>NC_135344.1:36518663-36828669 GCF_023851605.1 Tamandua tetradactyla
GGGCGACCCACCCGCCCAGATGTGAATGATAGGGTGGGGGCACATTGGGTAAGTCAGTAAACGTCTGCCTCCCTGGAAAGGACCCCCTGAAGAGTTCATTGAGAGAGTCCTTTCCAGGGAGGCAGACATTTACTTTCTAGCCACTTTTTCGGCTAGAAAGTGCCGGTCGAATGAGCAAGATCAGGAGGCACCAAATAGAACCAGAGGATAAAGAGAGGGGTGGGGAACCAGCCACAGGAGCGCTGAACAGTGACTGGGACCATTGATTGGTTCTACTTCTAGCTTTTTCTACTGCCAGCATCTTTTGTCCTTCTTCCCTCTTTCTGCAATTCTGTGTGTCCTGCCTCCTCCCCCTGCTTTACCTATTCCTGTTTTCTCCTTTCTTCCAGTCACTCTGTGTTTGGTCTGTCTTTTTCTCCTTCCTGTTTCCTTCCTCTCTCTTCTGCCTCCTTCATTCCTATCCCCTTTCTCATCTTCCTTTCCCTTTATTTTCTCTTCCTCTCCCCTTCTCGTGATGACTTGGGCCTGCCTCTCCCCCTCTGTCAGCAGGGTCAGAGACCCCCTGGCTTCTGTGAGTTTGGCTTTAGAGTTAAGGTGCCCTTTACCTCAACTTAAGGTGACCAAATCATTACCAGCTGACTTGATATCCTTCTGGAGAGCAGTTTTTGGAATAAGATCCCCACAAGGTACAAGATAATTAGGATGGCCACACATCTCAAATTTTCTGGGATAATTCCAATTTCAGATTCCAAGTTTTGGTTGTCCTCTAAAGTAAATAGAGCTGAAACCAATGTTAGTGATTTTTTTTAACTTTGTGTGAGAGCAGCTTCTCCCTTCTTTAAAATGGGTTGGACAGCTCCTGGGATCAGTTTTGCAGGACTTGGGGAAGACCTGAGAGCAGGCCATAGAAGATGCACTGCAGAGCAAAAGGGCATCATTCCAATGAGCAACTCTCCAAGCCTGGAATATGTGATGAGCTTCGTGGTATTATTCACCTATTGAATAATTCAGTGTACACTATATTTTGCTAACTATAGTTGTGTGGTATATTGAAGTGTGATGCATCCTGATATCATTTATTATTAACAGGGCTAGAAGGGAATTCAGGAGGCTCCAAATATAACCAGAGGATAAAGAGGGATCTGGGGAAGAGCAAATGACTCCCAAACTGTATACTCAACCAGGAGCTGCAAGAAGGAGCAGCACAAATGACCAATCTGAGAAATCCCCTGGGAAGTGCCTCCTCCCCGGGAAGGACTCCTTGAAGAGTTTGTCGAGAGGCTTTGGCTAGAAAGTTCTGGTCAAGAGAGCAAGATGGATCACCTCTAAATGGACCACAGGGAAAATCCAGACCAGAAAGTACTCATAAAGGCTATGGTCAGTTCTTCCCACTGGAGAGGAGCCGGGGGAAGGACAGGCTGAATCGGAAAATATGTGCCCTGTGAAATAGGCATTGGCGTACAGCTTTACCCATTTCAAGTCTAGTTCACAGAGTGTTGTCCAGTCAGCATCCTTAGGGGAACTGCTTCAATGAGCAGAGAGCAGTAGTTTTTTTTTTATTATTAATTTTTAAATAAAAAAAAATAGCAACAAACACAAACATTCTTAACTTATAATCATTCTGTTCTACGTATATAATCAGTAATTCACAATATCATTGCATAGTTGCATATTCATCATCATGATCATTTCTTAGAACATTTGTATCAATTCAGAAAAAGAAATAAAAAGACAACAGAAAAAAATTCATACATACCATGCCATACCCCTCCCTTACCCCTCCATTGATCAGTAGCATTTCAATCTACTAAATTTATTTGTTCCCCCTATTGTTTATTTTTATGCCGTATGTTTTACTCATCTGTTGATACGGTAGATAAAAGGAGCATCAGACACAAGGTTTTCACAATCACATAGTCACATTGTGAAAGCTACATCATTATACAATCATCTTCAAGAAACATGGCTACTGGAACACAGCTCTACATTTTCAGGCAGTTCCCTCCAGCCTCTCCATTCCGTCTTGGATAACAAGGTGATATCTATTTAATGCATAAGAATAGCCTCCAGGATAACCTCTCAACTCTGTTTGGAATCTCTCAGCCATTGACACTTTATTTGTCTCGTTTCGCTCTTCCCCCTTTTGGTCGAGAAGGTTTCCTCAATCCCTTGATGCTGAGTCCCAGCTCATTCTAGGATTTCTGTCCCACGTTGTCAGGATGGTCCACACCCCTGGGAGTCATGTCCCACGTAGACAGGGGGACGGTGGTGAGTTTGCTTGTTGTGCTGGCTGGAGAGAGAGACCACATCTGAACAACAAAAGATGTTCCCTTGGGGGTGACTCTTAGGCCTAATTTAAGTAGGCTTGACCTATCCTTTGCAAGGTTAAGTTTCATATGAACAAACCCCAAGATTGGGGATTCAGCCTATTGCTTTGATTGTCCCCACTGCTTGTGAGAATATCAAGAATTCTCCACTTGGGAAAGTTGCATTTTCCCCCTTTCTCACCATTCCCCCAAGGGGACTTTGAGAGCAGTAGTTTTAATCAGCAAATACTTCTATTTCAGTTAGTGCTTTGAACAAGTAGAAAGGCCTGTGAAGTTGGTTCTCATCACATTGTTCAAATTATGTATTTGTGTTTCTGTCTCCTTCACTAGGCAGTGACTGTGCTTCTTTCATCTTTGAATTCTCAGCACCTCTATTGCACCTGCCATATACTAGGTGCTCAATAAATGTTAACTGAAGTAACATTTACTTAAAATAATTAAGCAGGAAAATAGTAACGGCTCTTAGTAAGAAAACCAATTTCAATTTTGGTGCCCCTGAATCTTCCATTAGAGATTTATTTCTTTGGATTAAACTTTGTCTTTTCTTGGGCTGTCTTTGAAAAATTAATCCCCAGAAGAGGAAATACTTTGGAATCATAAACTCATTCATAATTTGAAATTGTCACAGAATTTTTTCTTGAGAAAAGGAAGTAATAGGAAGCCTGAGAGCTTTTGGAAAAGGGAGAATGAATGGCGAGAGGTATAAAAAGTAGAAAAGGGTCACCGAAGACAGATTATATACTTCTGCAATAACTGAGCAAGCAGCCCTCCCATATACCCCCTTATGGAGCATTAGGCTCCTAAGAAAGGTAGATGGGGTGGGGTGAGGGGAGTGCTTGTCCTCCCTGGCCTCCTCTGGCCTGGCCTAACTGCCTTTCTGCCCCAGTATTTGTTCTGAGGGCAGGAGAGGCAGCGGTGCCCTTGACAGACCCAGTCCTCCAAGGTCGGCAGCATTGTGTTCTCTGCCTGGGGAAGTGCCAGGGAATGGTTCCTTCCAGTTACAGGGGCTGGGGGCAACTGAGATAGGAGTTCCCCAGGAACTGTCCCGGTAGCCATAGCCGACCCTCAGCCTGGCCTGCAGCCATAGTACAAAGAGCCTCATTCAGCTTCTGCCAACTGGATATGCTCCACATCCAAGTCCTTGTCCTTCTACCAGTATCAGCCTCCCACTCCACCACCTCCTTGAAGCCTTCCCTGATAGCCCTAGCCCACATTACCCTCCTATAACTCTACCTACTGTAAGATGTATCTGCACTGAGGGCTGTTTGAATCATTATACACACAGAGAACTTTCTGGCATTTGCACGTAAACCCATCTGAGTTAGCCTGTGTTCCCCAGATCGTCAGGAGCTTCCACCGTGGAGAACTGGGCTGGATTGCCTGTGAGTGCATCTTCTGGTCCCTTGGCCCTCTAGCTTTAGGGGCAGCTCACAGGCTATCCAGCTCCACTGGCCTCTTCTCCCAGACCCCACCCCAACATTGGCGCTACACTGGGAGGATGAGCACTGGTATGGAAAGGAACCTGAGGAACAATTCTCTCTGAGGTCTAGAACAGAGCTGGCCCCGGCTTCTCCCACCAATGCTGCCCAGTGCTGAGACCACATTCTCCCCATGCCACTGGGTTTCCAGGTTGGGATGCAGGTTACGTCCTAAGCAGGAATAGCCCCAGCCACAGGAGCAAAGAAGCCCCAGACTGCTGACACAAAAGAGCCTTCTCTGGGAAAGATGGAGCCCAGGGAGTGTCATGGGGCTGGCCAGATTCCCCTCTGGGCTGACGTTTGTGGGCCTAAAAGTCTAGCCTGTCTTACTCAACATGGGGTGTGGAATCGTTACATTTTAGAGTTGGGAGGAACTTGACTAAAGGCAACGTAGCACTTTATTACGCTATATTGAATTGTTCCCTAATTGTTTCAAGACAGTGTGTAATTAGGTAATAAATCATGCATACAGATGGTGAGGGCTCCGAGAGCTTAGCATAGAAGTCAGGGTGTTTCCCTGAAGGGCTGAGACATGGCTTGATCTTGGCGCTGCCCAGAGCCAGCAGTTACTGGGTGACTTACAGGTATGCTCTCATTTAATGCTCACCTTCCAGGTGGGTGCTATCCTTACCTCGATTTTATGGTGAGGAAACTGAGTCATCAAAAAGCTAGGTGGTAAGTGGTGACTGTAGGACACACCCAGGCAATGTGGCTCAGGTGTCCCAGTGAGACACCTGAATGGGATATATGGGGCAGAGAGGTTATTCTGGGTTGTGGAGAGATGGACTAGGGATGGGTCAGGTCTCTTCGGCTTTCCTTTCTAAACCCTCTTCTACTGCCCTCAGCTCCTGGCTGGTAGACCCTGATAAAAAGGCCGTTATTGATTTAAGTAGAAAATCTATATGCATGTCCTTCCCAGGGTGCTGCCACGCTGCAGGGCTGACTTCAGGCAGAATTGTATTTATTTATTTATTTATTTTTAATTTTCATACTACTTTTTTTTTTAATTAAAAATATTTTATTGCGCTATCTCCACACACATACAGTCCATACACAGTATTCAATCAGTGGCTCACAATGTCATCACATAGTTGTGTATCCATCACCGTGATCATTTTTTGAACATTTGCATCACTCCAGAGAAAGAAATAAAAAGAAAAAAGAAAAAACTCCTGCATTCTATACCCCTTATGCCTCAACACAAATTGATTTACAAAGCAGTTCTTCAGTGCCTCGTTATCAGGCAGAATTATCATTAGGGTCCTTTCCCATTTTCTATCTTCAGTGTCTTCTTGCAGCATTCTTTCCTGATTGCTCCCACTGGAAAATGTGGCGCTCCCCCTGCTCCTGGGGATTCTGCATTTCAAAGAAGAGCTCTGGGGGGCAATACTAACCTAAGGGAAACATTTTCTTGGTGGAATTTCAGAAGTGGTGACAGCTATGGAAGGTCAGGGCAGTGAAAGGTATGGATTCCTGCTTGGAGACCTGCAGGCTGGCTTGGCATACGCCTCTCTGTTCGATTTTCACTTTTGTCAAAAAGGATTAAAAAAAAATCTTGGGCTCCAATTCGTGGGAAGAATTTGGAGTCAGGTTTGGCACACTGTTCTGGGTTGGGTGTTGGAAAAACAAAACAAACAAAAATGGTACAGCTCCCTCCCATTGCCACCCAACTGTGCTCTTGATTATGCCTTCAGTGGCCTGACAGGAAATGAGGCTCAGGGAACCATGAGCTTCCTCAGTGATGTTGCCGCCTGAGCTCCTCTGACCTGTGAGCTGTGAGGTCTTTAAGCCCTGAACTGAGGCTCCTAGGCAAATAATCACTTACATGAACCTTTCTGTGCCTCAGTTTCCTCATCTGTAAAATTGTGGTCATCGACTCAACTCTCAGGTCATCCACAGTGTCCTTCCCAGTCGGCCTGCTGCTGTCAGCTCTCCCCAGGTAAGCAGCTCTAGGTCACCAGAGCATAGGTCCTTTCATGAGGAGGGGTGCCTGAAAATTTCCTCCCACCTTGCTCAGGCACTACTGGGGTTCCCCAAGTGAACCTCCAGCTCTGCCACTTACTCATGGCATTATCCTGGATATGTGATACTCTCCCTCACTGTGAAGTGAGAAGACCCCAATGGATGAGGGAGGGCTCCTGCCTGGGCCTCACCTCCTCCCCACCCAGGCCAGCTCTCCGAGAAAGCCCTTTTCCCCTCTAGCAGCCATTTCCCACTCTCCTCACCAGAGAGGAGAGGGATCAACTGAGGAAGGAAAGTAAAGGGGGCTGTGTTGGGCTGAGAAGACCAAGTGTCCACCTGAAGACACTGACCGGGTGAGATCCTGAGAAGCTCTTCTGGGTCTCTCTTCCACATAACCAGGCATAGCTCTCTACCCTCTTTAATCTATGGCCACAAAGAACATGCTGGAACAGTTGGGGATGGGGGCTCACAAGGCTTCACAAGACTGGTCTCAACCACAGGAGCCTCGTTATTAGAAAGTGCTTCCTCATGTTGAGTGTAAAACTCCCCTCCCCAGTTCCTGGGGCTCCCAGGCTTCCCTTTTGCAGCCCCATGAAGCACCTGAGCTGGTCTTTCTTCCTCTGGCTGTTTGTTCACACATGTGGAGACCGCTCCATTCTGTCTACCTCACCTGGGGTTAAGTCCTGCGCTTGGCACACTCTTCACTTTGTGACTTTTCTGCCCACCGTCTTCACCAGCTCCCATTTCTGCTGTCACCTCAGCCCTGGTCAGTGGGGTCCTGCCTCCCCATGTGCAATTCTGCTCTTGTAAAGGTCACCAGTGTCTCCTAGTGCTGGATCAGTGGTGCCCACTCTGCCCTTCTTTTCCTTGACCTCTCACTAGCCTTGGAGAAAGTCGACCCTTCTGTCCTGGAAGCACTCTTCCCTTGGATTCCTGTGTCCCTGCACCCTTTGGTTTTCCTCCCACCTCACTTTTTTTTGCCAGCTCCTTCTCCACCCAGCATCTAATGTTGGAGCTGGCCACAGGCTTGTCTCTGCCTCTTCTCTCCTCTGCCCATCCTTCTGGGGATCTCATCCAGCACTTTGCCCCTTGACTCTGGAAGTCTGTTTCTAGTCCTGACCACTGCACTGGGCTTCAGAATGTGTATCTGACCACCTACCTGATATCTCCTCTTGGAGGTGTGAGTCATAGCAAGCTTAACATGGCCCAAGAACCTTCAGATTCACACCCAAATCTCTTTATCTCCTATCTTCCCCACCTCCTTAAATGGCTCCATGACCCAATTAGATGTTCAAGCTAAAAACCTAGGCATTTCCACTGGTTTTTCTCTCTCTTTCACTTTCAAAATTGTGGCAGCCAGCATATCCTTTTGGTTCTGTCCCTTGAACTATTTCTTGAGTCTGTTTCCTTCTCTCCATTTCTTTTGCTAGTACTTGGTCCAATCTGCCATCTTCTCATACTGCAAAAGTCTCCTCTCTCCCTGTTTCCTCTCCCCCTTTTCAGTCTGTTTTCCACACAGCAGCCAGAGTGAACTTTTAAATGGATCATGCTTTTCCCCCGCTCAACTGCTGTGCTGTTCCCATCACCATTGGTGACCCACTGACCCCGCTTGAGTAATGCTGCTTGCCACCCTGACCTTGTCTAATCTCACTTCCCATACCCTCCTCTGCTCCTTTCCCTCCAGCTCGCCAGCTCTTTCTTTTCCCAGAGCCTTTGCCTTTACTTGCTGTTCCCTCTCTGGAAGGCCCCTCCCCACCCCACATCTGCACGTAACTCTGTCCCTCTCCTCAGGTTTCTGCTCAAACATCCCTTCCTCAAAGAGGCCTTCCTTGACCTGCCACCACCCTTCCAGGTGCCCTCCCGATCCCCAGCCTGACTTTTTCCAGTGCTTATCACTACTTGTCGTGGTCCTGAACCATCATCTTCCTGTCTGCCCTGAAGGGAGTGACATCAGGGCAGGAGTTTTGTCTGGCTTCTTCATGATGGTGTTTGCCTGAAGCAGAATCTGCCAGCTAGTAGTAGATGATCCCTAAATCGTTGATGAGGACACATAGGAAAAAAAAGGGGGGGGGGAATCTATTGGTGGGGGAGACAGACAGGACATGGAAACGGCACATGTACTTCACTGTCAAAGGCTGGGTGAGAGGTGCCCCGGGGGCTGCAGGGTTGGAGCAGGGAGCGTCAGGAGGGCAGCCCAGGAAATGGGGAGGAAGACACAGCATTGCAGACAAGAGACCAGCTGTGGTGCAAACAGAGGACTGAATTGTGTCCCTGGCCCTGGGATGGCGAAGGGGGCTGCTGTGGGAGTAGCAGTGTGACATTCGATGGGAGATGAATATGGAGAAGGCAACTAGGATGCAGGTCTTGGCTTGGGCACTAGGGGTGGGGTGGGGGTGGGGACAGTGGTAAAAACCTGACAGGAGGATTAGCGATTAGTGAGTGTGGAAGACTGGCCAGGGCTATCCTAGACCCACTCAGGCACCTCAGGCTGCTGAGCTGATCTTTATGAAGGGAAGCTGTTCAGGGTCCTGAGGTCTGGCCCAGAAAATTGAGTCACCGCATACATACTCTTGCAGGGAGTGTGCTAGACACTGGATCTGGGGCCCTGCAGGCCTGCTGGTTGGGGGAAGGAGGAGTGAAGCTCAGCAGCAGGCTTTGCCCCTACAGTGCTTCCCCTACCTCCAAAATGGCACTGCAGGTCAAGCACATTAACCCAGGACTGTCAGAGGTTGCACTCAGAACATCAGGCTTTTCAACCTTCGGTTCTTTCCAAACAGCTCTGGTGAGTCCTCTGGCCAGGTGAGGAAGCTGTGGCCCAGAGAGGGCAAGTGGCGTCCAGGGCTACAAAGCCAGGTCTCTCCAGCACCTTGGCAGCGTCTTCTGACAGCTGTGACTGGCAGTTGTTAACAACTGAGCCCTTCTTGCCCCTCTCCCTATACCTCTTTGGAAAGCCACTCTAGTCCCTTTGAATTGTCAGGCTGCAATTTTCTGACTCTGATTTCTGTGCGTTTGCTCTGATGGGTAGTGTGATATCTTGAGACGGCAGCTGTTCTGGCTCTAGAAATAGCACTGAGCTCACTGAAGGGCTGTTGCCCTTGGGAGTGTGTGTGTGTGTGTGTGTGTGTGTGTGTGTGTGTGTGTGTGTTGGGGAGGGGTGCTGCTTCCTGAGAAAACCCGCAGAGAATCGTGGCTTGTCAGAGGCAGGGAGAGGGAGAGCATTGAAGTGATTAAGAGCCTAGGTTCTGGGCTGGAGACTGAGGTTCATTTTCTCTGATCACCATTTCCTAGCGGAATGACCCTAGACACATTACTTGACCTCTTGCTTGAGTCTTGGGAATAAAATGCCTCATGGGGTGTTGAAAGGATAAATGTGAGAAGGCATCAGGGTTGCCATATACCATTGTGCAGGGTGGGCACTCAGTCAAGGGGGCAAGTGCAGCTGAAATCCAGCTCGCTCTCACCCAATAAGCCTGTCATGCAACTTAATTTATCCGGAGGAAGAGGTATGTTTGCTGATTTGCACAGAGGTGCTGTATGGGATAGTGGTGCTCCTGCCCAGCGTGGAATCAATATCAGCTCTTGAGGTTCTCTGCGACTCAGAGCCAGACCAGCTTTCGAGACCCCATGGCTGGTGGAGGCCTAGCAGGCATGTTCTTGAATGCCATGGGGACCTCTTTGGGCTCCAGTGTTTTGAATGACAGTGGTATCTGGAAAGCAGAGACTGGGCTTAGATAGAAGGCTGAAGGCATGAATTTCATCTTCTGCAAGCCCGTTATAGCAGGATCCCTGCAGTACTGTGGCTTCTAAGAAAGACTGCGTGGCTCTGGAGAATCTCTGAAAAGGGGATCAGGCCAACAGAGAAGCCTTCCCTGGGCCAGCCCTTGAGCTTGTGAAATGAAGCCTCTTCAGCCTGCAAAACTGGAGTCCAAAGCTGGGACAAAAGAAGGGGAGCTTATTTCCAGGACTACCATGGTCCCCCCCCCCTTTTTTTTTAGGACTTCCACATTTGTCTTCTCACTTACTGGAGGCTGTCACTTGCTGATTACAATCCCTGAGGACACAGAGACAAAGAGGGCAGAATAGACCCAGCTTGGCACCAGCATCCAACTTGGCTGCTAGGAGCTCTGGGACATCTGAGAGGAGCTGGGCTGCAGATAGGACTAGACTGGGACTATTTATACCTGCAAGAATGCCTGAATATGGTACCAGGGTCCCTGCCTCCCTTTTGAGCTGGAGAGATAGTCTTTCCAGAATGAAAGGAGAGATAGTGACTCACCTTGGAAGGTTGATGGAGTTTAAGGCTGGAGAAATGATTTCACTCAAGTTGCCAGCAGTTTAGGGGGAGATTTGCAGTATTTGGAGGGTGGCCCCTGACCTGAAGAAAAAGGCATTTACTGGTGACTTGCAAAAGTAAAAGAATTATGTCTCCATTACAGAAAACACACATGAATACAAAAAAAGTATTTAAAAAATCACTTATAATCCTATCACCCAGGGAAACCCATTATTAATATTTTGTTCCCTTTTTCCATGCATTCACATACATGTCTGTAATTTTTTTGGAGACCATACAGTTTTGTAACTTGCATTTTTCATACAACATTATCACGTGAATATCTTCCCATTTCATTACTCAAAAAAAATTGTGACGTCTGTATCCAGACCCAAGAGGGATTTCTGTGACTTCCTCCAGAATGCCGTCCTTGATGTCCTAGGGGTGGCTCCATGTGGCAGTGTTTCTCGGTCTTATGTCCTTGTCCATTATCTTTAGAGGCCATGATGGAGTAATATAGTCCCTCAAAGCTCAGCCCAGGAAGGCTAGAGAAGGATGCAAGGGCTGTTAGCTCATTTTCCAGGTGGGAAAACTAAGGCTTTAGATTTAGGCATGGAGCAGTTTTGATGTCTCGGCTGAGTACCACACGGAATCTGCAGCAGAGCTGGGGTGTCCAGGACATTCCTTTCTAAGCAGAACTTAGCATGGACCTACTCTGGAGGGTGGCAGGGGAGAAGTTCACTAAAAGTAGCAGAAGGAGGATGCCAACCGGTCCAGATGGTTGGAAAACATCCTGAGTTATTCATCCCTGACTCAGCTCTGCCATCACCCAGCTTTGGGGCTGCAAGTAAGTCTCTGGCTTCCTGGTCCCCCACCCCTACCCCCACCCTGAGACATCCACTGTCTCTTGGCCTTTAGTGGCAGGAGAATGGGGAGGGAAGGGAATGGACATTTCCTGTGTGCTAGAGCTTTCCTGACAGTCCCATCAATATCTTATCATGACCCTGTCGCACAGGTACTATATTTTTTAAATGCTTATTTAAAAGATGAGAACATGAAGGCTCAGAAAAGTGGCAGGTCCAAGGTGGCTCCTGAGGGGCAGAGGAGGGACATGATCCAGTTCCAAAGCCTTGCCATCCGACAGCCACCAAACACACACCCTGGGGTCCTTTGGGATTGCTGTATTGCCCAGGGCAGAATAAGAGTGATGTGAGGGATTCAGGAGAAAGGGCGGGGTGAGTGGAGACTGGAGGAGGCCAGGCAAGGATTTGGTGGAGGAAATGAGGAGCTGGTCAAAGGGGAGATGCTGCTTAGTTTCAATTCTCTTTGAGCATTTCTTCTTCCTGCTTGTTGTGGATCATCAACTCATTGTTTGTTCTGGCTTTGTGAGTGAGTGGGAAACACCGAAGGGATTGTAGGGTAGTGCTGGATGGAACGTTGGAGACCACCTCCTTCAAGTAGCTTGTTGATTTTTTTTTAGATTTGCTTTTTTAAAAAATGTTTTCTTGTAGTAATGTACATACAACTCAAGACCTCTTTTAGGGGTGCAGGTCAGTGATATTAGTTACCTCACAATGTTGTGCTGCCATCCTCAATATCCATGACCCCAGCTTTTCTGTACCCATTAAGCAATCACTCCCCTTTCTCCTTACCCTCTGGCTCCTGATCACCTGCAGTCTACTCTCTGTATGAATTTACTTATTCAAGGTATTTCATATAAGTGAGATCAAACGATATTTATCTTTTAGTGTCTGGCTTATTTTATTCAACATGATGTTTTCAAGGTTCATTCATGTTGTAGCACACATCAGAACTCCATTTCTTTTTTTTTATGGCTGAATAATATTTCATTGTATGTATATGTCACATTTTGTTTTATCTATTCATTTGTTGATGGCCATTTGGGTTGCTTCCACCTTTTGGTTATTGTGAATACTGCTGCTATAAATATTGCTGGGCAAATATCTGTTCAAGTCCCTATTTTCAATTCTTTTGAAAGAAGTGGGATTCTGGGTCAGATGGTAATTCTGTGGTCAATATTCTGAAAACCACCAAACTGGTTTCCACAGTGGCTGCACTGCAAGCAGCTTGTTTTAAAGAGGAGAAAAGCAAGACCCAAAGGGGGAAGTGATTTGCCCGAAGTCACACATGATTTAGAGGCATCTTTGAAATGTGATTGCAAGTCTCCTGATGCCCTAAGAACTTTAGATATGTCCCCTCTTAATTATCTCCTGCATCATTTGAATCTAGGCTTTTCTTGCTAGGAGTCTCATATCATGGCTTCAGGTAACCCAGTGGATTCCAGAGGGAATTAGTGACATTGGCTCTGGTTGCCAAAGATAATCATTGCAGGAAAACAGACCTCACTGCTAATGACTAACTACATGAGTTATAGCCAATGGACTTTTTGTGTGGCCCAAGGCTGACCCCTTATATTGGGCCTGGTTCTTACTTCCAGACAACAAACACATCCTAGCTAATTTAAGCAGATAGGGGCTTTTCAGGGTATAGCTAGCTCACAGAATCATTGGAAAGGCTAAAGAAAGACTCCAGGCTGAGGTTCCAGGAAACCCTCCCCAACTACACCGTGAAGTGGGGCCCCTGAGAGAGCTGCTGCCTCTGGTATAATCAGGAAACTGCTGCATATTCTCCTGGAGCCATGCTGCCTCTGCCAGCTCCTGAGCCCCCATAGGAATGCCACGAGCCTGCATTCTTCTCATGCAACACAGTTCCCAGTCCAAATCTCATGCCAGTGCTTCTGATGGGTTGATCCTATCGCATACAGAACCCCAGCTGCAAGGGAGTCTGGGAAAGGTAGTTTTTAGCTTACTTTCCCCTCTTCTACAGAAGGGTTTGCACAAGGGTATTGCATCAGGTGTTGGGTGCACCCATCCACAAAATCCACCTTCTAACTCTTTTTTTAGTAGCAGTTTTGAGCTATAATTCGCCAAACATGTGATTCACTGATTTGAAGTATACAATTTAGTGAGTGTGTTTTTTAGTATGCTCATAGCATTGCACACCACAATCAATCTTAGCATATTTTGACCACTCCAAAAAGAAATCCTATATCCATTAGCAGTCACACCTCATTTCTGCCCAAATACTACCTCCACACCCCAGACAACCATCAATTTACTTCCTGTTTGAATTGGGAACTGAAGGATCAATATGAGTTTGCCAACTGGCAAAGATAGAGAAGGAAGTTCCAAGATACAAGAGAAAGAGAAAAAGTTGAATATTTTGGGGTCCTCGATGCCTAGTTATTTTTAGCTTGGTTTAAATTCTTTTATGACATGAGAACATGGAGCCAATTTCTTTTGTAAATGGGAGCCAATTTGTTGTATAAAATGTTTTCCTATCTTACAATATTATTTAAAATTATTTGAGTATGTAATTATGATAGTCTTAAAGTAGCCATTAATTATATTAAAATTATGATTCAAACTAATTATAAATTATATATTAAAAAGTATTAATATGAAATTGTAATGTTTAAAAATTACTATTTAAAGTGCAACTATTCTAAAAATAAACGAATTTATTGGGTAAAATGTACTAATATTTCTAAAGCAGCATGTACATAAGTTTGTGTACATAAGTTATGCATGTTAGCGTTCATGTGAAATAACCGTGGACATGTGTTGGGAAGGTTTCTGGGAAATGCTCAAGAGATGACCCTTTTAAATCTTTCGTGGTGCTTTTGGAGCCCAGCAGCAGCCTCAGGGCTCCCCCACTTCTGACCAGGGCTGCCTGTCCCGAGGCCACTCACCCCAAGTTTAGAGTGGCTTGACTGTGCAGGATTCTTGATTCTATGTTGAGGCTATAATAGGATGCAACCCTCCCAGCTTAATTTGTTCCCGGCTTTTTCCAAACAACCTCCAGGAAGAGAAGAGAGAGAGGCTGAGCGGGAGAGATCACCTGCCTTCTCCTTTGGGAAGCGCCACCATGCCCTGGTGGCTGAGCCATTGCCTCTGTCCTCAGGGAGCTCAGGAGGACCTCCTGTCATAGGAATGGAAGCCCGTACCCGCCCCACCCTGCCAGCGGCTACTTTTCCTGCTCTGGCCTTTTATGAACTGGGAGGTGTGACAAGGGGGTCTTTGAAGGTCTCTCCTTGTCCAGTGGCTGTGGGAGGCTGTGGGAGGCTGTGGAAGGCCAAAGAGCCCTTTCCAGGGGACCCCAGCTGAGTGGGTAACAATAGACTTAGTGCATGGGTCCACACCCCGGCTCTGCCGCCTACCAGCTGTGCAGGTGTGAGCCTGTCCGGGATGCTTACAGTGACCACCTTCCTCAAGGGCCAGCTGTGAAGATCAAAGGTCAGTGCAGCCACATCTGGTGCTGGGCCCAGCATGTGATAAAGGCTCGGTGAGCTCTGGGTGAAACTCTCATTATTATTCTGTATGAGTCTGGCAGAAGGGACCCAGAGGGCAGGCTGTGCCCTGAGATGACTGTGACATGCCTGAAGCCAGGCCTGGAAAGGGCCTGGGCTTGTCTGCTGTGGGACCAAGGCCAAGCCCCAACACTGCCCTGCACCACACTATGACCTGGAACTGAGTCTGCTTAGCCTCAGTTTTCTCATCTATCAAATGGGGAAAAAGAAACCTCAACCTCCTCTACCTCACAGTGTGAGCATGAGGTCAAGTGAGCTAATAGAAACAGAAATGTTTTGTAAAGTAGAAATCTTAGCTCTACTTGTGGCTGTTGTAGGATGCTTTCCCAAGAGGAGGAGGAAGGAGAATTGGGTAAGGAAGGCCAGGATGGGCTGATGACCTGAAGTCGCACTGCCCCAGACTCCCGTGGTTGCCTTCTGAAATGACTCTGCTTTCTCTGATCACAGGGAAGAGAGAACATGTGCACAGAGCATCCCCTCCTCCTTCTCTTCGCCTTTGCAGCCACAAACTTGGAACCAAATCTGCTTCTGAATTTCAGTATTTGCTGTAAATGCTTCCCCTCCCAGGGGAGTGGGTGCTGTGAGTAATCCACCCCCCAGCGGTCCAGCCTGGAGCCCCCACTCCAGTCTTCTGCTGGACGAGGCTGGCTTGCTCTATTCATTTGACCAGGACAACCCCCCATCCCACACGAGCCCCCAGCACACCCTGAAAGTCTGGCCTACTTCTCTGCCTAACCTCTGTCCCTGTTGGTTCCAGGTACTTTGAATTTTACGAGGGGCCTTTGGAATATAATTCCACAAGATGCCTGGAGCTGAGGCACGAAATATTGGAAGTGAAGGTGCTGTCCATGTGAGTGTGGCTGGCTGGCCCTGGCGGGAAGGGTGGTGGGTGCATGATGCGCGTGGAGGTGGGGCAGGGCCGGGGGTGGGTGGGGGTGAGCGCGGGCTAGGGGCAAGGGCAGAAGGCAGCAGGAAACGCCGTGTGCCCTGATAGAGCAAAAATGAGGTCTCCTTCCCTGGGGCCTGTGACCTTCAGAAAGCCCTGGAGGGCTGGGACACGAGGCTGATTGTGCTGTTCTATGGATAAGGCCACGTCTGCAAGGGCACCTCTGGGCTGAGTATTCAGTCCCCATCTCAGTGACCGTCCCTTATTATCGTCCTTGGTTTCCTCTTGTGCAGAAATAATGTCTTGTCTGAAACTCAGTAATTTATGCCATAGGGTTGAGCATTGCCCTCCCATAGCCTTTTAGATTTTTATTTTCATTAAAAACATTTTTTTTATTATTAAACAATATGAAATTCATGTGGTGCAAAAGGGTAGACCATAAAATACCACCACCACAGAGGCAAATCCCTTGCGCAATTTATCCATAAACAAGCACATATAAGGGTATCTTTAAAGTTTGTTTTCTTTTAACACCGATAGTAAGAGAACTGTGCCTTTCCATGCCCACTCAACAGCATCCCGTCTTTGGCTCTTTGGGAGGAAAAGCATAATCAGTGCTCAGCATTTTTTCACATGTGCTGACCCCAGCTGTTCCTCCCTGATGTAACTGCCATGATTTCAGTACACCCAGTTAGAGGAATCTGCATTGCATTGGGTCTACATTTATTTGAAAATTTATTTTCATGTGGAAGAAATACAATTTATTCTTACTCAGGCAATGCTGGGAGTGCATATGTATTCACAGCTCCTGGACACAGCCCCAGGAACTGCTCCCTGTGGCCCACTAGGGCCCACGGCTCCTCCCATGCCTTGGCCTGATTTCCAGGTGGTGCTGGTAATGGGAAGAGTCTGGGCACTGGGGTCAGGCAGGCCCAGGATGGAAAGCCGACTCCGGCCCTTTTCATCTCTGAATCTTCATTCAAGTTACCTAATCTCTCTGAGCTACACTATAAAAAATAACGACTCCATTATCTACCTTTTAAGGACTGCTGTTAAGACTAGCTGAAATAACGTCCCTGAAAGTGGATCGCCTCGCTGTGCATTGATAACAATAAATGTTAATGTTTCTTCCTCCCCTTCCATCTTTCCTTTCCTTTCTGGAAACACCACCACCAGCAGCAGCTTTTCTGGACAGGCCATAAGCATAGCAGCTTCTGGAAAGCTCCAAGGATGAGACCACATGTCCAGCTAGGATTAGCTGTGTTGTTTCTGGTACCTGCACACCTTAAGGTCCCTTAGATCCTGGGGTCTGTGTTCCCTCTCTAGAGGTAACCCTTTGAGCAGATCACCCCCCTCCTGCAATCTCATTGAGTCCTGTGCTGAGCTCACAGCCATGACCCTGTGGGAAACAGTTATGAATAACAAATCACCTTGAAGAGACACAGGGATGGCAGAGAACTTGACCTAGGCTGGTGGAGAAGGTTGGAGTCTGAACCCTGGTGGTAGTTAGCCAGGCCAGGAAGATTTCAAACACAGAGAACAGTTTGCACAGAGGCCCTGGGCTGGGAGGGGCCCACTGCATCAGCAGCTTGGGTGCCAGCAGGAGAGGGGGAAAGGAAGCCACATTGCTAGAGAGGCAGGCAGGGGGCAGTCGGGTGGAGCCTTGCAGACTGGGATTTGGATTTTATCTGTGTCCCTGGACAGTGGGAACACATGGGAAGAGTTTTAAGTGGTGTTCTAAAACATCCAGGAGCTGAGTTCTGATTTAGTGGCCAATGATGCCCCCTCTCCCGCTCCCTCTCTCCTCCCCCTGGACCTCAGTTTAGAGCCAGATTCCTAAGCCTGTGAGCAAACAACCTTTAGCTTTTTTCAGAATTCAAAAATTTCAGGCCTTTTTTTTCTTTTAGTGGGCACTCTTGTTGAGAAACTGCCTTAGATATCTCAAAGGGTAAAAGATTTATTTTTTAAATTTTATGATATATAATTTCTTCATGTTGCTTCAAGGTCTGGACAGGAAGCTCTGAGGAGCCCTGTGAGGCTGTAAGCCATGAACTGCCCATCTTTCCTGTTACCTCCCATCCCTCTACCCATATATTTTCCATCTGTTGGTGTCAGGTCCCTTCCTTGTAGTGGCCAAATTAGAAATTGCCCAGGCCCTTAGTTTCGGGGCCAGCACACGCAACTTTGTGGGGGTGTGATGGGAGCTGTGCACTTCTACCTGGTCTGTGTCACCCTCTGGCCCCAGTCGTGGACTTCCTTGGTGATGGTGTTTGGGCCTCTCCTGGTTTGAATTTGGTCCTCCTCTCTGGTCTCCTCGAGCTGGATGCCTGGGCTGGGCAGAGCAGTGGGCTCTGGCCTGGCTGAGCCCATTCCCAGCAGGGCCAGGCATCGCACTACCCCTTCCGTGGCAGTTGCTGTCTCCGTGGTCCTGAGCCCTTTGGGCGGGACCCTGGTAGTTCTGAGAGGGGGAGGCACTCCTGGGGCTGTTCCCAGGGCATCCACAGGCGAGCCTGGGGGCTAGCACCTCCTTCCTTGAGTCCTCCAGCCCTCCAGATTCAGCCAGGCTCTCCAGAGCTGAGATCAGAGAGCCTCAGATGTTGGCCTGTGACCTCATTGGTTCCCATCTACCTCGGGGGCCTGCGGACCTCGCTGTCCCCAGCCCTGCAAAATGACACTCACTGCCAAGACGCTGAGTCTTTGGGAAAAGGTCAAATCGTCATCTGTGAATTGAGGGGGTTGGCGGAGGCGCCCCAGATCCCTTCAGGCTCCATGAATGTCAGCTGGTGTTCTGTCTGGGGAGTCAAGGAAGTGTGTGATTCATCTGGGTATGATTTTGATCCAAAATTGTTCAAATCAATGGTAAAAATCAGTCAGCCAGAAAATTCCCACATGGAAAGTGCCTTGTTCGCTGACAATGTCAGATACATGAACACGCATTGTTACTAATCCTGGTTAAAATTATGTACACTTGATTTTAGTCATTCTAGAGCATTCTTTATTTTTAAACCAGTTGCTGCCTGTGCCCACACCCAGATGGGAGACGTGGCTGAGAACTCCCCTATTGCACCTCTCCTGCTGCCCCTTCCCCATCTTTCTGGGCCTGGGAACCCCATGTCCAGCCCAGCACTGGGACCAAGAGCCTGTCTCCCCTCCAGGCCAGGGGCTTCTGTGGGGTGTGGCCAGAGCATGAGCTCAGGATCTGCTTGAAAAATCAATGAGTGGATGGAGGAAGTGAGTGAGGCCAGATGGAAACAGAGGAGACCAAGGGCAAAAATGGGGGAGAAAGAAAAGAATTGGTGAGCAGGCAATCATTACCATCTCATTATCATCATCAAAGCTTACACATGGGCAGAAAAATCAAGTACTATGCAAAAAGCATGTAATAAAAAGCAACAGTTTCTACCCCATGTCTCCCCACCCCAGCCACACTCTTTTTATTTTATTTTTTTTAACTGTTGGCTGTTTCTTCTGGTAATTGCCTCCATATCTCTCAATACTATGTGGATGCTGCTGCTTCTTGACTTATCATCTTTACCTGGTGTTTACAAATGTCATGCTGGGGTAGGGAGGATTCAGCTTTCTTACACTACACCCAGTCTCTTCCCTTCTGTTTAGTTCTTCTAGCTGTAGGTTACCTAAGTAACTATGTTTTTTTGTTCTACCACATAGAGACAATATCTCTTGACCCTGTCCTTTGTATCTCTACTTTTCAGTTCCCCCTCTAGACTCTGGACTCAGACAGCCATGAGTTTACTTTTAAAAAGTAAAGACCAAACATTTACATCATCTGTTTGTAACCATAACAAGTCCTTTTTGGGTTTTCTCTATGAGTTCACTCTAAAAGTTCAAGGTCAAGCAAATAGTGTTTCCATTATTGGGCAACATAGGTATTCTTCTTAGTGAGGCCAGAAGAAGGCCACTCTTCCATCTCCTTTCTTGTACAGTTTTGCGAGTTTTTTGTTTTTTTTTTCTTTTCTTGGAACTTCAAGTTATCTTTTCTCTGATTGAACTTGTCTCTATCATGTCCTATTTTTTCCCTGTCTCTCTAAAGGATTCCTTCTAGGGTTTCCCATGGCCTTTCATCCTCTTGCTCCAGCTTGGACAGGAAGCTTTCTGGGTGGGTCACAAGGCTGTCCTAGGACTTCCTTTCTCTGCCTTCTTGGTCTGGGTTTGCCTTTGCCTTGAACCTAGAGCTTCTTCTTTTCTTGGTTTGCTCCTTATTTGCTTGCAAAATCCTTAAATAAATTCCTAAGAAATGATGGGTAGGAGGTAAGATTTTGAGCTGTTCTGTCTCTAAATTGACTTAATTCTTCCCTTAGGCTAGATTTTTGGTTTGATGGGGGAGACTATTTTAGGTTGAAAATCATTTTCCCTCAGACTGTAGAAGACCTTCTCTACTAGCTTCTAGCATCCAGGGCTGTGTGAGAAGTGTAATTCCACTTGCTGCTCTGGAGCTGACCTGGGTTATCTTTCTAGAATCTTTTCAGATTATGACAGTTCTGACTTTCTGGCTGGTGCGTCTTGAGATGGTCACTCATTGAATTCTCTCATTCTGGACTCATGTTCAACCCTTGAGCTTTCTTTGGGTTTCTTTTTATTTTCTCTTCTCCATTTTTTTTCTGTTTCCTCTTTCTAGAACATCAAAGAGTTGTATATTGGACCTTCTGGATTGCTCCTTTAGCACTCATCTTTGCTATCTCTTTGCTCTTTGCTTCTACTTTCTGTGAAAATTCCTTGATTCTATTTTCCAGTCCTTCTAATGAGCTCTTCCCTGCCCCCCAAGCTCTCTCTCTTTTTGTTCTCTGAGCAGTTTATTCTTATTTTAAGGTTGCTGTGCCTTCTTAAATATCTCTGGGGACACTGAATAGAATATTTTTTCAGTTCTATTTTATTCCTCCAGTAGTTTTCTCTGTAATTATTTTATATGATGATACTGTCCATTGGACCAAGTGATCCTGGGTTATCTATTCATCTTTAAAGTCATGTCAATTACAAATCCAGTGGGAGTTCTGTGTCTGAGAATAGGGGAGTTGACTGGCAAACATTACTTAAGGTTAGTTATGCAAGATGATATTGGCCTTTTTGCTGTTAGAATGCCCAGATGTCACTGGGAATGATAAACATTTTAGAAAAGAAGTAATAGCCTGATTCCATCCCTCTTTCTCTGATGCTGGATATTAAATATTTGGCTGCTGTGAGGGTGGGCTTGATGATTCTGGATGCAGATTCACAACTGAGTCTCATTTTCAGCACCATGCCCCTATCTCCCCTTCAAGACTTTTCACACAGATCACCTGTAAGTCCCTTGGGCTGTTGTGCCGTGGACCCCTCCTCCTACTGTAGACGTGCTGAAATCTCTCTTCCACTGAGACACCCCTCCCCTACACACACCTTGCCATTCTATTCATCTGGAGTTTCTAACAGCTTACCATATAGGCAGCCACTGGCTCATGTGCCACTGGTCAGATGGAGCCTACTGGCCCCCTTGAGATCGTCTGACCAGAATGAAATGGTGAGCATCTCTGAACCTTAGGAAACAGCTAAGGGGATGCTTGAGTCTAGCCCAACCCTGCAGAGGGCTACCTCCTTCTGTGACTTTGCTCAGAGCCCACAGTCTTCTTGCTGAGTTCTAGAGCTTCCTAAGAGGCTCAATGGCATAGTGAGTCTTGCCACCCTCCCCCGAGGAGCAGGGGCTGCTGACTTCTCTTGGATCCCATTGGCTTCTGGACTCATGACCCCTATGGCTCAGGCCTCATTGGGACTCCCTGGAGGCTGAGAGCCCAGAGAATTCTGGGCATTTCTGCAGAACTTGGGAACACCTTCAAAACCAAAGTTTAAGTGAAAGGAAGGAATTGGGTAGGATACAAGGAAGAATTTCTAGAATGTAATAAGAAGAAGTAACTAAGGACAGGGCAGAGTAACAGAGATGTGAGCACGTCTGTGGGACAAAGTCTGGGCATGTGGACTGTGGCCTTTGAAGTTAAGCACTGCCCGAAAGGGAGAAGAGGGACCGATGAGAAGGAAGGTGAGTGACTATTGGAGGTGAATGTGGATGTGGATGTCCTATCAGTCAGTGTCCATGGGAGTTTGTATCTTTGGTTTGATTCATTTATTCATTTGGCACATATTTGTTGAGTGCCTGCATCCCACTGGTCACTGTTCTAGAAGCTGAGGATACTGCATTCAAACAATTATAAGTAGGTATAATTATAAATATGTAAATGTTTCATTTGAAGATGAATTGTTTTCAGTCAAAGAGAGTCTCCTACCTGATTTGGAAATTCCTTTTCCTGAGAGTGTTTTGGGATATCATGATGCTGAGATGTGTGGATGATTGTTCAGAGAAAAGGAGCATGGCTCAGGCTTCTTGTCTCTCTTTTTTTTTTTTTTGTCATTTGGAAATTATGATATGCCCTAGAAGAGAGACAGAGAACTACCTGTCCTTGTAAAGAGCCTCACTGTGTTGACACAGCTGGGTGCTTTTCAGACAGTCACTTCTTGCAGGAGCCCGTTAGGTCTTCCTTTATAGACGGATGTCTCTGAGAAAGCTGTGCAGACCCGTGGGGGTGAGCACGAGAGGAGGGGCCAGCCCCGACTCTGAAGTGTGGGTGAGTAGGAAGGGAGCAGGTTGGAAATACTGCTACTGGCCCCAGTCGGTACACTCATGCACTCTTCCCTCCTCTCCCAAAGGGTGAAGCAGTCGGAGCTGTTCGACAGGTGGAAGAGCCTCCAGATGTGCAAATGGGCCATGAACATCTCTGAAGCCAACCAGTTCAAGTATCTAGGAGTCGTCTGTCCTCCCCAGCCCCTCTCCTTGTGTGGTCCTCACTCCCACCTCCCCAGACCCCCTCATCCTACAAGAGCTGCTGGGACCAGTACCTTGCTGGGCCATGCACCACATTCTCTCCCTCAGTCTTTGCTGCAGCCCATTAAGGTTGGGGGAGTCATGCTGAGTACACAGTTGAGGTTAATCTGAGGTTGCTCCAGGTCTACCAGCAGGCCTGTGTTAGGCAGCACTGGACAGCCCTCCAGGGCATCACTGCTCCCCACCCCCCGGGAGCAGCAGCTCCAGTCCCACCCGCCTCACCCCTCCTTAAACACCTTTGGTTCTTACAGCCTACGCCTTATTTTCTAATCGCTTTCTAACCAAATTGATCTTAACATATCCTCTAACAGATGATAATTTCCCAGAGGCAAGGATCATGTCTTAATGTTCTCCTGTTCTTTGAGAGCTATGCAAATAGTAGATGTCCAAAAAGTTTTCTAGATTAATGGTAAATGTTAGGATTCTTTCCACCTCTAAGATTCTGTGAGTTTATGGTTAGTGCAGGAAGACTTTATTATATAGAATAGGTGTGATCCTGAAAATGTGTTTACAGACTGGCTTTCGGCAACTCAGGTCCTAGTTTAAATGTACTGAGAAGCTGTTAGCATGAAGGAATCCTATGCAGGAGGCTGTGAAAAGTGAAATATCACTACATATTTGCATTTTCTTTCGAAATCATTGCTCTAGCTTGCCTCAATTCCAGGCCGTCTCTAGAGACAGAGTAGTAGTTTGTAGAGGCTCCTTTTGAGAAAGGCGAAGGTCTAAAGTGATAACTCTTGAGAAGCAGGAGCCAGCAGCCCCAAGCCAAAGGCTCCTGTGAATTCTACCACCCCCACTGCCACCGCCAACCACCCAGTGGGAGTTTGCAGGGACCAGTGTGTCCTAAAAGTAGAGCATGAACCTGAGCGAAGTGCTGAAAGGTGGGGAACGGGTCAAGCTGTGTGCTGCAAGTGCAACCCCAAATCTGTCCCCAGAAGCTGCACAGGCAGCTGCAGCCAAGGTGGGTCTGACCCAGGTACACCAGGGTGGGTTAATAAAGCCCTCAACGTGGGTAAGGTCTGTGACACGTAAAAGGACGTGTCCAGGCTGAGAGCTGGACAGAAGCCTCATCAGTGGGTGTTAGCGCATCTAAAGAAATAATGCAGGGGGTGCAAGGGTAGTTCAGTGGTAGAATTCTCACCTGCCATGCGGGAGGCCTGGGTTCAATTCCCAGTCCATGCACTTTCCCCAAACAAACAAACAAACAAACAAACAAATAAAAATTCCACAAATAGTGCTGCAATAATGGGATACTCACATGGAAAAATGATTAAATGTGACCCTGCCACACAACATACAAAAAAAAAAAACAAAGAAAGAAATAATGCAGCCACAGAAAAAAAATGATATAGCAAAGGAAAAAACAGCTAAGCGTGGGAGTCTTTGGCAGGGATCAGTTGGCACTACCAGGGGCTGGGGGTGACGGGGTGGGAGTGGTTGCAGTGTGGAATCGGGAAGTGGCATCAGGCCTGCCATGCTCTAAATTAAAAAAAAACCTTTGCACCCAGTTAGTTGCCTCCCTTTGCTCTGACTGTAAGTTTATCAAACTATGCTGAGATTTTTAAATTCAGGTTTCCAGGAACCTGGTCCAGTGAAGGAGATGGGTGCTAGAGGGCAGGTCTGAACATTCTAGTTATGGGAAAGGAATCCGATAACTAAGATCTTCCCCCTCCCTACTACCTACAGATAGACTTACTGGCATTCTGGTTTATATACCCTCCCCTCCTGAGTTTGGTTAGTAGAAGTCAGCCTCCCTCAATGGGGCTGACAAGACTGGTTTTCTGGACCAGTAAAGCTAAATAGGCCAGATACTGGTTTATAACACTGACCATGGCCACTGCCTTGTTAGGTCTCTGGTCTTGCTTCTGGAAAGTCATATTCTGAAAACCAATTCTCTACAGAATGATCACTCTCGGTGACCAGCAGCCAGTAGACTCCCAAGTGAGATCCCTGCAAGGGTTAAGGTCATAAAAATTAATTTGTATAATATTCTGACTTTGGCAACTAGGATCCATAGAATTACAGAGGGTCAGAGGTGGAAGAAAATACCCCATACTCCATGAATGAGACTATTAAAGCCCAGAGAGGGGAAGGGACCTGCCCGGAACACCACAGCTGGTTAGGGGTAGAGCAGAAACCAGAACTCAGGCCTCTTCACCCCAGGTTGGCAACCCAAGTTTCCATCTCAGACTTTGGATGTGAAGTGTTCAGAAAGCCTGTCCTCAACCTTTGTCAGTGGTCATTGTACAGGCTCCCTGGAGATTTTCCATTTCCAGCCTAGATCCTGACTGTGACAGTACCTGGAGCAAGTTGGGGGTAGGGGGAAGGGCAGAGAAGAAAGAGGTAAAGAAGGCCAGTGCACTCAGCACACTGCTTCTGGGTTGCAGGCAGTGGGTTCTTATGCATGCAAAGCCCTTGGCACGAAGGGACAGTGATTTTCCTCCTTTGCGAAGTCCAGTGTCCTCTGCAGCCCTCTGCTGAGGGCTTTGGTTTCCCACACCGGGGATCAAGATGTGCCCAGGACCTGACCACATTTGGATCCTATTGGGGAAGGTGCTGCTGGGTGCAGCCCCCGCTGTGTGCAGCCCCAGCTGCAGAGAGAAGAAAAGCTGGGCTTCTCTGGGCCCGCTGACTCCCAAGCCTGCCTCAGCAGCCACCGTCTTCCTTGAAGGGATTTTTAAAACTTGCACCTGAGCTTTAACACTTGTGTAGCTCATGTTTGAGTGTTTTTGTAAGTGAAAATCACAGGGATTTTTAAATTTAATTTTTTTTTTTTTAATAATGAACTTCTGAGAACTTCTTTTGGAAGGCAAGGTCCATCATCTGTAGGAAGCCAACCAGTATCAACCCACCAGGCCGCTTTCTGACCCTCCCCTGTTCCTAAAGCCTTCTAAATGATGGCCACTGCATTTTTGGGACTCTGCATGCCTTTGTTGTGTGGGACCCCGTCCCCCAGACAGTAAACACATTCTAGAGTTAATACGGACAAGAACCTAAGGAAGAGCTCTGGGTTTTCAGTTAGGAAAGGGATGTGGTAGCAGCTGAGCAGGTCTCGATGATAGCTCACCTAAGGAGTGGTCCAGTCCGCACTGAGCAGGCCCCTATTTGCTGAGCACTCGCTTGACTAATCCTACAGGGCTCAGATGGCGGGGGTGGGGGTGGGGGGGGGAGTCCTGCCCCCCAGGGGCTTCCATCCCACCCCAGAGGGCGTGGGCCGATAGCGAGGAGCGTGGCTCACGGTCTGTGCTCCAGGCCGTCACAGTGAGGGTGGGCAGTGGGGACCGGGCAGCTGGGGAGCGTCAAGGAGAGACGTGTGGCCTGGGCTATGAACGAGCAGTGGCGGGCGGCGGAAAGGCTGGGGGTGGGCTGGGTGGAAGAGCGCAGCGCCTGCTGGTCTCCCCAGGGTCCTCTGTTCTCTGACGCGCTGTCCTCTGTGCGCCTTTGCTGGGCCTGGCATCACCAGCCTCTTCTCTGTCCGCCGCCCGGCAGGTCCACTCTGTCCAGGTGCTGCAACGCCCCCGCCTTTCTCTTCACCACCCAGAAGAACACGCCCCTCGGGACGAAGCTCAAGTATGAGGTGGACACCAGTGGCATCTACCACATCAACCAGGAGATCTTCCGCATGTTCCCTAAGGTGCTGCTCTCACCCTCCTGGGGGAGGCGCGGCCTCGGGGGGCGGCCGGCCCGGCCATGGGCCTCTGTGGTGCTGCTCGTGTGCTCGCAGCTCTCACACTCTGGCCCCTGGGCTAGTTACTACGCAGGTAGACAGTCTCGGAATTTCCTTGGGGATTCTTTCTGGCCACATTGAATGCCACCTGGCTATTATTTAGGCAATTTTTTTAAGGCGTGGTTGTAAAATCTAGCGACTGCCTTGCTTGCAGAGGCTGTCCTGCAGAGTTTGATGAAACATCTGTCTGCCACCTGAGCTAGGCACAAGGGAAAAATCCTAAACCAACCCAAATCAAGGCACTGGAAGATTTATCTCCGTCTGGATGACCTTGGGGGAAGTCATTTTTGTCTTTCAAGGTCTCAGTACCCTTGTCTGTAACACTGGGGCTTGGACTAGTGATAGGTTTGGATACTTAATATAACAGAAAACCTAAAAAACCAGAGAATTAAACAGGATAGAAATTTATTTTTTCAATTCACAGAAAAGGAAGTCTGGAGGTAGGCTGCCCAGGGCTAGCATGGTGGCTCCCTGGTCCTCAGGGACCACTGATCGAGTTACCCACCAGTCCCCTGTCTGGAAAACTGAAGTGCAGGTGCACACACGGCACTTCGGGGTTGACCACTGGTACACCTGCAGCAGCCACTCTCCAGACAGAGGGCCTGGAACTGACTTCCGTTGGCCGAGTCTGATGGGCACCCAGGTGTGGGAGTGGCAGTCCCACCTCCGAAGAGGAGGCAGGTTCCACGGGAAGTGCGTCCCCGGAACCCCCTCAGTCCTGGGCACCCTACCCTTGACTCCCAGGCCTGAGTCTTGCTCAGCGCCCTATGGGTCCCCGGCTCCACCCACCCCGGGTTGCCCAGGGGGCACTGTGGCCTGGAGAAGGGATGCAGCAGAACCAGGTCTCAACTCTCAGGCCAGAACCGTCTTTCTCTGGCCTCCTTTCCTGCGGCCACCTGCCAGTGCCCCGCCCAAGGCCACCACCCTGGAGGAGGTGTGAGCAGGGCAGAGGGCGTGACGCTCGTTCGCAGTGCTCCCACACATGCCCCAGCGCTTGTGGGACATCGCTGCTGGCATGTGCTCAGGGCGCTCTCCCCACAGAGGCCTTGGGGTGTCAGCCCCTCGCTGCTCCCCTCTGACGTGACGTTTCTTGCCCCCTCCTTAGCTGCTACCAAGTCCTGGGGTCTGTCCCAATCCCTAAGTCCCTTCCCTCTGCCCCAGGCCTGCGTCCTCCCCACGGAGCAGGGGAGGGACTACACGTTGTCCTCAGTGAAAGGGGCGAGGGCCAGGCTTAGGGTCTCTTCACGGGGGGGTCCTGCCCCCATCTCTGCTGTCCTGGACCCCAGAGCATCTGCACTAACCACTTAAAACTACCAGAAAAACAAAACAGTGTACCAGAAGTCCTACGAGGAGCTGGGCCTTCCCAACATTGGGAGAACCAGTGGCTTCAGCACAGCAACTCCTTTCTCTCTGGAAACCTGAGGCCTCCCAGGCCTTTTTAAAAAAAGGCTGTGGAGACCTGGTTCCAGTTCCAGCTCCCTCACTAATTACCTTGTAACTGAGAACATTCCTTGGCCTCTTCTCCTCTGTAGAATGGAATAACTTTTGCCTCCCACGTTCTCCACAGGGCCATCCTGTGGGCCCTGAGCTAGTGGGGGTGGGCTTGGTGATGAGGTGGGCGGTCAGAGGAGGGCGGGCACCGGGCGCTTCTTCCGACCGCTGTGCCTCCCCCGCCCTCCCCCCAGGACATGCCCTACTACCGGTCCCAGTTTAAGAAGTGTGCTGTGGTGGGCAACGGAGGCATCCTGAAGAACAGCCGCTGCGGGCGGGAGATAAACAGCGCCGACTTCGTGTTCCGGTAAAGAGCCACCCTGCGCCCCTCGGCCCTCCTCTGTGCCCGCCCCCCGTGCCCCGAGGCTGCCCTCCGCGTGCTGAGCCCCCACGCCCCAGCCCAGCAGGCCCTCGTGCTCTGGCCCATCCCTTCCCTCTCCCAGGGGCCTGGGGATAAGTCACTGAACTTCCCAGGTCCTCTGCACATCTGCAGAATGGGTGGCATGTGAGAGCGAAGGGCAGACATGGAGACATGGCGTAAGGCCTCTGGGCGGCCTCCCTGGCGGCGTTTTGCCTTTTCAGAAGCCTTGGTTGGAGCCCGGGCAGCTTGTGGCTGACCCCAATAGTGTTTCACCCTGACTTTAACTCAGCTGAAGAGTGGCTTGTACATTTCTTCTTCCTTAGCTACAGCCCCTCCCCTGTCTCTTTGGGCATCCTCACTTCTATCTTTAGCCTAGGAAAAGACAGAAGATGGGCTAAAAAGAAGAGTTTTTAACTCTTTGTGAAAGCCGTGGTTTGGAGGCGTGGACTCTCATGGGTCATGGGTTCACAATCTTCGGGCCACTCTGGCTTGGAGGGGAGAAGGAGCGGAACATGCCCTCCCCTTCCCCAGGCTGGATTTAGGCTGCACTGCAGAATGTCATCTGGTTCTTTCTTTTGAGAGTGAGTAGGTAGAGGCCAGCCCAGCCTGCAGGCTTCCTAGGAGGCCTTTCTGCAGTTCCCCCATTAAACTCTCCAGGAGCTGGGCCTACACCATCTCCAGAAAGCCCTCCACTGGGTCCCCTTCCTCTCCTGCCAGCCTAGATGAGGGAGAGGATCAGTTCAGAAGCACAGCACCTTGGCCCCTTGGGAGTGAGAGCGAGGCCAGCTGGAGCCAACCATGGCCTGTACCACGTCATGGAGGCCAGGCCATGTCTGCAGGGGACCTGCCAGGGCCCGAGGGAGGGACACAAATGACTGCTCTGTCTGATTGTTCCTGGTTCTAAGGGTCAGTCTGGCAGTTACCTGGTGGTTGGAACAGTGTAGACAGCTAGCTTGCAGTGTGGACACCCACCCAGCCCTCTGCTTCCCTCCATTAGGGGGACAGGAACACAGCTCTGAGCCAGACTGCTGGCTTCAGATCTTGGCTCTGCCACTTACTAGCTATGGAACCTTGGGTCAGTTACCCTGTGCCTCGGTTTCCTCACCTGCAAAATGGCTGGCATTGTTAGGGTTCAATGAGGCACTATTTGAACAGCCCTCAGATCAGGGCCTGGAATGTGTTAAGCTCTGTTTAACGTTAAAAAAAATTGGGGAAGTCTAGGAGAAACTTTCTTGCCTTAATCATCTGCATAACTTAAGACCTACCCATGACCAACACAATGGTGGAGAGAGTTTTTCCTCCAGGGAATCTAAGCATCCAAGATCCTGCTTGGAATTCAGCCAAGTTCGAGCTGGCGCCTATATTTTGCAAAATGTCCATGTATCCCTCCCTCTCAGCACATGCCAGGCCATTCCTTGTTCATTGGCCCCAGTGGCCTGTCATTATGGCCATGTGTCTGGGGCACATGTCTGTCCAGGTGCCTCCTGTCTGCTTTCTGTCACTCTGCCTGGGGGTGTGAATGGCAGTCCTAAACTAAAGTCTGCTCCTGAGTATTTTGGCTTATCGCACTTTAAGAAGGGAGACTCAAGGCACCCTGCCACAACCTTAGAAACAGATGTCACTTGTTATGGGTGCTGTTGGGGAGACACCTTTTTTTGCTGCCAGGAGCCAGCCCATGTGCTCCCCGTGGGCAATTCTGAGGGTCTACATACCTCCACATCGCAGCTGCTGGCCTCCACCGAAACCTTCGCCTGGCCACATTGCTTTGAGGGAGAAATCCAGGTGGTGGGACGGACCCCACGTGCTGGGGTCTGCCTGCACTTCAGCCTGGCTTCCCCATCAGCAGGCTCATGACCCCAGGTGCCACATCACCCTTAGAGCCTGGGCTTCCTCATCAGTCACATGGAGATGATGATAGCAGCTTCTTCAGAGAGTTGTGGAATTAAGTGAGATAGTACTTGTAAAGCTCTTAGTACCTACAGGAACCCGACGCACGTCCGTGCCTTGTGAACGGCAGCCATTCCTATCCTTTTCCCATGTCCTGTCTCTTCTGCAGGTAATGTTCCCTCCCCCCCTCCACTCCCCATCATTCTGATTTGTTGTCTTCCTCTTGTCCTTCCAAGCTTAGCTCAAGAATCACCACCTCCTTCCCTGATTATCCCTACTTGCACCCCCTGGTGTGATTGAGGAGCCCCTCCTCTGGGCTCCCAGGAAACCAGTGCCCACCTCTCACCCAGAACTTTAATCAGAGTTGTTTGACATGGTGGCTGATACATCAGCTGGCACACTGCAATTACTCAGCAAATGAATCTGGGATGAAGGACTGAATAAAGGAATGGATTTATATGAGCCTCAGAACCGAGAAGTGGGGTAGTATAGTGGTTAACGTCCATGGGTTCTGGAACTGGGCAGCCTAGGTTGGAATTAGGAGCTGTGTTATTTTGGGTAAGTTACCTAACCCCTCTGTGCCTCCATTTCCTGAAATGTATAAGGATGGTAACAGTGCCTCCACCCTCCCTTGGGGTTAATGTGAGGATTAAATGAGTTAATATGTGTAAAATATTCAAACGGTGTGACCACATATAAGATTTTGATATAGTAAATATTGTTACTTTTTAATATTCCTCTCCTTTTACAGATGAAAAATCTCAGGGAAGTGACATTCTTTGCTAGGATCAAGTGGCTAGTGACAGTCAGAAACGGGGCTGCAGTTCTGATTTTGTATTCTTTCTGCTACACCATGTTATCTTTCCGGCTTTATAAAATAATAGTCAATTTTCTCCCCCAAGAGGATGGTCTCTTATCCTACCACTTAAGATATGTTGTAACACATAGTTGTGTGCACATGGTTTCAGGGATGCTCTGGGCACCACCCTTGTGATTGTAAGTTTACAGAAGAATTACGCATAAAATATGGGATTCTCACATACTACCCTATGATTAACCCTTTGCATTGGCCTGGAAGACTGTTAAAATTGATGATAGCACATTTTCATAGTTCTACTACTAACTATAGTCCACGATCAAACTTAGGGTTCACTGGTTGTGTAGGGTAGGATTTTTTAAAAAAGTTTATTCATTTAATTTTGTTTGCTTTGGAGGTGCATTAACTTCCTATTGATGCTGTAACAAGTCATACATAGTGGCTTAAGACAAAACAAACTTACTGTCTCACAGTCTGGAAGTCTCACTGGGCTAGTGTAGGTGTCGGCTGGGCTGTGCTCCTTTCAGAAGGCTCTAGGGGAAGAACGTTTCCTTGTCTTCCAGACTCTAGAGGCAACCTGCCTTCCTGCGCTTGTGGCCTCTTCTAAGCCAGCAGCATGACATCTCCCAGTGTTTCTCTCTGACTCTGCATCTGTCATCCCATTTTCTTCTTTCTCTTTCCTTTGATACTGACACCTGTGATTACACTGGGCCCACCCACATAATCCAGGACCTTCCATCTCTCTATCCTGAACTTAAGCACATCTGCAGAGCCCCTATTGCCATGTAAGATAACATGTTCCCAGGTTCCAGGGATTGGGACATGGACATGTTTGGGGACCATTACTCTCTACCACAGGGGCTTTATGCAATTAGTATTCCATAGGCATACCTCACTGATGTGCTTTTTTCACTCAATATTTCATTTCTAAGATTTATCCTTGAGTATATCCCACATTTACTTGGCTCTTCTCCTGCCAATGGATTTTGCTCATTTCCCCCTTCAGACCTGAGCTCGAGCATCACATCCTCAGGGAAGCCTTCTTGTCTCCCCAGGCCAGGGGCGGTTCCTCTGCCCTCTGTCCTCCAAGAGCCACGATTCTGCCCTGCAGAGCACGTACTGCAGCTTTAGATACATTACACTTGGTCTCTCTACCCATGTGATTAGAACATGAGCAAGACCAGGGCCCGGCCTGTTTACCTCCCAGTGCCTGGCACAGCACAGCAGAGCCATTATCTTACCATCTGGCCACAGAGATTCTACCCAGCTGGCACCTTGGCATCCCTCTGCCCTCACGGTCACCATCCCTGCCTTCCCCTCACCTGCTCCCCAGCTCCACCCATAGAAAGACTGACCGCACACAGCCTTGTTCCTTCTGCAGGTGCAATCTACCCCCTATCTCAGAGAAGTACACCGTGGACGTGGGGGTAAAGACGGATGTGGTCACCGTGAACCCCAGCATCATAACAGAGAGGTCAGTGGCCCTCTTTCTAGAGCCGTGCTGTCTCACGTGGTAGCCACTAGTCACACGAGGCTGCACTGTGGTTAGTCTGAACAGAGGTGTGCCGTCTGTGCACGTAAAACACACACAAGAGTCCAAAGAATTTAGGTGAAAATAATGATGTAACATATTCCGTTAATTTTTTATACTGATTACGTGTTGATATGCTAGTATTTTGGAAATATCGGGTTACCTAACATATTATTTAACTTAATTTCGCCCATTTCTTTGTGCTTATTTAAATATGCTTACTAGAACATTTGAAATTATACTTGTAGCTTGTGTTATATTTCTCTTGGACCGCCTCGGTCTAGAGATGGGTCCGACAGCTCCCCAGAGTGTACAGCTGCTATACAGGGTGTGTCCAGGGGGCTTTGGGGGGGGAAGCCCATGCAACCAGCCCCCCCTGCCCCATCACCTCAGCTCTCTTCCTAGGGTCTGGAAGGCCTTAGGGGAGACAGTGAAAGTGTTGAAGCCCCAGCCCTGGGCATAGCCACACTCTCCAGGTCAGAGGAAGGGAAAGAGGGAGATGTGAGGAGGGGAAGTGGTTAAATTAGACCTGAGCCTGGGAACACTGGCTTAAGAGGTGGGAAAAGGAAGCTGGGGCAGCAGAGTCACTTGGGAAGGGGCCATCAGAGAGGCAAGAGGAGAGCCGGGGATCCCAGCACCGCAGAAGCCAAAGAAGGCTGTTTCATGTAACGAAAGGTATGTGAGGGGTGCCAGGAGGCTGGGAGGAGGAGGCTGGGCTGGACAAGCAGCTGCCTTTGGCATCACCCGGATTTTGGAAGGCAGCTTAGCTGAGGGATGTGAGGACTCTCTAGAAAAGCCTCCGCTCCCCACGGCCTTCCCTCCTGAGCCCACCCAGGGCCCTCAGCCTTCTGGGTGGAGCATCTCCGTCTTCCTGCAGCCGTGCACAAGACCTCCCTCTATTTGGGTTCTGGCTGTCCTCCCCTACACCCGCTCACAGATCCGCAGCTCTCCCTGAGAAGGCCGAATGCACGATGGTGTGCTGGGATGAATGCAACGAGACCATAAGGGGTGGTCTCGTGAGCCCGCGGGTCTCTTGAAAAGATCCAGGGTGCAGGGTTGGGGGGGTCGGGCCGGGACCCCCCTCACCCGCGGTCGCCCGCCCCCCCCCCCCCCCCCCCAGGTTCCACAAGCTGGAGAAGTGGCGGCGGCCCTTCTACCGCGTGCTGCAGGTGTACGAGAACGCCTCGGTGCTGCTGCCCGCCTTCTACAACACGCGCAACACCGACGTGTCCATCCGCGTCAAGTACGTGCTGGACGACTTCCAGGCGCCGCAGGCCGTCTACTACTTCCATCCGCAGTACCTGCTCAACGTGTCGCGCTACTGGCTCAGCCTGGGCGTGCGCGCCAAGCGCATCAGCACCGGCCTCATCCTGGTCACCGCGGCGCTCGAGCTCTGCGAGGAGGTGCACCTCTTCGGTTTCTGGGCCTTCCCCATGAACCCCTTGGGCCTCTACATCACCCACCACTACTATGACAACGTCAAGCCCCGGCCCGGCTTCCACGCCATGCCCTCCGAGATCTTCAACTTCCTGCACCTGCACAGCCGCGGCATCCTCCGCGTGCACACGGGCACCTGCAGCTGCTGCTGAGCGCCGCGCCGCGGGGCTGCCAGGCCCCGTCCCGCCCCGGGCAAGCAGACACTTCTCCCCCCTTCTCCCTCCTCGTAGACCCGGAAGCCCCACCGGCCCGACCTTGGGCGGTGGTTCCCTCAGTAGTTCAGCTTTGTGCTTGGATCCTGTGGAGGCGGAGGCTGCAGTGGGCACCTGGGCAGAGCCAGCTCTGGGCCAAGCCGCCCCACCGCAGCCTGGGTCCTTGTTGCCACCGACGGGCAGCCTGCTGCAGGGCCACGCCCCAAGATCAGGGGCCCTGGGGATAAAGCACAGTTCCACTCAATTTTAGCAACCAAGAGAGCACAAACTGTAGCGGCCTTGTCACAGCTGAAGGAAGGCCCTGCAGAGAGTGGAAGAGAGAAACAGAATACTTGAGCACAGTCGAGATTTAATTCAGACTTCTGCTGAACTTTATGCTGGGGTTCAACCAGGTGTCGCTATCCAGAATCCCAGAGCTTAGGGCCAACCCAGCAGCCCGACCTTCCTGGGAAGAAAGAGTTGGCTTAGAACTTTATAGGGACTTGTCAACCACAGGCACACCAATGGCCTGAGCATATCGAGTGACACTGAAATCTAAGGCAAGGCCTGTGTGTTTGCATCTTCTGCTAAGACTCTGTCAGCTTAGGAGATCCACACCTTTTCAGATACATCCTGGGACACGCACACAGTCTCAGTACCTCCAGGTTTAATCCTGCGGTTGATCATTTGACAAGAAGGAAATAAACCAGACTAGCCATTTGCACTAAGATTTCCAAGCCAATGTTATCGACTCAATAAGTGCTTAGTAATTTGCTTCCTCTTCTGTTTCCTTATTTTCAGCTGTTTCTCTTTTATGCTCCTGCAGACAGCAGAATCCCGCTTCATCAGGTTTTTGACCCAGAACTGCAGGCTCCCAGCTGGAAAGCGTGATATGTTCTGTTATTTGGGGTGAGCTTAGCGGAAAAGCGCATTGTGGCCTCTGACACCAGCATCCTTGAGGTTTAAACTGTAATGAGGGACTCACACACCTCCCCCAGCCTGGCAGCCTTCATGCACATGCACGTGCGCTCACAGGGCCTGAGCCTTGGGTTCGGAGCAGGTCCCAGGCTGAAAGGGTTAACCTGTCATTTCATCTCCAAAATGAATTCCCTTTGCTTCCCCTTGCAATATTTCCACCACTGATGTGGCTGTGCCTGATGGAGCTGTTGGTGAATTGCCTTAGACTTAGCTTTGGGGGATCATAGAATGTTAGTGCTGAAAGGGACTTTGGCTTCCCTCCCCACCTCCCTCCCTCTCAGACATTTCCAGGAATCCTGCTTTGCTGACAAATAAAACCATTAACTCTGCCTTCCACTAGGGAGGGTGGACTATAACAATTCCAGTGCCCCGTGCTGGATGCTCTGGGAGAGGACTAGACTCCATGGGAGTGCAGCAGAAAGCGGGACCTTCCACGTCATCCCCCCAGTCACAGCCAGAGCAGAGGCCCGGTGGTGAGAGGCAGAAGAGTGCAGGCTCTTCCCTGAGCCAGAGCTCCTTTCTGGACGGAGCCTCTTCATCTCAGCTTTTGTTTCATAGAACTTGCTGATTTTCCACGTGTGTGCTGAGCTTTGGAGCCTTGGGAAAACCTCTGGTTGTTTCCAGTCTCTGTCTGCTAAGTGGGGCAGTGGCCAGGGCAAAGGAGGCCAAGCACTTTGTAAACGGGGAAAGATGACACAGGGGCAGAGGATGGCTATGGTTTTGCGAGCTCTGCTCAGTCTCCCAAGGAAGGTACTTCTGGGAAAGATTCCAGTTCACTGAGGGTTTCAGGCACTTGCATATGATTCATCAAACCTGATTCTTGAAACACTGGGCTGTTAGAACCAGGGGGTCTTGAGGACTTTGTGGTCCCACTCAAGGAAATGGGCTCAGAGAGGGACGTGACCTAGGTCAGGCCATGCCTGGAGCCCTGTGGAGTGCCTGCCATGGGCAGAACCATCTACCGGAAGTTCTCAGGGTCATGGGACAGGGTTCCCAAGCGTAGGGTGTGAGTTTGGTATCTGCCTCCAGCCAGGCCCCTCCCAGGAGCTGGGGGTGGAGCATAAGGGCCCATCTCATATAGGAGTTGAGGGACCTGACTTGTGGTCCCATTTCTGCCATTGGGAATGCCATTTCCTCTCTCTCAGGGCCTCAGTTTTCTCATCTCTACAAGGAAAGGCTTAGAAAAAATCTCTAGGGTACCTATAGTTTCTAATTTTTTTTTAGCCATTATATATGGATATAAGCCATAAATAACAATATCTTTAATAATAAACAGTAAGATTTACTGGGTTCTCATTCTGTGTACCTTCCCTTCATTATCTTCTGTAATCACAAGACCCCCTTGAAGTAAGGCCGTGCCCATTATACAGGTGAAGAGACCGAGCCCAGTGATTCAGCGACTTACCCAAGGTCAGGTGCCTAGTGGTGGGACCGATGCCCAGGTCTGTATCACCCTAAAGCCTGTGCTCCAAACCCCTGTCTCAGCCACCTTCCAGCCAGTGTCCCCAGGGCTGGAACAAGAGGGGTCTTGAGTGAAATGCCACTCCAGGTACCTGGACCCCACTCTAGGGATAAATGCTCTGGAGGCTTGGCAGCCCAGGAGGCTGTCATGGGTCTGGGAGAGGTCTCTGCTTATTAGGAGCCCCCGAACTTTGCCCCAGGCCATAGCACTGACCCACCCCAGGGGAATGTATGCCATTCTGGCACTGGAGGGAGCCAAGTCCATCTCCACAGTTTGCATATGTAAATGCCATAATGCCAACTGATTTGTCCAAGGCCACATGACTAGCTTGTGGCTCAACCAGGACTCACCCCTTCTCCTGACTTCCGGCTATGCTCTTATCCTGCAGCCAGTAAACCATATAGCCGGTGCTTAGAGGAAAACCATGCTGTAAAGGTTCAGAGAGACCAGGGCAGTGACTCCTGAAGCCCTCTGTCCAGTTCCCCTGCAGTCCTATAACCATCCCACTAGCAATGCAGAGAGCCGTTAAATTCATATTTCAGGAGAATCAATTCCCTTCAAGCAAAACAGCCTTCATGTCTTCCTTTGTGCAAAACCCACTGCTCCAGGGTCGAAAGGCAGTGAAAACAAGTAAATGACTCAATGCTTAGCCAAGCAGAAAGTAAGGTGGCTCAAGGTCAGATGTGACCTATGAGACCATTTCAGCAGTGCCACGGCAGCAACTCTGCGGCAAGTTCCCAGTGCTGCAGAGAGCAGAATACATGTCCTCCCTGACTTTGCAGAGCATGGGCGGAAAGCAGGGGCAGTGCTTCCTGTTGGCCGAGGGAGAGCTCAGCGCTGGCTCCGGCCAGTCAACAGACTTTATAGGGTGCTCCTTTTGTGCCAGGCATGATGCGAGGTAGCGGGGAGCTAGTGCCAAACACACCAGCCCCTGCCCTCGTGGAACTTACGGTCTGATGTGTGTGTAGACAGACTTTAAATGAAGAATCTCGCAACCACACATGCTGAGTGCCAGGGAGTCCTGTTCAGGCACAGTTTTTTGGGAGAGGAGGAGAAGGGGATAAAAGATGTCAATTCTGAATTCCAAAGGTTGGCAGGATCAAGATCTAAATTGCCAGAGCAATGGACACTTCTCAGGTCTACTGCTGGACATTCGTGTAGCATTTCACAGGGTTAGCCTCTCTGGTCTCTTTGAAGTTCTCTCCTGTCTTGATTCCCAGAACACCATTCCACTGTGACTTCCCTCCTGCCTCTCTTAGCACTCCTTCTCAGCCTCCTTTGTTGACTCATCTTCTCTAAAGCTTCCTCAGGGTTCTTTTCTCTTACTAGGAATGTTCCTGCAGAAATCTTATCTATTCACAGCCTTATGTATCTCCTGACCTTGCATCCTAACCCCTCACCTGCAGGCCTCTTCTTGCCCTGGACATCAGAAGCATTCTCACCGTAGCCTTCCCAACACACCTGGGCTCCTCAAACCTCAGCGTGTCCTAAACTGCTGTAGTTAAAAGAACAGCCTGGATTCAATGTCTCCTCCCACCACTTACAGCTGTGTGACTCAGGGGAGCCCCCAAGCCCCCTGGAGGTGCTGATTCATCATCTGAGAAGTGAGGACAGGACAACAACCTCACTGGCTGTGGCAAGGGTCAAGTGAAATAGTGTTGCATGATGCCTAGCACAGTGCCTGGCACAAACTAGACACTCAGTAAGGTGCCCTCTACCTCCTCCCTTCCCCCATCTTCCCTGGGGGTCTGGTTCCACCACATGACAGGCCACTCGGTCCAAAATCTGGGTCATCCTTGACTCTTCCTTCTTTACCTTCCATGTCTGTTTGTTCACCAAATCTTATCAGTTTCTATTCTAAATATCCCTTGAATTCATTCCCTGCTTGCATCCCCTCCACCACTGCCGTAACAGTCCCTTCTGCATGATTTTCCTGCTTCCAGAGAATAACCTTCCAAAAACATCTTTGGTGGTGTCCATTGCCTATCTGTACCATAAGTCCAGATTCCTTACCAGCCTTGCAGGTCATGTGCCAAGCTGGCTTTCTCACCTTTCCAGAGTCCCTCCTGCCCCCACCCCCCGAGGCCTTATAGTCCTCAATTCACTGTGCTTTGCACAAGCTGTTCGAAGTGCCTGGCATGGCCCGTGCACTCACTGCCCCCTCAGCCCCTGCCCCCAACTGCTTTTGCAGATGACCTTCAGCTTAGGGTCCCTGTGTCCTAGGCTGGGCACTCTATCCTCTGTACTTCTGCAGCAGCCAGCACCAGCTTCTAATAGGACACCCTTAGAGCGCACGGCTCTGGCAGCAGTGTGTCCTTGGCTGTGGGTCTGTCCTTTCCCCAAGGGAAGGCACCACATCTGGCTCAGTTTTGTGACCCCAGCATTGGCCCAGGATCACATCGGGTTGGTACTTATGTCGTGTTTACTATAGAAATGAGGTCTCTGCTTACCTAGTGGTTACCTAGATACCTAGCAGGCTCCCACAGGTTAAGAGACCCATTAATAACCCAGGTCACACCTGAGGGAAATTGTCACCTGAGAGACTCCTGAGAGGCCTGCATTGATCATTTTTGTCTAGTACCTCCTGTGTGTGAATGACTCCCTGAGGTGAAAGCTCCCCCGCCAGCCCTCGGGAGCTTACAGCCCAGCCCCAATGGGTGCGCTGGTGGCCCATTGGCTCCCTCACCCCATCTCTGCTCCTCCCACCCCCACCCCCACCCCCGATATAATTGTTCTTGCCTGTTAACCAGTCTTCCTTCTCTTGTTTAGATAAAAGAAGGGAATACATTTTCTGTTTTTCCTTCCTTCCTTTCCATCCTCAAAATGACGCAGATGTGCCAGGATCTTGTATTGTGTGGTTGAGGTGCAGGCTGGGTAGGAATGTATGAGGGATTCAACAATGTTCAAAAAACTAGAGGAAAATGCTTTATTCATTGGCTGAGAGCCACACGAGCTGAAATCTGCCAAATGTCTGCTCCAGATGCTCCGTGGAAGGCCAGGGTCTTGGGGTTGTTTCCCTGGGGAGGAAGGAATGGTATACTCTGAGCTCAGCACACACTCGGGCCTTGTCTCCCTAACAAGTAGGGCAGCCCTCTGGGAGGAGGTGGCTGTGGCTCGCAGGTCAGGTGGCACCAGGCTGGGGCTGTCCCCACGGCCAGGGTGGGCCTTCGGATGTTCCTCAGACGATTGGTCAAGCCTGGCCAGCCTGTGGAGGTCAGTCACATCCTAAAGAACATCCTAAAAAAGAGTGTGTTCTTCAAAGGGTGGACTGTAGATCACTTGCATCCACCTCACCTTGTTCTTGTTAAAGCTTCAGTCCCTTTGCTCAGAATCGGGGAGAGGGGTGGTGAAGCCTGGGGGTTGGCGTGTGTAATATTCTACACGGTGCAGCCCCTTGGCTTGAAATTCAGACTGGAGTCTTGAGTGGGAAAGAAAGAATTTGACACACAACCCAGCTGATGCTTTTTCTGTAAGTATAAATAAAAAAAACATAATCCACTATTAAACTAGCAACAAAAATTAACTGCTCAGGAATCAATAATAATTGCACCGTTGGTTTTAGCCTTGACACTATCAGGGACTTCTTAAAGGAGATAGAATAGCTTGGGTACAAACTACTCTCAAATGACATTTTCAGTGTTCATAGAATAAAATTCTAATTTTCACCTTTGCTTTGAGCAGTTGCCCTGGGCCCTTGATCAGTCCCTGGCTTCTGGCTGAGGGTCTCTGCAGACCTGGCCAGACAGTGTCCCGAGAAAGAACTGCTTGGTTAATCTTTTATAAATCTTTAGATATTTCCCCCCTGCATTCTCTCTTCTTTGAACCTTATTTTTTCATTTCAAAGACAAAAGAGGGAGGAAAATACACACTACGAGGACTTTGCTTTTGGCACTAAAGCCAGAAATCAGTGACTATATCTCTTTGCAGTTGGGAGGAGGTTCCCTTGGCAACCATGTCACTCATTTCCTTCTCCTAGAGAATCTGCTCAGCTTTGGGGTAAAAGTTCTGTTCTAGATTAATGGTTCTTAACCCTGGATGCACATTAGGATTACCTGGGGATTTGAAAAACAAGCAAAAAACAACAACAACCAGCCAAGTCTTCATCTTCCCAGAGAAGCTGATTGAGTTGGCCTGGGGGTGGGGTCCAGCATCTTCGCTTTTAAATTTTCCTTCAGTGATTCTTGTGTGTACTCACACACAATGATAGTGAGTACGAATCATTGCCCTAAACCAGAAAGTCTCTGTCCCGGTGCACAAAGGGATCATCTGAAGAGCTTTACAAGCACCTGGGCCTGGATCCCAGCCCCAGAGAATCTGACTCAGCTGGTCTGGCATGCGGTCTAGGTATTAGGCTTTCTCAGACTCTCCAGATGACTTCAATATGCAGCTAAGGTGGAGAACCCCTCCTGTAGAGGAGCAGTTCCTAAACTTCAGCCTGCAGCAGGATCATCGGGTGAGCTCTTCGATTCCCAAGCTCCACCCCAGGGTCTCTGATTCAGCAAGTCCAGGCTGGAGACTACCTAACCAGCTCCCAAGTGCTGCAGATGCTGGTCCAGGGACTACTCTTGGAGGACTGCTTCTCTAGATGATCCTTTAACCCACTTAGCCCTGTTCTGATGCATTTTTCTTGGTTGGACCCTCACCCCACCCCCAAATCTGAGACTGTTTTTAAATATTTATTTTTACTGTTATTATTTATTATTTTTTCCTGAGACTTCTTAAAGGTACCAAATAGCTTTTCTTTTTCTGATGATGTATAACATTTGAATATATATCATGAAATATTTGTAAAGCAAAGGTACACAGGTTTCTTCTCCAGGGTTGTGGTTTTGGAATATGACTGAATTAAGACTTTATCTGTGCTTGGGATGAGGATGTATTTCGTGACCAGGGCTAAGGGGTTGTCTCTGGAGCTTGGGACCAGCCTGTGACCAGGTGAGGGTCACTTTGTGAGTGATCCAGAGGTGGGATCGGAACCACGCTGCACCCTCGAGCACAGGGAGTTCCTGGCCCACCCAGGGTGAAAGCTCGGCCTTTGGAAGGGGACCCAGTGCCCTGCCCACCCCACTGCACTTGGAGAAAAAAGAAGGCGGGGATGAGGGAAAAACCCAGAGAAACATGGGCTGATGGGATCCCAGGGATTAGTGTTCACGCCCATTTCGTCATGCTCCTGCTTTCTTTTCTGGGTAGAGCCTTAGGGAAAAGCTCAAGTTAAAACCAGCAATGGGTGCTTGGTTCCTGCCTCAGTGTCTTCCCTCTCCAAGCAGGCATAAGGCTCCAGCCCTTTCTGCTGAAGATGTTGCTCCCGTTATAATCCCCGAGTGAGAACTCGAGCCCCAGGTTCGCTCGGAATTCTGCATTTGGCTATAAAGTTTGTAAGAATCCCTGAACATCTTGAAGTCTTATTAAAGGAGAAACAGTTACTTTTTTACCAAAACAAAGTAAAGGTACACCTGCCTTCCTGGGAGCTTTTATCCAGCAAGTTCACTCAGCCCCAGGTAGCTGAGGACTCAGATGAAGGAAAATGAATGTTGAACCTTGAAAAGAGATGCCAAACTGCTCTGTAACAAAGGCCCAGCTTCTTACTAACAGCAAATTCCTGGTGGTGTTTGCTTTAATTTTACATTCAATTCTTGTGAACTTGGTTCTGGTTTCTAATCATTAGAGCAAATTCAAAGAATGGTAAGCGGTGCTAGATATAGCCAAAAGTGGCAGCTAATAGTCTAATAGCAATGGCATTATAAAGAACAAAACTATCTCAGGAAACACCAAGTGGTCTGGGGCCATTCAGTGGAGGGACAAACAGCCCAGGGTGTCGTCAGGTCCCACAGAGCATTTCGCTTCACTTCCCACCGCGATGTCCACAACCTCACAGAAAAAACAGAAGTTCAAATAATGTCCGATATACTGTGTTCTGGAGACAGGGAAGCATCTTACCCACTTTAGAATTATTTGTTCTCCATCTCTAAGCACTTAAAATACATTCATAAGAATTGGTGCTTAAAAGATTAGCCTTCAAAAAAAAATGATTAGCTTTCAGTTGTGACATTCACTTCAGTGCAATAGCTCGTTAGCTGTTGATGCAGGAAAAATGAGGTGGGTAAACTCACTCTTTTAGACAGACATTATTTCTTCTGGCGTTGGCAATTCCCTCCTGCTACCCCTTCCTCATGAATAAGGATTCCATCTTTCCACCTTCAAAGGGGCCTCTGGCTTGGCCAGCGGTGGTGGTCAGGGCGTCCTCTGTCTGCACCTCTGCCTCCATCCCTGGTGTCCATTTTGTAGGTGGGAGGTGAGGATTGGGGTCTCAGCAGGGGCTGGAGCTCCCTCTAAAGTGACCCAGGCCTGGGTTTATTTGTGAATTTAAAAATATGACTTTTCTTCCCACAGGTGAACATCTGTCCCTTTGCTCATTTGAGCCCCCCAGTATCCTCCCAAGGAGGACAGAGCAGATGGTAGCATCCTACTTTCCTGAGGCCCAGGAAGGTGACTGTGGTGTGCCCCAGGCCACACGTGATGGGTGGTGGAGCCCCAGTGTTGGGTGTCCAGGCTTCTGTGTGGGAGGGCTGGGGGTGGTGGTGCAGGGGGAGCTGGCCAGCGTCCTGCTCTAACCCTCTGAGGGGCTTCTTTCTTCCTTCTGGGTCACAGGGCTGGTAAGGAGCCTGGTCCAAGCCGAGGCTTTCCCCGCTGGCCTCACGCCCCACCCTGTTCCTGTTTGCTATTTGGTCCTCTGTGGGTGCTGGTAGAGTGGAGGGGAGGTAGTTGTACTTGGCAGAGAGCCACCCAAGCCACAGGCCTGAGCCAAGCGGGAGTATGGAGGGGGTTGTGTCAGGCTCAGCGATGCCAGCCCCCTGGAGCTGTGGCCATTTGCGAGGAGGCTGGTGAGGTCCCAAGTGGTCGCCCCTGCCAGTCTGCTGGGGGCCACCTCTCCTGCACCCTTTCTGCAGCAAGACCCTTGGCCCTCACTCTCACTGGCTTCTGAGCAAGTCTCCCTGCCCAAGGTCACTTTGGGGACAGCTGGTCCTCCCTGGGGCTCCCAGACCCCATGCACACATCTTAGGGAGACAGCAGGAGCTTGGGGCCTGCAGAGTCCCTTTCAGACCTGACAGCCCTACCAGAAATCCATAATTCTTCTTCAAAGCCGTACTGTTTGAACTGTGAAATAAATATACGAATGTATTTACTCAAAGCTAGTGCTCTAGCTCAGTGACCATAAGCTGGATTGTCCAGTGGTGTGGGGTCTGAGTCAATCCCTAGCACCTCCTCCCAAAATGAAGCCAGGACAGACTGCCAGGCGCTGTGGGAGCCTTTCACTGCTGCCCTGTGCCTGGGCGTGGCCCCGGCCCCTCCCGATGTGCTCCTGGGGACGGTAGAGGGGGCTGTGTTTATCATGGTCCTGGCTCATCCCTATGTGGCCACTTGGTGTGTGGCCACGTGGCATTGGCCTCCATCTGTCCCTCAGCCCCACTGCCCTGGCTTTCCTCTCCAAGACCCAAATCGCGCTGCCCTGTCCCCATGGAGGCCTTCCTGCTGGGGAGGAGAAGAGACCTGAGCTGCTGCTCAAAAACGCACCCCGGGCTTCAGAGAAGCATCTGTACGCGGAGCTGGAGCCATCACCGACAAAGCCCTTCTGCTCTGTTGGTTTGTGCAAGCCTCATCCTCCAGAGAAACGCTGCGCTATTCAAAGAAAGTTGGAAGGGGAGGCTGCAGCCGTAATCTTATTTTTATGCAGATTTTGTTCCTGGCAACCTGTTTCCTAGCTTAGCTGTGTTTCATACAAAGTCCTGCAGGGTAATTCTAGCTCGGTGTGAGTGGTGATTCTGAAGTGATGGCTGTAAAATTATGCCTAAAGACCTAGTCAGAGCACTTTGTATCTGTCACTGTGTCTGAAAGGCCCTACATTTCCACCCAATAAAATCAGTCCAATGGTTCATCTAGTGCAGATTCTTTGGCCAGGGCCATGCATGTTCTCTGGGGACATGTTGCAGGACTGGCCTCAGGCTGGGGTGGGCTGACGGCACAGCAAGAGACCATGTGGGGAGGGGCCTCGAGGAATGCGGGGTCACCCTGGGTGCAAGTGTGGACATTGTCGGATGGTGGGTGTGAGAAGCAGGAGGCCTGTCTGTGCCTGGGGCTGGGCATCCTAACCAGGCGGGTGGACTGGGCTCCAAGGCCATGGCAAGACAGAGTCCTGTGGATTGTGGGGCTGACGGTGAGCAGGAGCACAGGGAGGGACCCTCAAGGCTCGGGCGGAGGAGGGAGGGTCCCTACGGGCTGTGGGGACGCCTGGAGCAGGGGAAGCCTGAGATGTGTTCACAACTGGAAACAGGAGCCTTTCCCTCAGGGGAACCTGCCTCTCTTTAGGCAAAGCAGCCATTAAGGTCCAGAGTCACATCAATGACTCTCGGCCCTGATTAACCTCTTATGTAAAAGAGAAAACTGTCCTTTCCACAGCAATCTTCTTGCGTGTGTTTAAAGTTATATGGAAAAATTTTGGTTTGAATTCATGGGTAAACCTCCTGTTTGGGGCCTGCCTGCCGCATGAGATGTAGGTAAGATGGTGGAATCCCCCAAATCTCCATCTTTAGAAAGTTCAAAACCTCACCCATGGTTTCTGCAAATTCCCAGGGGCTGACATTTTCATGATCCCTCTACCTTTGGACGCCTGCTTTTGCACATGTTTCTGTCATATCTGATGACAATCCAGGTATTAGAGAGAACTCTTTCCTCAATATCTGTGATCACACGCTGTGTTCCAGGCAGTAGTGGGAGGGGACAGTAAAGGGACAGAAGCACAATCAAATGACCTCAAATGGGGCATTAGGCGCCCCTGGTCTTAACGGATCCTGTGATAGCACAGCGTGTTGTCCTGGTCTCACCTCCCGGGCTCCTCTTACCCACCTCTTCCTTCTTTACCTTCCAGCTCCCATCTCTCCAGCTCCCTTTCGGGGCAGACATATTTCAGCTTTTGGAGCTGTTTTAGCATTGTCTGTGTGAATGGTCTCCAGCTGAGTTTGGATCTCAGCTCACCTTCCATCTTCCAAAGGTGTTTTCTCCTTCAGAAGAGTTTTGCTGCCAGCTGTAAGCTATTTAAATGTTTCATTCTTACAACTGTAAATTGCCAAACACTCAAGCACTCAATTGCAATTCATCACTGAGTCCTGGGCTCTGCCTGCTAGTACAGAAAAAGAGAAAAAAAAGGAAAAAGAAATAAACAGAAAAGAAAAAGAGCAGATAATCAGGAAAATGGGATTTCAATAAATATTTTTGAACGAATGAATGTATGTATGAGCTGTGGGGACAGTTTGTAGTTCGTTTATTTGTCTAATGAACATTTCCTAAATGCACAAATTTGTCACTTCACTTCTTCATTTTTTCATTTAAGTATTTTTTTATATTTTATTGAAATAGCTTCACACATATACAGTCCATCCAAAGTATACAGTCACTGGCGCACACATAGTTGTGTATTCATCACCATGATCATTATTTAGAACATTTGCATCACTCCAGAAAAAGAAATAAAAAGAAAAAACTCATGCATCCCATACCCCTTACCCTTCCTTCTCAGTGACCACTAGTATTTCAATCTATCCATTTTTTTTTTACCCCTTATCCTTCTCTAATATTCATTTATTTATTATTATTTTTTACTCATCTATCCATACCCTGGATAAAGAGAGCATCAGTCACAGGGTTTCCACAATCACACTGTCACACTGTAAAAGCGATATGGTTATGCAATCGTCTTCAAGAATCAAGGCTCCTGGAACACAGTTCAACGGTTTCAGGTACTTCCCTCTAGCCACTCCAATACACCGTGAACTAAAAAGGGATATTTATATACTGCATAAGAATAACTTCTCAACTCTGAAATCTCTCAGCCACTGAAACTTTATCTGGTCTCATTTCTCTCTTCCCCCTTTTGGTCATGAAGCCTTTCCAATCCCATAATGCCAGGTCGTGGCTCATCCCGGGAGTCCTGTACACGTTGTCAGGGAGATTTACACCCCTGGGAGTCATGTCCCATGTAGTTGGGGAAAGGCAGTGAGTTCACCTACCAAGTTGGCTTAGAAAGAGGGTTCACATCTGAGCAACAAAAGAGGTTCTCTGTGGGTGACACTTAGGCCTAATTTTAAGTAGGCTTAGCTTCTCCTTTGCAGGAATAAGTTTCATAGCATCAAACCCCAAGATTGAGGGCTCAGCCTATTAAACTGGTTGTCTCCGCTGCTTGCAAGAATATCAGAAATTCCCCAGATTTCCTCCTTTCTCCGCAGTCTCCTAAGGGGACTTTGTAAATGCTTTTCTATTCTCTGCCCAAATTACTCTGGGACACATCGGGACATCACACTAACCTGTACAAACCAACAAGATCTCTTGTCCTATTTGAGATTCCATGTAATATGGTGTTAGAATAAACTGACCATACAAGCTAAATTAGATCATGCATTACCCAAACTATAAATTTTGCACCAAATAAACATCTCTTCCTTTGGCCTCACACAGAAATTGAAGTTTTAAAATATGGACCATTGGGCGGGCCACGGTGGCTCAGCAGGCAAGAATGCTTACCTGCCATGCCAGAGGACCCGGGTTCGATTCCCAGTGCCTGCCCATGTAACAACAAAAAAAATATGGACCATATCATAGTTTACCCTGTATTCTGAGCTACCTTTATACTATCCAGATCAGCTTCATTCATATCTCTAGTAGAAATCTGATCACTTTTTCAAAATTTTTTAGCAGTTACTATATGAGGTAATGCTGATTTTCATGGCTTCAGAGGGCTAACTCTGAGTCTCAGCTGTCACATATGTACCCGAAGTTTCAGAGAACATTAAGGTTATACACAAATAGCTCAGTATCTCAGAATTTAGAAATAACATTAAAACTCCAGAACAGATGTGACTGCTGTAAAAGCTTACAGTCTAGGAACCTTTATAATAGGCCCCAACTTGATAAACCATGTTCTCTAGGTCAGTTCTCCAAGTTTGTGTATTGTATTTAGTCCATGTGTATGAGGTGTGATTTTTGTTTCTGACATTTCATTCAACATACTGTCCTCAAGGCTCATCCACCTAGTCACCTGCCTCACAACTTCATTCCTTCTTGCAGCTGCTCAGTAGTCCATCGTATCAACAAGGATTTCTGAACCCCTACTTTGTGCCAGGGTGTGCAAGGATTTGAACACAAGGGGATGCAAATGCATATGCAGTCTGCACTCATGGAACACAGAAGTCTGGCTAATTGAGAAATTTCACAGCTAAATATTTAATTATAATCCATGCTACAGAGGAATGGTGGAAGCGCTGTGAGAGAATAGTTGATATTCTGAGGATTTCTGTGCAGGGAACTATGCTGTGGGGTGGGGGTTGGGGTCAGAGCTGCCTCCAGATTCCAGGCTCAGTAAGAGGATCCCAGTGGGACCACCGAGAGCTCTCTGTGGATTCCCTGCAACTGGGCTCACTGAGGACTGGAGCCTACTCTTGCCCGAGGAAGTTCACATGGCCGGGGCAGCAGAGTGAGCCGAGCTGGGAATTTAGTGCCTATACCATCAGGGTCAAAAATGCACGCATCGCTCTGGTAGAACCCTGGGGCTGAAAGGTCAGACAGACCTCATTAAAGAGATCTTGCTTTAGAGGATGTCCTGCCAGGGGGGTGGGGAAGCTGCTGGGGTAGATGCTGGGGTGCGATTAGGAGCTACCCACCCAGGAGTGGTGGGGCCTGTGTCAAGGGAGCCCCTGGGAGGAAAGCCTGTGCATTAACCAACAACAAAGTCCAGCCCAGAGAGTGACCCGCCCCTGTGAAGGGGGTGGGCGAAGTGAGTGTCAGGCTGGAGGGGTCATAGAAGGCGATCACCCCTTCCTCCAAAGGTAGTAGCCCGGGGGCCGCAGGCCTGGCTGGGGAGCAGCGGCAGGACCAGGGTCAGGTTTCCTGGACGTTGAATGTGGATTGTACATTTCTGATTGCTGATTCGAGATGCTGTTTGTTACTCAGAGTGCCCATGAGACTTTTAAACTTCCTGACAGCAACCAGAAAAGTTGTGAGTCTAAGTTTTTATCAAGTGTGAAGGGGAGGATTTCCTTTCAAAACAAAGATGCTTTTTATCATTTCCGTGAGTCCTGCTTGTTCCACGTACTGGTTACCAAAGCAAGTAATTGTAACGTGACAAGTAGTGCACGATGACCCAGGAAAGGGCAGGTTTGGGGGTAGCGGGGGAGTAGTGATCTGGACTTGAAGAGCCGAGGAAGCCTTTACAGATGTGCCAGTAAACAGATTTGGAATTCCACGCTGGAGCCCGCCAGTCAGAGAAGGAGCAGACACCACAAACAAAAGGGTCCAAATGTGAAAGTTGACAAGGGGTGAGAGTTCAGGTGGTGAGTGTGGCCGGGTGGGGTGGGGGAGCGGTGCAGGGGACTGAGGCAGGGCCCCGGAGTGGGCAGCTTTTGGGGGGCCTTGTATCGGTGCTAAGGAATTAGAAATTTGTTTTCCAGGAGTTGGGGCCGTAAAGGAATAAGTCTGGATCAGTTTTCTGGAAAAGGGATTCTGGCTGGAGAGCAGGGTAGCTGATGGTGAAGTGGGAGGGAATTGTGGTGGTCAGCCAGGGGGCCTGGCCCCCGTGAGAGCTGAGGATGGTGGGGGGACTACAGCAGTGGCACTGGGGAGAGGGTTGGGGGCTGAATCCAAAGATGTGGGCAAAGGAAAAATAACTCCCAAGTTCTTGCCACTGACAGAGGGATGAGTGGTTATGCTCTTGACTGGCCCATGAGGCTTGAGTAGGAAGGGAAGAGGGGTGGGGTTGAGCAGGGGCAGGTGGGAGCCAGTGTGGATGCAGAGTGGGGGACAAGGGGAGACAGGGATGAAGAGGTCAGAGGCAGGCAGGGGAGAGGGGTTGGTATTTTATCCTAAGAGCTGGAAGCCATTGATGCATTTGAGCTGGGAATGACAAAATCTAATTTCTTTTTAAGCTAAAATCCCTGTGGCTGTTTGGAGTAGAAGGGGATGATTTTCCAATACTCCAGGTGGCTGGAACCAGGGAGAGAGCTTGCCTAAGGTGACTGTGGGAGCATTTCAGTGAAACAGGAAAATGGCCAGTGGGGCAATACTGCCTTGCCCCCTGCTGCCAGAATGGGAGAGGGCTCCTTTTAAGGCACTGGACCTGCCAGTTACTGTGGGTGAGAAATCGGGGACACGTGGTGGTGGGGGCGGGGCTGCGGGTGGGCACCGCCAGGACAGACTCATGTTCTTTGCACTAATACACACTCACTCTCCGCCCCTCCTCCCCCACTTGTGATCTGCTCATTCATTTAGCATTTCTCAAGAGCCATGTTCTCTACAAGGCACTGAGATACCAAGAATCTACTCTGAAAGAACTGCTGTCTGGTGAAAGAGAAGCAGTTGGGGTAGATTGAATCATTGGTCCCAATTCTTCATCCCTTACCGTAGCCGTCCCTTTACCATGTGACTTTACAGCTCCTCTCACAGAGGCAGAGAGCTCTTCCCTGCCTCTTGACTCTGGGCTCTGAGTTCTTTTGTTTGGCCAAAGAGGTAGATGTGACACAGGTAAAGGCCTCCAGTGTGCTTGAATGGTCAGGGTCTCCCATTTGCACTTCAGCCATGGCCGTGGGAAGAACTTCCCCTGGGCAGCTTCCCCTGTCAGCCCGGCCAGCACGAACCCATGTAGAGCAGCGTTGCCCCAGCTACGTTCGGCCAGCCCTGTAGCTGGATGCAGAACTGCCAGCTCAGCCCAGCGTAGATAAGACACAGACCCGTGAGAAATAGTGATGATAGCCCTGAGATATTTTGTGGTTGTTACATAGCAATAGCTGGCTGGCACAGAAATGTACACTCTACCTCTGATGTCAGAGCATAATAAAGGAAAGCTCCAGGTATGCCTAGAAAACAGATTTCTTCAGTTTGACTGTTGTGTGACCTTCATAGGGAGAGTTGGGTCAGATTATACAGATAAGGGCCTCTAATAGCTGCTGGAGAAGCCAGAATTCTTTTAGTGTGGGGGGACATTTATTATTCTTTTGGAGACACATGTCTGGCCCTTTTAAATTTCGGAGTCAACTTTTTAAAAAAAAAGTACAATTCCTAATATAGGAGCGGAAAATGTCAATTACTCAGCTTTCAGCCTCCTTTACAGCAAAGATGTGGGCATATGACTTAGGCTCAGCCAACCAGATGCATAAGCCCCAGATTCTAAATTGGTGGAAGGTAACAGAATCCATTTTGGCGGGGGTGGCTCCAGCAGGGGCAGTGCTGAGGCTTGGTGGTGCAAGCTGCCCCATCCAGGCCCAGCTTTGGTAACAGAGAATCTTCACTGACCCAGCATAATTTCAGGCATTTTCTTCAGGGTACAGCCTCTAAGCATGGCTCCTAGCCCTCTGGGAAATTCTGTGACCTCCCCATTACCTATGAATACACCATTTTTTCTACTTAGATTAGCTGGAGTTGGTATCTGTTGCTTGCAACCCAGAATCCTAACTGGTAAAATAAAAATAGGTTGCGCTGGGGTATAAGTGAAGGTTTTTGAGCTGGAGAGTAGCATGACCAAAGGCAAACTTGAGAAAGATTCATTCAGCAGTGGGAGAATGTACTTGAACGGGGAGAAGATGGGAACAATGAGATGATTTTGTGTGTATGTGTGTGTGCATGTGTGTGCAAATGATCAATGGGATAAACAGAACTTTCCCTATAACCAGAGTTTTTAAGTCACAATAATCACCCTGATTGCCCATTGCTTTTTGGGTTTTTGTTTTTGTGAAAAATAACACATACGCAAAAAGCAATAAATTTCAAAGCACATCACAACAATTAGTTGTAGAACAGATTTCAGAGTTTGTTATGGGTTACAATTCCACAACTTTAGGTTTTTCCTCCTAGCTACTCCAAGACACTAGAGACTAAAAGAAGTATCAATATACTGATTCAGCAATCATACTCATCTGTTAAATCCTATCTTCTCTGTTTTAGTTCCTCTTTCTCCTTTGATCTTTCTCCCACTCTTTAGGGTATTTGGGCGATGCCCATTCTGACTTTGTCATGTTGGAAAGGGCTATTAATATGGAACAGGGGGATGGAACTCGTTGATGTTTGGAGAGGCTGGCCCCTCTGGGTTCAAGGACTTATCTGGCCTAGGAACTCCTCTGCTACTGTCTTTTTATAAATATATAAGAAAGTGATGCAAATCAAAGTGTCGGCTGCCTCAGTTAGAAGGCTTGACCATGCTGCCCAGTGCAGGACCCCAACCTGAGCCTAGGCAGGAGGTCATGGCTGGCACTGAGGCCTCCTCCCACCTCTCCTAGAATCCAGACCTTAACCCTGCCTGGGATGAGAAGTAGGTCTGCACAGCATCCCCTGAACACCCTTTCACAGCCAGACACATGCAGGATTGCCATGTGCCTCACCAAAGACCCTGCGGTGGGGTGGGGGTGGGGTGTGGGGGTGGGAGGGCCAGTGGCCAGGCCTGAGCCATGGGCCTGACCCAGACAGGCAGTAGAGATGGGCAGGCCACGTCAGAGAAATGGAGTGGAGCTCCTGCACATTTTGAAGGCAAAGCAATGCCTCCTCCTGCTCATCCCTGTTTCGGTCTGCTAAAGCTCTGGAATGCGATGTCCTGGAAATGGATTGGCCTTTTCAGTGGGGATTTATTAGGTTACAAATTGTCAGTTGTAAAGCCAGGAAAATGTCCACATTAAGGCACCAAGAGGAAGATGCCTTCTCTGAGGAAAGGCTGCTAGTACCTGGGGTTCCTCTGTCACATGGGAGGCACATGGCAACATTTCCCTGTAGGAGCCAAGGGTTAATAGAAAACCTGCGGAATTTATTGGGAGTGACTGGCTTCAGAGTGGCCTTGGCAGTGAACTGTGGAGACTGTTATCTGCTTACTCGGAGGACAGTCTGTGAGGGACAGAATGTTTGTTTTTTCTGAAGCCCTAAGGTCTTTTTAGCTATCACTTGTATGTAACAAGTAATATACTGAAAAAGCAGGCTTGGTCAGCAAAAGAGCTGTGAGAAAGGATATAAAATAAAGCAGCTGAAGCTCTTCGGGGCTGCAGTCATCTTGTACGTCTTGTGTGCCTGTGTGTTTCATTCCGCAGGGTTGCTGAAAGATTGCAACATCTCCCGGCACTTCTTTCCTGGGTTCTGGTTTTAAGGGCTCTCTCCCTCAGCTCCTGTGGGTCTTTGCCTGTTTCTCCTGCAGCGTTTCTCTCTAAGCTCTCTGGGTTTTTACTGTCTTTTATGCTCGTCACAAAGGACTCCAGTAGTGGATTAAGACCCACCTTGAGTAGGCTGGGTCACATCTCAATTCAAATAGCCTTACCAAAAGGCCCTACCCATAGTAGGTCTGCCCCCATAAGAATGGATTAAAAGGACATGGCCTTTTCTGGGATACATAACAAATTCAAACCAGTACAAACCCTCCTCTCACACCCAACACTCTGCCAACCACTACTCTGTTTTCTGTTCCTATAGTTCTATCTTTTTAAAAGCCATGTATGTGTAATCATACAGAACGCAGTCTCCTCTGACTGGTTTCTTTCACTTAGCTTTTGAGGTTCATCTATGTTTTAGCATGTATCAGTACCTCATTCTTTTTTTTTTAATGTTAAAAATAACAATGGCTGACATTTATTGGTTGCTTGTTCTGTATCAAAACACTACTAAATTTCAGCCATGCATTCTTTCTCTTTTCTCATTCATTTTTATTGCTGCTTGGCCTTCCTCTTCATAGATGTGCCTCCATGTGTTTATCCATCGACCAGGTGATGGACAGCTGGGCTGTTTCCAGGCTTTAGCTATTATGAACAAAGCCTCCGTGAGTATTGACATGAGGGCCTGGCCTGGATATGCATTTTTATTTATCTTAGGTAAATATCTAGGAGTGGAATTTCTGGGCCATATGGGAAGTGTTTGTTTAACTTTATGAGAAATTGCCAAGCTCTTTCAAAAGTGGCACTCTCATCGTGCGCTGCCGCCGCCGCCGGCGTGGGGGGTGCTCTCAGCGCTCCGCGTCCTTGCCGACACTGGTGTTTCAGATCCTGCTCTCTTAATCGTGGTGTACTAATGTCATGGGATTCCCTAACATTCTTTTAATTTAAAAATTTTGAAAAAGATTCCAATAACCACTTCATTATTTTTTTTCGAATGGGCCCTCCTGCAAAGTGATTTTTACCTAGTGATTCCCTCAAATCTCCAGGTTCCTTCCTAAAGAACACAAAGTGTCCTTAATACACGTCAAACCAGATGGTACCAGCAGGGGGCGAACGCCACCCATAATTAACCTTCATTCCTGTTCCTCCAGCATTGGAGCCAACTCTAGGACAATCTCTGGAATAGGGGAGGAGGTGAGGTTAGTCTATCCTGGGGACGACTTTTGGGGTTTAAGATACCTTGCCTTAGTGGGGGACCTGAGTGGGTCCAAAGAGCAGGGTACCCTCCAATGATTCCTCCCGTCCATCACAAACTTCTCATTTTATAGTTATGAGTCGGAGTTTGAGCACAAAAGCACAAGTGATACCGCTGGAAGTCTCCTTTTAGCACACTCCAGTTACAAGGCATAGTAGTCAAAGTTCTCTAGGGAAACAGAACCAACAGGAGATATCTGTAAAATAATGAGATTTTATAAAAGTGTTTTATGCAACTGTGGGGATGCATGAGTCCAAATTCTGTAGGGCAGGCCGATGATGATTCCCCTGGAGAGGCTGGCTGGCTGAAGTGGAGATGAAAACTCTCTCTTCTGACTTCTCCTTTTAAAGCCTTCAACGGATTGGATTAAATGCCTCTCACTGCTGAGGACACTCTCCTTAGTTGATTGTAGATGCAATCAGTCATAGATGCAACCAATTTACTGATGATTTAAGTCTATGAAATGTCCTTGCAGTAAGGGTTGGGCCAGGGCTTGCTTGAACTGACAACTGGGCACCATCACCTGGCCAACTCGACACATAAACCTAATCATCACACCAGGGAAGGGATATGCAGTGTCTCCATACTGGTGGCACATTGGGATCACCTGGGAGTTTTGAAAATCCCAATGACCAGGCCACACCCCAGACCAAGTAAGTCAGAATCTCTGGGAGAGGGACCCAGGCATCTGTATTTAACAACTTCCCAGGTCATTAGGAAAAGCAGCCAGAGACAGAGGTGGGACAGAGGTGTGCTAATCCTCTCCCATGAGTCCAGGTGAGTTTTTCAAGTTAGTGAGTCCACCTGGAGGGTTTAAACTTCTGTGGTTTACAATTTTAGTGCATATAAAAATCACCCAGGAAAAGGGAGGGTTGGTGAAAATGTAGTTTCCCAAGTTTCACCTTCAGAGAGTGCGATTCAGTAGGCCTGGGAGAGGGGCCGAGAAATCGGCATTTTGTCCAGCATCTCTGCAGAGTCTGACTCAGCTGGTCCGCAAATCATTCCTTAAGAAACATTGGCTTAGCGGAGGAGACCCAGAATAGGGGAAGGAGGTGACTAGCAATCCCAAGGGCTAGGGGTTCTGGGCTGAGGACACAGTCAGAGAGCTTGGTTCAGGGCAGAGGATTTGCGGAAGAGGAATTGGCAAAAGGAGGCATTGACAAGTCTTGTGACCGTTGCAGACCAGCCCCCCTCTTCCTTTCTGAATCTTGCCTCAGGCTGGGGCCCAGGCTCTCCTCCTCTCCTCTCAGAGTCCCAGGCTTAGACGTCAGAGCAGGCTACCAGGGACCTTGTGGTCTGGGAACAGAGCCCTTCCATGGCTTGGGTTTTGTAGCAGAACCTGGGCATGGTCCATTGTGGTGGCTGCTGGAAGGCCCTGCAGTTGCTGATGGGCGAAGCCTTCCAGGCCTCGTCTGTGTGTCTCCTGGTGGGGAGACTGCTGTCTCCCCAGGCAGCCGGGTCCACCTGGGGGCAGTGCCCAGCATCCCAGCGCTCTTTCTGGGTTGGGTGGAGACCTGCTTTTCTGACATCACCATGAGTCCTAGGACCACCCTTGCAGCCACACAGGGCTAGTCTAGTGATTGCTCTGCAAGGCAATGTTTTACGTTGGTAAAGGCAGCTTTCTCAGGCCCTCAAGTTGTCCTCTTCTCCAGGCTACCCGTGCTTAGAATGGTATCCGTTTTGGGAACTCCCTTTATCAATATATTTAAAGGGTGATTTCTTTTTAGTCATACAGTTTTCTTTGTGGGCTCTGGGCCTTGGTTCATGCCTGATTTAGAAATGTGCCTGTAAAAATCATTCATTCATTCACTCAGTGAGCAAATGCTGTGGAAGCCCACTGTGGGCCGGGACCTGTTATAAGTACTAGGCTACTACAGTGAATGAGATGGACGTGATGGGGGCAAGGGGCCTGACGAGTAAACAGGCCTTACAGGGCAGTCCGCCCAGGAAGCTGGAAGGAAGCAGAGGTTTCAGGCTGTCACCCAGTGGCCTCTGATGGGCTTCTGGGGGCCTGGTACTGGGCTGAGCCCCGTGGAATATAGGAGAACACATGGGACAGGCCCTTTCCTACAGGACCTGAAAGGGCTTCTGGAACAATTTGAGATTATAACAAAGCATCCAACTCCCCCTATGAGATTAGAAAGAGAGAAATCCTGCTTAGGAACCACAGGCATTTATTCAGCCTCTACTGCGTTCCAGAAGCTTCTGCTCACTGGGCACTTTCTTTAGCCCTCTCAGGAAACGGGGGAAGAGTCAGGGTCTTTGTGCCCTTTTATGGATGAAGAAACAGAGGCCTGTCCCTGGCCACACAGCCGGCAGGTGGGAGAGGAGACCAACCCCGTGCTGCAAGGATAGGGCATCAACAGTTTCGAGTGAATTAAAATTTTCTGGTGTTTCAGGATTTATATGGAAATCTTACAACTTGTAAGAAATCCTAATAAGAAGCTGAATTATATGCTTTAATAAAATCTTAAAAAATAAGTAAGAAATAAGAGTCACATGACCATAGGGGGCACTTGGCTGATTGAGAGTGGAGAAGTGCCGCTGGCCTAGGTTCTAATTCGGAATTCCCTTGCCTGGAGCTGCAGGTGGAAAAAGGAAGGGCCGAATGGAGTTGGAGTCTGGGTGGGCTCGGAGGAGATTTTACTCTTTCATTTGAAAGTCTGAGAGCAACGTGGTGAGCTGAGAATCCTTGTTAAGACAGATGCTGCTTCGTCTTAGCTGCCCCGCCTGAGCTTTGCTGGAGGCCACGAGACGAGATGCGGTGGACGGCACCGGCCTGGCCACGTGAACCGGGACTCCTAAATACTTTGCCGGTTGCCCTTGCGCTGCCCAGAGCAGCGTCTCTGAAGTGCCCAGGTTTTCCCCTGGCTGGGCGGCCGCCGCCAGGAGCCAGCAGTCTTGAGGAAATTGAAGCAGAGGGAGAGAAAGAGGAGGATTCGGCAAGAACGCGCCCTGCCCGGTAAGACGATCAGAGGCCATGAATAATGGAAAGTAGAGGCCGCTGAGCCCCCCCGGAGCTTGGTAGATTCCGGGACCCCGCCCGCTTCAGCAGGGTCCCAGCCTCCGGGTCATTGTTCACGGACCCTCGTGGGCTGTGAGGCTGGGGTATCTCCATGGTGGGAGGCCCCCCATCTCCCCTGGGATGGCCTAGAGGGGTCCTGGGTGCCCCCCTTACTGTGAGGCAAAGCAGGAAACAGATGCCACGGACTCCGTGTCACTTGATTCTCTAAGAGAGGAGGAGGGGGCTGCTGGGGGCATGGGGTAAGGAGGCCATCCTGCCCTCAGAGCCCATGAATAAGTGAAGAGGCCCAAGGAGAAGCCCCAGGGAGGCTGCAGGAGGAGGAGGAGGTGGCTGGGGAGTGGGTGGCAGAGAGGGGAGAAGGACGGGAAGGGAAGGGATAAAACACTGCAGTGCAGCCCTGGGGCCAGCGAGGAGAAAGGGGGCAGTGGCAGCACTTGGGCACAGGGAACCTAAGAAAGCAGCTGCTGTGTCTCACCCAGACTTGAAGCTTTGGGCGGTACCCAGGGCTAGCAGCTTAGGGCGGAGAGGGCCCCCTTCCGAGGAGGTGCGAGGCGGCGGGACTGTGAGCTGGGGCCAGGGCGTGCCAGGAAGGGGCAGCCGGCAAGATGATGCCCCAGAAGAAAAAGAGGAGGAAAAAGGACATCGACTTCCTGGCCCTGTACGAGGAGGAGCTGCTGAACTATGCCTCCGAGGACAACGAGGACGAGCTGGAGCACGAGTACTACAAGGCCAAAGGTGCGCGCTGCCTCCCTGGCCCTGGGGTGGGCTGGGACGGGCATTGGGGGCACAGGTTCTCACCCCTTGCCACTGGGGAGCAATTTCAGGATTCCAACCCAACCCCTTTCTCACCATTTCCCCATTTTGTTTCTCCCATACCCCCTTGGAATCAATGGGGCAGGTGTTATTCTGGGGTCCCTGTTATGCACAGAGGTAAGGTGACTTATCCTTAGTCCTGGGGTCTTAGTGGTGCGGAATTGACTAGAACCACAGGGCTCCACATTCTCCTGCTTTTAATCTCCCAGAAGCCACATTGCAGCTTGGTCCGCCCATGGCAGTGGTCTGCTTTGAGCAAGGTGCTCTGAACTTTGGGAGGCTGGGACAGGATGTTTGGGGAGGAAGCCGGATCCCTCATCCCTCACCCAGCTGCGGTTGGGGCTGCACCCTGTCATGACTGTCGAAGATGGGGAAATGCTCCGGCTGGTGGGCAGAGGGCAGTCCAGACTCTGGACCCCAGGGCCTCATCCTTTTTGTCTCATCTTCCTTTGGGCCATGTTCCACCTTCTTGCCAGGTTAGCCAGGGAAGTGATGAACGGGGACCCAGTAGCCGATTTCGGCCTGCAGAGAGATTTTGTTTGGCCTTTATTTAGTGAATGTCTCTCATACTAGGTCTACTTTACTGGTTAATGCTACTTGCTTGGATCCCTGAAGGGGTTAAATTCTCAGTGCTCACTCTGTGGTGGCCTACCAGTCCCTGTAAGCACCATATTCATTCATTCATTTGTTCATTTAACCAATAGCGATGGGATACCTGCTCTGGGCCTTTCCGTGGGCCTATAATCTTCACCTCTCTCCCTCCCCCTCTCCTACCTTCGTGCTCTCTCTCATGACCCAGACCCTTCTTTCCTCCAAACCAAGCATCCCCAGGACCCTACGTCTTCCACCATGCTGGTCATTCTCTGCAGATACTTGGCTTGGAAATTCCCTGAGTAGGTCTGAGCTGGGTGGGTTACGTTTTAGGCCCTGGAGCTGTGCTTAGTGGGGGTCAGGCGTGCGCTCTTGGGGGCTGTCTGCAGATCACACACCTGGGTGTAGAACACAGAGCGCTGAGGCTTTGGTTGTAACAAGAACCAGGGAGTCATGTAAACCTGCTGCTTCCTTTCTTCCCCGCACAGTACCTTGATGGGGATATTTAAAGGTCCCCACAGCCCCAAACATCCCTGCCCCTGCCTCGCAAGTTTGGAATTGGAGTTGCTCCTGAGGAAGTCTGAATGCAAGTGCACGGAAATTGACCCAACCTCATGTCTGCCCAAGGCAAAGCTGTTAGCACCTGGAGCTCATATTAGCTTTTCTGGGTAAACAACAATATATATATATATATATTTAAGGACCATTATTTATTGAATATCCTTTATGTGCCAGAAACTTTACATGCATCATCTCTAATTCCCACAACAGCCCTGCAAACCAGGCGTTATTGCCCCATATTACAGGGAAGCTGGTGCTTGTCCCAGGTCAGCTGGCTCGTAGGAGGAGCCAGTGGCTGCACCCTCATCTCTGTGGCACTCGAGTCCAGAACGTTCCACCAGCCTCCGCTGGCTCATGCACATGCCATGAGGATGAACTGAGGTGGTGCCTTTAAAACGCCTGCCACAGCGACTAGCACACCCAGAGGTGTTAATAGTCCTCATTCCCCTGCACAGTTTGCTGTTTATATCCAAGACAATCCCCCTGTGTGCTACAGGCTCTGAAACTGTCAAACCCCAAATATCCTCCCGGTCAGCTGGACCTCTTTGGAACAGCCCCATTATACTATCAACTAGTTTGGGGACTGCTCTAAAAAGACTGGGAAGTAGAAATAATGATAGATTTGCTTTAATAATTAAAGGAAATACTATATGTAAAGCTCAGTGCTAGGCATTTGGTAAGAACTTAATCAATAAATATCATTTATTACTATAGTTATTTGAACACCTATCATATGCGCAAATATTTAAAACACCCTCTGCACATTTTATTGGCTCCCTTCCTTGTGAATTCCATCTTCCCAGTACAGAGTATTTTTTCTCAGCCTCCCTGGTGCGGACCTATGCCTTAGATTCCCTGAACCAGGTGGTCCAGGGCAAGACTTTGATTCAGAAGTGAACCATATAATGAAACCAGCTGGGGCCAAGGCGTTTATTTTAGAGACACCGGGAGCAGCAGGATGGGGATGGTGGTGATGGTGGCTGATTCCTGGCCTTGGCAGAGGCGATGGGTGAGAGGGGGCAGCGGTTCCCTCCCCAGGAGGGTGCTTCTGGGAGCGGTTCCTGGAAGCTGGTCGCAGACATGTGCCTGTGAGCTTTCCAACGCTTCTGCAGACCGTCTTACATGCCCGATGCATCTTTCCAGACAAATCTAGCTGGAGTGCATGCTGCTGCCTTTTGCTCAGTATCCGGATGCATCCACAGACATTGAGACAAGGTGTTAAAGGACCTGGTTGCTGCTATTTCCTCTTCGTGAATGGCCCATACAGGGCACTGTCTCTTCCACCTTGTCTCCTTGGCAAAAGGGCAGCGCTCTAATTGTCCTGCCACCTTGAAAAGGAGAGGGCTGACAGCGAGCAGAACACACGTCTAAGGGATGAAGAGAAGGGAAGCTAGTACCCTTGCCAAAGAGGGCCTTGCTGGCAAAGCCCTGTGCTGCCAAACCGTGGGATAGTTTTTTCTGAGATGGAAATGGCAGTCACCCAGGAGGTCGGGGAAGGTGAGTGCTGCATTGTGCAGCCGGCAGAAGGGAGCTGGGAGCCAGGAGCAGGCTCTGAAGAAAGCTGTGTCCAGGAGGGTGTGGGGGTAATGGCCAGCATGTGACCTGGATTTGTTCCTCTGCCTTGGGAGCCCTCACCTGTAAAACAAGCATGCCGTATACAGTATGAGGTGCAGCTCTCTCCACAGAACCCAGTGTGGGTCTGGCCCTGGGTTGGAGGCTGGCAGGGTGCAGCAGGGGCTCTCTGTGTCTGGGCGTCTCCTGGGAGCTGCCAGGAGCTCTGGCTCCTCTGAGTCCAGCGAGGATCCTGGCTTTTCTGCTTCTCTCCTCCAGTGTACGAGGTGGTCATAGCCACGGGGGATGTTCGCGGCGCGGGCACAGACGCCAATGTCTTCATCACCATTTTTGGAGCGAACGGACTGTCTCCCAAGCTCCATCTCACCAGCAAGTGAGTGCCGGCTCAGCCTGGCTGGGGCCCTGGGCTGGCAGTTTGGGTTGGTGCGGTTCTGGAACCTGGGGGGGCTTGCGTCTCTGGGGAGAAGACCCGCCTCGCCACAGGCATATTCAGTGGTACGGGAGCCTCTGCTAACCACGGACCATGGGTCAGGCAGGTGTTTCCTGGGGATCTCGTGTCAACCTACCTTATCATTTTTGTGTAAAATCCTTTTTTTTTTTTTTTTGCATAAAATGCCTAATTTGGATCTCAGAAACCCCAAGATTTCATGTTAGCTGCCCCTTCATGTGGAGAATAAGAAGTCTGGGGCGAGGTCCAGCTTTTCCACTTACCTGCCATCTAACCTTGACAAATCTCTGCCTCCAGGGCCTCGGTTTTCCCATGGGACATGTGGAAGAGGTGATTTCCCTTTTACCAAACTCACAGGGCTGTTGGGAGAAGGAAAAGGTCACACGTGGGAGAGCCCTGAGTTTAACGTGCTCTGCCCTCGGGTCTCTCCAGGGACCAGCATCACATTAAACCTGTCTGCCCACTGACACCCACTCGAAGCAGCCATATGGATAACCTGTGTGTGAGTGTGCTTGTGTAGATGCAGGTGTGTGTGTGCGAGTGCGCTTGTGTAGATGCAGGTGTGTGTGTGTGAGTGTGCTTGTGTAGATGCAGGTGTGTGTGTGCATGTTTGTGTCTATGTGCTTGTGTGTGTCTTTGTGATGGTGTGGGCTGCACTTGTGTGTATTTGTGTTTATGTGTTTGTGTGTGTATGTCTGTCAGTGATTGCGTGTGTTTATTTGAGTGTGTGCCCTGTGTTCTCTGTCTCATTGTAACCCACTGAGCAGGAACTCCTGCCTTTTTGGTCTTCTCTCTCCATTGCACATGTGCACACACACAGCAAAACATGAGCTCAATTTCACAGAATCATGGCACTCAGAGCTGTTCTGGGGTCCCAGGGAAGGTGCTGTCAGCTGGTGTTCCCACTGTGTTCGGTGGAGCAGGGGGTGGGTCATGGCTCTGGGCCCACCAGGCCCCTGCCTCCGTTCCTCCAGAGCTGCTCCTTTTCTGTTTCTTACCCACTGAGTTTCTGAGTAAGACTCTATTTGAGCCAAGGTTTTTGCAGCCAAGAAACATTTGAAAACAACTTATCTATTCCAACCCATTCATGGGGAAACTGAGGCCTAGAGGGAAGGAGCAAGGAGCTCAAAGCCAGGGAGCTTTTTGATGGTAAAGCTATTCCTCAATACCCGGGCTCCTGATGTCGACATTTTCCATGAATGCATGGCTGTGCAGCCACGGAAGGTCTATGTGAGATGCCCCTTAAGGTCATCTAGGGCCCCGGGCCGTGCTTCTGGCTTGGCACCTCTGGGGGTGGTGGGGAAACTGCAGAGAGTGGGCCACAGGCCAGGAGGTCCTGGACCCCTGTGCCGAGCAGGACATGCACCATTCTTCCCCTGACTGCAGGCTCTAGTGTAAATGCTGCAGCGTCAAGGCAGGTATAATGTCCTATTTTGTCCATTTCTGCAGAACAGGGTACCTGCCTTCTTGTACTGCTCACCCTGCAGAGTGATTCGCTTGTGGAAGGCTCCCCTCGAGTGACGTGGGCACGGTAAAGAGAGTACATGAGATGCCCATCCTCTGTGCCATGCCCCCCCTCCCCCCCAGCACAGTGCTGCAGGGAAAGGCATGTGCTCTGGGAGCTGGCCCAGCCAGTTCTGGTAGTCCCAGCTTGTCTTTTCTTTCTTTCTTTTTTTTTTTTCAATATTTTTATTTAAGAAAACAAACAGCCTGTCTTTTCTAACTGAAGGTGATAGTTTCCACTTTTCCTCTGGTTTCTCACTCTCCTCCTCTTATGCATTCAATACCCCGGGAGTCTTCTCTCTCACCCTTTTCATTTGTCAAAACAGTCCCTCAGGAAGGGCTCCAAGATTCCTCCTTTATACCCTGGGGTGAGGTTTGTCACAGAGTCCCCTTCCTGGGGGTTTGAGCTTCAGTCTTCTATCTCCATTGGGGAAGAAACAATACCCACAGGCACAGGGTCAAAGGCACCCATGAGCTGGAAGGGCTGGGAGGTCCTCCTGGCACCCCTGATCTCACAGTGGGATCCAGGCTAGCCATTCCCCCAGTTACTCCAAGGGTCTGCTGTGGGGGTCTCTGCTTACGTCTGTGTCAGGCTCAGGTTTGGACAGCAAGAGCATGGGGCTGGCTGGGAGGGCTGACCCGGAGCCCCACGGAGACCAGGGGGACAGCTTGTGAAAGTATGGAGGGAGCCAGGAGCACTGCATACCTTCTGGGAAGGGACCTGCCAGCTAAGAGCAAGGGGCCATGTTGGGGGACAGAGAGGAGGAAGGTCAGAAAGGCAGGGTGGGACCAAACTGTACAATGCCTTTGAAGGTGATCAAGGGAGGCTCAACTTACTATGACAGCCGAGGAAGAGTTGTCTGACAGTGGTGAGCAGGACAAATGCAGAAAGAAGAAACCAGAGGCTGGGAACCAGATATAAGGCTGCTGTGAGAATGGAGAAAATGTCTCCCAAGTGAATTACGCACGTACAGTCTGTGCCATCTAAGACTCAATTCGAGATGGAAACCTTGGGTCTGCAGGATTTTGATTTTGAGGGAATTCCAGTTTGCCCAGGTTCCGCATGCAGATGACAGCTGGAGTCCCTTTGCTCTGTGGGATTTAGGTGTAGTTAGCTCAGCACCCCCCACCCTCTGCCCCGCCCCCGGGGTCAGGCTCAGAGCACGCACCGGCCTTGAAAGCTTCTTGATCTTGTTGGCTACTGTCCCCACCTCTTCACGTGGTGTCAGCCCAGCCTGGACTTGAGCTTCTTGGCATTTTGTGTGAAACGTACTTCACTGGTGTCTTGGGGCACCAGAGAGACTTCACACTGCAGCAATTTAAACCAGTTACAATAGAATATTAGCCCCCTAGTCTGATAGGTCAGTTACTGCCTTTCTTGGAAGTTTCTCCCTGATCCTCTTTCTTCGCAACTTCTGGCCTTCCTTTCTTTCACTCCACCTTTCTTTCCAGCTTCTCCGGTGTCCTCCGATTTCTGTGTTACCCTTCAATTCCTGCTCACTCTTGGGCCTGAGGGTTTCACCATCCACCCCCAATTGGATAGCAGCATTTTTTTTTCTAGTACCCCGGGCCCCAACCCGGTTAAATGCCGACAGCAGTGGTTCCCAGAGAACGCCTCCTCTTGTGGGTTCCCTGCTTCTTTCCCGGTGACCCAGGACCACCTCCAACACTGGGTCACTTGTTCAGAAAATGGCAAAAGGATGGGTTCTCATGTACCTTCTCCTGTTGAGAATTCACTGTCTGAGAATGTCCGAGAATGCCTGGCATTTTAGCCTGCTGGCTCTGGGCTGCCTGTGGAGCCTCTCCCACGGGGTCCCGGCTGGTTGGGAGGCGTGGGCAGGGTGGGGGCTGCATGCTGCATTAGCCTTTATTTGACCATCGTGCAGGAGCTCCAGTGAGACTAGGGAAGAAGTCTCCATTTGTAACACCTCCTTTGACCTGGGACCCTGTGTCCTTTGCTATTTCCATCCCACCTCAGTTTTCTGAAATGCACAGAAATTTGCATTTTAACTTACTGGAAGTGGTGATTTTGGAATTGAGTGTTAAGGGGTTGGGAGATGTGGAGTTGACTGAGGTTATCCCAGCCCCTCCTTCAGGTAAGGGAGCCCACTAGAGCCCTGTCTCTGCAGCCCTTTCCTTTCCCTCTGAGGACAGAGACCATCGTGAACACTGTGGAAGATTGCTTCAGATCCCACCAGCGCCCGGAAAGCTCCGGTGGGGCCCCACGTCCCAGCGCGCAGCTCTCCTGCTGCCCCTTGCTCTGCCGTCCTGGTCGTTCTTTCTCCCCTAGTTTCCCTTCATCCATCTGGTTTCCCCACCCCCCCCCCCCGCCACCCACAGCTGCACACAGCAATGTGACCCCACGGCCGGTTATTTAACAAACACTGGCATATGCACATCCAAATTCGACCTGAGCATGTCGGGAGGTAACTCCTGTTCTTACACTGTGCTGTTGGGGCACAGAGCCTTTCTGGGATCCTGGAGCTCCCCTCTGCTGAGTGCCACTGTCAGAGCTTCTCTTGAGGAACTCCTGTCGGAGACAGGAAAGCCTCTGCTTTCCCTCTCGGTCACGCCGTCTTTGGCTAAAAATGGGAGTGGTTACCTCCTGACCCCCTAATGGGTGCTGGCTGTCTCCACAGTCACACACACCCTCAGCAGATGGAACCTGGCCTCCCTGAACCCATCCCACACCACAGGCCGTGGCAGCCTGCTGGCTGGGGTGTGAGTGTGGACGCATGATGGGCCTCCCCTAAGGAGGGCAGATGGGAGGGCTGCTGAAACAAGGGATTCAGCTTTTTGTATAATTAAAAAACCAATGCATGCTCCTTTTAGAAAATTAAAAATATATATGGAGACATAAAAACAAATAATCAACACGTTATGAGAGTCTTACTATCTAGATGCAGTATTTTTGTATAAATCCTTACACTCTTAATGGTTTTTTAAAAGAACTTGGTAGCTTATTTGTTTTGATTGCTCTGTTTGAACTTGCTGTTTTTAACCTACTTTTTCTTTTAAGCCTAACTCATAAGCAGGTTTTTAAAAAAGTATGATTTTCATGGTTGTATAATATTCCATCACATATAGCTACTCAAGGTGACTATTGCTTAGGGTAATTATTTGATGGAGAGGCTCCCATATGTTTATTCTAACAGCCAATTACCTTGTCTTATATAGTGAAACGGAACATACCCCATATTCACTCCTTTGTTCTACATTCAATAGTCTTGATACACAGAATTAACATTCACACTAAGTTATTTAATGACGGCCGTGGCTCTGAACCCAAATGCAGGGTGTGTTATTATTCACCCTTGGAAGTGAAGCCAGAAATTCTACCATCAGCCACATCCTCATGATTTTGCTGGATTGGCTTAGTTTTAATGCTGCCCTTGTACATTAGCAGCCTCCAGTCGACTAATCTTGAGCTACCTTTTCAGGGTATCTCCCTATTCTCCCTCTCCCTTCTCCTGACACCCCTAAAAATCATTGATCTGGGTTATATATTGACCACAGTAAAATTTCTGCTCAGCTCAGGTGAGCGGGCCTGGTAAGTTTATTTTCCCAGGAAGGAGTATTTATTGGTTCTTCACGGAAGAGATTTCTTTTTTTCTGGTCTTACTCAAGAAGGATATTCTCCATCTCTATTAAAAGAATGTGAAGTAGAGACTCTCCGCCCAGCATATTGCCTCCATCCCTTCCTTCCTCCAGAGGTTAAAACCACCTGGGTCTCAGGTACATACAATAAGGCCAGTACTCATTCCTTTTACTCCAGCAAAACCCAGCAGGTTCTACCACTCTTTCCTCCCCACTCTATTCCATCCCAGATTGTACCTCTGAGGCCCATTTTCCCTGACAAGTCTGCCTCAGTGTATGTTTTAACCTGATTTCATGAGCTCCGTGCTGCTCCATGTCACCTTAAGGAAACTTCTCCCCAGGCAGATTGTTTGCTGAAGTCATTCCATTTACAGAATCACAGCTTCTGGCTTCCTGTGGAACCATAAAATTCTTCTGTTATTGAGAAGAGTCGGAACCTTATTGCCTTGGAGAGAAGACTCTTCACCTCCCCTTTATTTTGAAACACAGAACACACTGGTGGTCAATCAATAGGGGCATGTGTGCCGTGATTTTCTTTCCAATATGTGCTAGTCCCGTGAGCCCTGGCTGCTTTGAGGGAGGCTACCAGGGCTTTAGCTGCAGGGGGCAGGGAGTGCTGCTTGCAGGTCTGAGCTCAAAGGGCTGGGCTCTTGCCCCACGCAGAGGATGGAGAAGATGTCGATATGAGATTCAGGCTTCCATTCCCAGAGGACTCTGTGAAGAGGCTGCTCAAGCCCTCCTGTGTCTAAGCCGATTGAATTTAGGATGCTCGAGACTGGACTTGCCTGGGCATCTCATTGCTGAACGCGTCAGGTGTTCTTTGCTCTGTTCACACTGTTTGCAGGGTGCTGGCTATGCATATCCCTCACCACTCCCCCTTCCCTGGTTGTTGGTTGGGGGTTGAGTGTTTCCTTTCTGGTTGGAATGGCAGGGCCATGGAGCACCACCCAAGGTTTGCATCCACTTGGGGCTGCCATTGCAACTTTTCCTGGCCAGAGCAAGGCAGGTGAGGAGAGGCAAGGAGGCCTATAGATCCAAGAGCCCTCGGGCATTCCTCACTCCTTCCTTCCTCCTCCATTCTCCCAACCTAAGCAACCAGAGGATATTGGATCATGACTTTGGAGAGCCAAGTTCTTGTCCCACTCTGCTACCTACTAGCAGTGTCTTTGCATAACAGGCCTGATAATGACTGCCATGCTTGCTTTGGTGGCACACAGCAAGAGTGAAATGAGAACCTAAATGGAAAAGCAAGGAATGATGACTAATAGTCCTTGATCTGTTCTCTCCAAACCATGTCAGGAAGGAATCTCAGAATGGGGTCTGGTTGCTTGTAGCACATTGCAAGAGTAGGACAATGGAGGAAGAAGGAGGATGCCAACCCTGGGCACTCCTCCCAGGCCCATGAACCAAGTACTGATCTGTGCTAACTGTATACATGTTCATTGCAGGAGTGAGTCAGCCTTTGAGAAATCCAATGTTGATGTGTTCCGGGTGAGAACCAACAATGTGGGCCTCATCTACAAAATCAGGTGAGATTCTGGTGCCTGTCTGTTGTGGGGAGCAGGGGGGGAGGCAGGAGAGATGAAGGTAAGAGGACTAGGAATTAACTTTTCTATTGCAATTTTGGATGGCGGTTACTCCTGTGGTGTCATTTGAAGGGGTCCCTACTAGGGCCCCAATTTTTCCTTCCTATCCTGAATCACAGTGTCCTAAATTTCCCCATTAGAGGTTCACTTTTTTGAGTTAAGACAATTTGAGCCAATTTTCACAAACTTGAGAAATAGGCTCTGGGCGATACCACAGCCCGGGGGGTTGGAGCATCTAAAATTACATGTGTAGTTCACGTTACAGCACAGGGGTTTGGAGCACAGACTCTGAGTTCAGATTACATGGGTTCAAATCTTCACTCTGCTATTTACTTGTTGTAGAAGTTTCGACAGGTTACCTCTCTAAAGTTCAGTTTCCTTACCTGAAATGCTGGTGCCTACCTTGTAGGGTTAATGAGGGTTCAGGGAGTTAAAGTGCTCAGAGCAGTGACTGGCACACAGAAGCTCTAGTGGCGGTTAAAGACACCAGGTCACTTTTGCAGGATGTTTTTGGACATAGAGCTTCTTGATCTTGGTATTTTTTAAATGTGTGGGAAAGGACAACTCTCTCCAGCTTGGCTTCAGAGGAAGAGCCTTCAACTGCCCCTTGTTTTCCCCTCTCCCCTTCTGCCCCCAACTCCCATCCAGGATCATGTCCACCTGTCAGAATGTCAAGGTTATCTGACTTGGGTCTGCCAGGGGTCAAATGCTGCCTCATTTTTCTTCCTCCCACTAGAAAATATCAGAACACAAACATCCTTACCGGGGAGGTGAGAGGCATGTGGGGGCCATGGGCACTGGGGTGTGGAGGGAAGGGGGGTCACAGCAGGGAAAGGGCCCTTGCAGGGGAAGGTTGGGGGTCAGTGCGTGGGGAAAGCAACTGCTAAGCCGAGGGTCTGCCACATACCAGGCTCTGTTCCAGGCAATGGTAAGCACCTTGTGTTCTAGTTTGCTAGCTGCTGGAATGCAATATACCAGAAACAGAATGGCTTTTTAAAAAGGGGAATTTAATAAGTTGCTAGTTTACAGTTCTAAGGCTGAGAAAATGTCCCAATTAAAACAAGTCTATAGAAATGTCCAATCAAAGGCATCTAGGAAAAGACACCTTGGTTCAAGAAGGCCGATGAAGTTCAGGGTTTCTCTCTCAAGTGAGAAGGCACATGGCGAATACAGTCAGGGTTCCTCTCTCATCTGAAAAGGCACATGATGAACATGGCATCATCTGCTAGCTTTCTCTCCTGGCTTCCTGTTTCATGAAGCTCCCTGGGAGGCGTTTTCCTTCTCCAAAGGTCGCTAGCTGGTGGACTCTGCTTCTTGTGGCTATGCCATTCTGCTCTGCTCTATCTGAATCTCTTGTTCTCCAAAATGTTTCCTCTTTTATAGGACTTCAGAAACTAATCAAGACCCACCCGGTGGAGACATATTGTCACTTAATCCAGTTTAACAACCACTCTCAATTACATCACATCTCCAAGGAGATGATCTAATTACAGTTTCAAACATCAAATGCTAAATAGGGATTAGAAGAAATGGTTGCCTTTACAAAATGGGATTAGGATTAAAACATGACTTTTCTAGGGGACATACACCCTTTCAAACCAGCACACCTTGTAAATGAAGGGCTTGACATTCAAGTGTGTCGTCTGCCCATAGGGCTGTGTATCCACTGAGCTGAGGTTGTCCTATTCAGGCCTGTGAGGACAAGGTCTTGCCCTAACAGGCAGGGATGAGATGTTTAATGCAGAGTGAGGTTGTCCAGGTGTCAAGTCCTGGGAGGAAGCTGGAGCTCAGAAGGGACAGCAGGACTGCTAAGGGTTGGGGGGACTTCAGGAAGTGGGAGAAGATTTGGGAGGTCAGATTTTGAAGAGGCTGGATCAGTGCTGTCCAATACAGCTTCTGGTCACATATGGCTACTGAGCCCTTGAACCCGTCTAAATTAAGATACGCCATATGTAGACAGTATTCATCAGCTTTTTTGAAGATTTAGTACACAAGAAGCATGTAAAAAATCTCACTAATAAATGTTTATAATGTGGTTGCATGTGGAAATCAGTGGGTTAAATGAAATACATCATTAAAATTAATTTCACTTGTTTCTTTGTATCTTTTTAGATGTGGCTATTGGAACATCTAAGATTATAGGTGTAGCTCACATTACATTTCTCTTGGACAGAATTGGTCTAGATGGTTATGAGGGAGCCTTTAGATGGTGGGACTAAGGAAAGTATCTGCTTGTTGTAGGGCCCTGGGCGTCAGGAAGAGAGGGACACAACCATCTTGGAGCAATGGGAGGGGCAATTTGTACCCTGGGGAGCAAGATGTGCCCTGCAAGTCAGATGATTTTGGTTGGTTTCCTGCCTTCTGTTTATTTCCCTGTTGTCACCCCTTGATGAGCTGCCCTTTTTTGGCCTTGACTCAGTTGAGCTTTAGGAAACTGCGTGTGCATGCTCAGGCCAGGATGCAAAGGGAAGCAGTGCTTCTGAGGCTGAGGTGAGGAAGTGGCACTAATCAGGAGAGCCATGTAGGGGAAGGTCAAGATGGCCCCCTTGCAGGCCTTGGTGATCCTGGAGTTTCTTTACCTTGGAAGGCAATATGTCCTTGCAAGCAATGCAACAATGTGATGTTCATTTATCTGTACATCTGCCTTGCTATCCCCATTTAATAGGCGAGGAAAAGAATTCAGAGAGGTAAAGTAACAAAAACTACGCCACCACCATGATAGAACAATAACATAGTAGAATCTCTCTTTGGAGTAAGCATTTGGTATTCCAGTGTGTGGAAGGGGTGTCTTCTCCAGCCCGCCAGTGACAGCCTGGGTGTCTCCTTCTGCCCTAGGATTGAGCATGACAACACGGGTCTGAACGCCAGCTGGTACCTGGACCATGTGATTGTGACTGACATGAAGCGGCCTCATCTCCGTTACTATTTCAACTGCAACAACTGGCTGAGCAAGGTGGAAGGTGACCGCCAGTGGTGCCGTGACTTACTGGCCAGCTTCAACCCAATGGACATGCCCAGAGGTCAGTGCCTATGCTGGTGGCCTGCAGCCTCCTCTGTCTTGTTCGGGACTGGTCCTGCTCCTCCTCCTCCTTGAACCCGCTCAGCCTATATGCTTGTGGGAAAGCCACACCTGGACCCTAGCCACCAGGAAGACAGACCCTGGAGGGGATAGAAAAAGGGGGTTTCAGCATCCCATCTTTAATTACTGCTGAGATTGAATATTTTTCATGTGCTTATCATTCATTGTATTTCTTTTTTATTTTGCATGGGCTACCCCTGCTCTTTGCCCATCTTTTAAGTGAGATGAATTTCATAGGTATTCCCAAAACCCTAAGCACCTTTATGACTCAGTCTCTTTATCAGGATCAGTCCTTAGCAAATTGTCAATCTTGTCATTTTCCTCTTTTGTTCCCTTAGTCTCCTCTTTCTTGGCCTTTTTCCACTTCTCAGGTCCTCATCCTTTCTTCTGTTTTGGTCCCACAAAAATCCAGGGCTCAATTGTTATGAGAGGAACTTCTGAAAAGGCCTCAAGAACAACAGTTCTCCAAATTTCTACTAAAATCATCCAGAATAGTGTTTCCTTGCCTTTTACAGAGAAAATAAAGATACCTGCTGTTCCAGTCCCTGTATCAGGCTGCCTGGGCTCCTGGCCCCTCATGGACTGGAGGGCATTAGGCTTTTCTATTCTAGACCAGGGATTTTCAGGCTGGGATTGGGAAGAAAGAATGAAAAAAGGAATCTTCAACTATTCAAACTACTGCATTGGCAAACAAAAGTTTCTTTGCTTTTCCTCAGCAATTATACTAACTTGGTATTTGGCTACTGGAAGTCTTTGATGAGTAAAAATGGAGAAGACAATTATCTCTTTATACATGCAGTTTGACAGGTGAAATATTGCAAAACATAGGTTATGTGCAATGATAGCAGGAGAGAGGGAAAGGGAACATTTTTAGTGTATATTCCACCCACCTCTTGATCCCCAAGGGAGGGCAAATTCTTAGGGAGCCTCGTTCCCCTCCCTACAACCCCAAGGGCCATTTTGGAGATGGCCTGGCTGATCATCAGCTGGAACTTTCTTTCACTCCTGCTCCTCAGGGAAGGTAGATGTTCCAGGCTGACCGACTGACCCTTTGACCGAGGTGACCAGCAGGTAGTCCTGGGGGTTGGGGAGGACTGGCCTTGATCAGGTGTCTAGGTAGTTCCTCTAAAGGAGATCTCATGTCATACCTAAAGACACAGGCGTGAGGGTGGCTTGCCCGCCTTGTGGGTGCAGAGGGTGAGTTGCAGGGCACTAGGGCCACTGCCCTGGACAGCACCTGACATACCACCTTGGAGATGACTTTTTCCTCCCCAGCTTTCTCTTTAAACATGTTCTTGAGGAGGCCCCCAACACATACTTAACACCTTAGGGTGAATGGCTTTGTCAGGACCACTCTCTTCCCTAGTAGACCCTGTGAGGGGGTGGTGGGTTCAAGAAAATCAGAGACAGGAGGCTCCAAAAGAAGGAGATAGAAGTTGACTGACCTCACAGTTTATGGTTGGAGGAGCCCAGGACCCAGTTCAGCCTCTTAGTTTTCACCTGGCTGGTGCAGTTACTGCATCTGGTGCCTTGAGGAAACCAGGCAATGAAATCAGCCAAAATGGCTTTGCCTGTTGGTTTTCTTTGTGTTTGATCTTCAGACTTGGGGGGTCCATTGCTGGGGCCTGGGAAGGCAGGCTATTGTGTCCCTACAAGCCATTAGCGGTGATGTGAATTTCACAAACTCCAGTCATTCTCATTCCACCTTCTAGATTTTTGCCTTTTCCGAGTACCACTTCCATTAGTCTATACTTCATCTTTAAACTCACTTTTAAAAATGCATACATCTCTAAGTTCATTTTGAAAGGAACCTTATCTCACCATGATAAATAAAAAATCATTTGCTACAAATATAAGGTATACACTGGTACATATTAAAATAAATATGCAACATTAGATTAAAATGATCCTCGTGCACCTGGCTAGCATCCCACACACTGCCAGTGGTGTGCAAAGAGCACTTTGGGAAACACTCCTAGCCCCCGACACAAGAGATCGGGAAAGTAGAGTTGGGAGGGAGGGCAGGAGGGCTGGCAAGGGTATTTGGGCTCTCCTCTCCAGGAGTCCCTGTCACACTTCATCCTTACAGTATCCCAGGGAGGGAGGGTGGACTGGCAGGTGTTAATTACAGATGAAAATACTGAGGCCCAGCAAGGAGGTGATCTGTCCAAGGGCCAATGGTCAATTGCAGGTGGAGCTGGGGCTGGAAGCAAGCCTCCTAATTCTGAGTCCGATGTGCTTTCCACCCCCTCCCACGACCCAGCTTTTCTTTGTCTTTTTGACAACTTGACTTTTGCAATTTCCAGCAGCTGTTAGGGGCTGAGAGCAATATCTCATTAATTTTACAGTGTCCCTCTTCTTGAACCTGTCTCAAACACACTCTCAAAACACCCTGAGGATGTGGCCAAGAACGAAATATGACTCTCTTGGCTCAATTAGATCAGCCAGTTGCTACTGAAGTTCACACAGGAGTCAACACATCTTTAGTTTTTGTGAAAATGGTTTTGTACTAAGATTATGGAGTGATGAACAACCGAATATTCACTTGTGGTTGTTTCTCTGTGTGCAGGAGAAACCTAGCCTGTGGGTGGAGGTGAGAGGGGCTTGGGGAGAGGTGGCTGCCATCTCTACTTGTCACCACACACAGGGACCCTGGCAGGGGGTGGGGCTGAGGGGACCCTTCACATCTTCCTTCCTTATCAAATTGCCTCATTTCTTCTCATCCTCCTCTTTAACCAGTGCCTAGTTTTCATAGGGCACACCCCAGCTGACAGTAACTGAAGGGATAAACTAAACCTCAGAGGTGGCTGTGACCAATAAGCTGAAGGGCTGCCTCCTGCCAGGAGTTTCTACCATGTCATGGGGTGCACAGGTCCTCTGGAAGGCTGCAGAACCCAAAGGAATGAATTCTTACCAGGGGAATTCTAGGCACCAGGGTTGAATGATTGCCTGGCTTTTACAGGGTCAGTTTGGTGGCCCTCAGTTCACACTTCAGATTCATGAGCATCTGGCCATTTGGCACTTGCCTTGAGATACTGCAAAGTTCCCCCAATTTATAGCAGAGACATCTGGATAGTTGGTTAGCCTGGCACATAAGAGATCAGAGCCTGAGAATGTAAGGGACTATGGAGGTCAGCTGAGTTGATCTCCTACTGCGATAGGAATCCCCTCTGTGCTTCTCCAGCCTGTTTTGAACCAACCTTTCTTGAGCAGTGGACAGTTTCAAGCACCCCTGCTCAGCCCTCCCTACTGCTATACGGCACTGGCTGTCAGAAGGTTCTTCCTTAAATTAAACCTCATGCTATCTCCACACGGTTTACACTTGTCTGTTTCAGTCCATTTCGGTCCTCCCCCGATACAGCTCAGACTATATCTGCATGGTCAGTACTTCAGCTGTCTAAGGGCAGTCTTCTCTCTCTCAGGGACATGTCTCCAGCTCCTTGGCCTCTCCTTTCATGGCACATCTCCAGCCTGCCCTCTCTGGCCTCCTGCCTGTGTGAGCTCTGCTTTGTCATTGCCCCTGGTGAATGTAGTTCCCAGGCTAGAGCTCTGTGTTCCAGGTAGGGCCGAGCAAAACAGAGTGCAGGGGCCTCCCTGACTCACACGTCCACTTCTTTTAATGCATTTAAAACTTTTAAAAGAACTAGTAGACTTTATTTTTCTAGAGCAGTTTAGATTTAGAGAAGAAATTATGGAGAAAATGCAGTTTAGTTGTAAAGAGTTCCCATATACCCTCTACCTCCCAGTTTCCCCTATTATTAATATCTTGCATTAGTGTGGTACATTGGATCCAATTGATGAATGATACTGATCAAGGATTATTAACTACAATCCATGGTTGACATGTGCCCTGACACTTTGCGTTGTACAGTTCTATGGGTTTGGTCTATGGGTTCTATGGGTCCCAGTTCTATGGGTCCTCACAGAGACCAGTTCCTTGCCCTAAAACTGCTCTGAGCTCCACCTCTTCTTCCCTTCCCTCCCCTCATAACTGTGTTAACAGTCACAATACCCTATATTGATGTGGCAGTCAAAGGCTCATGTTCCCCTGGAAGAAAAGATGAAAATGTCCTCTCCACCTGAGTCCTCATTCTTGCCCAGGGCTTCAAGGCTGCTGGAGAAACATCCCAATTCTCCTGACACCCCAACTCATCCCCACAGGAATCAGCAGGAGCGGGGGGCCCGGGCTTGGCCGGCTCTCCCCTCCATGGTCCAGGCAGACATTACACCTCCTGATCAAGCACCTCGGACATACGTGCAGCCCGAGCAGAGAGTTGGTAGCCATGGTCTTCTCTCTTTCGGAATGGGTGTTGGGTCCTGGCATCGCAGGGGTCCAGGAAAGTTGGCAGATGCTTTTTCAGCGTATCTGTAGCCACTCTCCCTGGGAAGACGGTCTTGGCTGTCAACTCCTTCCAGAAGAGCAGTGCATTTTTCTTCCTGCCATCTGCCTCTTGGCATTCCTTCCATTGCCATGATGCCTGACTCCTTTCCTGGAGGGTTTCTTTCACCTGGTCTGGATTGACCCACTTCCTGACAATCCAGAACCCAGAGGGTATCCCCTGGCCTGAAGCTAAGCATTGACTCCCAGGCCTATGACTGAAATCTCATCCTTAGCAGCTGCCATCAAGAGTGACCTCTTGAACTCTCCTTCTTTGCTGAGCCTGAGGTTCAGGACATGCTCCCTGTCCTCAAGATGCTCACAGTCCATTGGAGGACACAGGTGCCCATAATACTGAGTACCAGCAAGTGGGGGGAGGATGGCAGGGTTCAGAGCTCTGCGTCTTGAGTCGTGGAGTCTCAGGTTCAATCCCAACTCTACTACTTATAGCCATGTGACCTTGGACAAAATACTTAACTTCTGCAGTCTTAGTATCTTTATGTAGACATACTTTGCAATTAGTATCTTATTTTAACCTGTTAGCATCCCTTGGAGGTGGGGTCTCTTATCCCCATTTTGCACATGTAATGAGGGTTGAGACAAGCATGCACAGACTGCCTCTCCAGTCTTCTCCTGTTTCTTGGTCTGGCACTAGCAGCTCCCATTAATCAACCCGTTAGTCAGATTGTATTGGCCCCAATGTCTGGTAGACAGTGGCTCTGAAAGCTGTTCTTTTCAGCACTAATAAACCGTGAGGAGGTTTCAAGGGACCCACAGGAAGTAGAGCTGAGGCCAGAGGAATGGGTGAGACACCCTCTCCCAATCTGCTCCCAGAAGATGGAGTAGAAGCCAAAGCACTGACAGCAGTTTTTGGGGTTCAGGCCCCATTCCATTGGGCTCAACAAAGGCCCAGTGAGGCACCTCTCCCAGGAGCCCCCAGAGGCCTGCCTGGGTGCCTTCTCTTTGCCGCTACAGCTTTTGTGAATCTATGAGATAGAAAACTGTGGTCCTTCCATTAAAACATATGCCAGAGTCAGAGGAAGCACTGGGGCCAGCATCTTCTCCCCCTTACCTGCTCTCTTCCCTCCTCCACTTTGGTTTTCTTCATTCTGCCCAAACCCCATTAGATTAAAGCCCCAGTCCCTCTAGAAAGTATAAACCTTGCATCTCCACTCCTCCCTCCAAGCTCTGGGAGAAATCAGTCTTCACCACACTTGTGTGTGATTCTCCATGGGGTGCCCTCTCCCCCACTCCTCCACCTGCAGTCAGGGATGTGTGAGCAGTCTTGTGGACAGGGAGGAGGAAATTTTCAACTTAATCCTTGACATTCAGACAGTCTCTGTTCTGATCAGCCAGAATGAGCCACTGGGGCTGTTGGAAGTGGGTTGTAGCCCTCAGGGGTTTTGAGATGGACAAATGGGAGAGAAACACCATATCTCAGGGACTGCTATTTGTCTGTTTGGGTTCAAAGTACTTAACATGGGTCTAGCTGGTCTCTCCAGGTACAGGATTTTCTGAGAGCCAGATGTGGTGATTACTCTTGCACTCACCCCTGCTGCCTTGGCCCTCAGGAATTAGGGGCCTGGGTAGACGCTGGGAAGAAACGTGGTGTATGTACGTATAAAGGGGAGGTCAGATGTAGTTGCATCCATTTATGAAGACCAGCAGCAGAGTTCGGGAGAGGGAGGCTGTACTGGGGGACAGAGAACTGAGTCTGGTCTTGCTGCTTTGTAACTGTTTGACCTTGGGCAAGTTACTTGTCCTTTCTGTGCCTCAGTTTCCTCTTCTTACCGTGAGAAGTTTGGAAGAGATATTCTCTGGTATTTCTTGTAGTGCTGCTTTCTCTGGTACTATGCTGGCTAAGTGCCTCCTCACCTCTCATGTGGGATCCAGGTGTCTTCCATCCCCTGATTTCGTTCCCTTCATTCTGACAGTGTCACTTTTGGTGTGACACTCACTGGGCACAGTACCCAAGTGCAATTGATAAGCACATTGCAGAGTTACACAGTGGAGGGAACACAGCTCCTCAGCCCTCTCCGGCCCTAGGGAAGCTCAGACACAGCCCTGAGGCTGAGAGTCAGGGTGGGACAGTATTGAAGGATCAGGGGTGGGGACCTATGAGTTAGACAAGGGCATAATGTGATCTCTGCGAGTAGACAGATATGGAGCTGTCTCTGGGTGGGGAGGCTTGGGCAAGATCTTTTTAGGGCCAACCCTGCCTGGCCTTCTCAAGGCCTGTGTGATGTCATTTCCTGCCTCTCTGAGTAATTGCCCCATCCCAGTAACACATCCCTTCACCACCTCCAGCCCACAAACCCTCCCACCTTGAAGGTATTAAGATTGTCACGTGGCTTAAATTAGCACTGAGCCCACATCACTTCGTTTTGGGAAAGCTCTGCCAACTTGGCAATGAGGTAGGCCTCCAATGCCAAGAGCTGTGTTCCAGCTGGCCTGGGGGCTGTTCACACCCCAGGGCTGTCGGAGCCCAGGCACAACAGCTCTTCAATGTTTGAGACTCAGGCCCCTGTATTCAGAAGTACACACTCCTCGAATGGGTCGTGTCTCTCACGCCTTCTCCCTGCTAAGACCTGACCCATAGGATTCGTTAGGGACAAGCCTTCTTCTTGGTGCCATTTAATCTTCTTTGGTGGATTAAAAATAAATGCAGCTGCAGCCAGCTTTGCCTTGTGCTCCAAAGAGACCGAGGGGCTGGTGGTTGGGGGGAGAGGTTGCCCACGAGAGGAAGCAACAGCCGGGCAGGTGGGCAGGGAACGTGCAGGTGGCCGGGAGGGCAGGCGATGCTTACATCCAGACGGCCTGTCTGGGAGCAAATGGATCGTCTTTTCTTTCTAATCCAAAAGGGACAGCCAGTGCTGGGGGCTGAAATGGAATTGTGTCTGCCCTCCTCCCAGAGTGCCTCAGTCCTCAGCACAATTGCTGTCTCCTCTCCTGGTTATTTCATCAGGTATTGGGTTATAATTTCACTGCCGCCCACGCTGAGCTTATCGCATGGCTCCAGCTGCAGAACCACGTCAAGCACAGAGCCCAGGGTGCATTTGAGGAAAGGATGGGATAAGAAAGGGATTGTGATTAACAAATGTGTTAGGGACATATGCAAATCGCCCTGACCTGCAGCAGATTGTGGGCCTGCCAGAGAACTGCAAGATGCAAAATGGAAGCAGCCTAGATAATTGATGCAGAAAACGCCTGTTGTGAGGGGGCTGCCACATAAACCAGCAGCCTTAATTTATTCTCAGATTCTATTGGATGATACCATGCAGAAATTCTCATTCATTTTTAAATGTAGCTCTCTGGGTCAGAAAGTATCTGGCACTGTAAATCCTGAGTTCTAGTTCTGCTTTGCCACCCAGTAGCAACGAGACCTGGGGCAGGTCTGAATTCCTCTCTCATCCTTGGTTTCTTTCTTTGTGAAATGGGTGGCCTAGATGGCTTCTTAGGGTTCTTGCAGGATTAGTTAGGGTGGTGCCCTTCACAGCCAGGGAGAAAATCATGGATCTGGGGCTTGTCTTCCTTCACAGGGACAAGAGGAAATGGGCTTTTGGTGCCCTCCCTTTCTGCTGGGGATCCCCTAATGCCCCCTATCTCCCCCATCTCCTGCATAATACCCACCCTGTCATAAGCCCAGTCCCTGGACTCACTCTCTACCATGTTCCTTGATATGCAAGTGCAAGCAGGTTCCTTTAGCTCTTAGCCTCTGTTTCCTCTCTTCTGGGAAATGAGGATGACATTAATGTCCATTTCATAGGGCTATTGATCTGGTCAGTTGAGGAAATACACATAAAGGAGTTAGCCCAGTGCTAGGCACACGGCAGATACTTTTGTTACTGATGCCATTGGTTTCCCCAACCTGCTGTTTCCCCTTCTTTCCCCCCAGATCCAGGTTTGCTCTGACTCTGACATGCATGGACTCACGATTCTGGCCTCTCAGAATCAGAAAGGACATGGGAGTCCCTCAGAGCCAGGACTCCTCGAGGCTCCAGGCAGGTCCTCTGGGCCCTGGGAGGAGGCTCCTCACCATCACTGCAGTTGGAGCTGGCAATGAGTGCCTGCCTTCTCAGCCCCTTTCCCTCTCTCTGACATTTTCCTTTAACCAGCTTCACACACTGTCCATGGCTCTCAGGGCTCTCTCTGCTGTGGGTGCTGCCGGGAACCCTGGGGAGGTGGTCCCAGGAGCCTAAGCTCTCCATGTGAGGGCTCAGGGCCCAGCCCTGCAGTACTCTCCTCCTCTGAACTTCACCACAGCTCCCGCCCACCCCATCTGCTCCCACCTAGCACTGCAGAAAATCATCTCCGGAAGGAGTGGGAAGAAGAGAGCTGCTCTGAACGAGGCCCCAGTGGAGAGTTTTAGAACATTTCAGAGCAAAAAGGGACCTTGTTCTACCCTTCCTCCATTTCACAGAGGAGGAAACTGAAGCCACTGGGGGTTAGGTGACCTTGTCTTGGTCACACTGTGTCACCGTGGCAGAGCTCAAGCCCTGGCTCACAGTGCTGGCTCGTGCTCCTCCAATGTCCATGTCTTTCACCTGCTCTGAAACACGTTCACTCAATCACTCAGTGAGCATATATTGGGAATCTCCTCTATGCCAGACCCCACGCTTGGGCTCTTCCCTCTAGGAGTTTAGAGTCTAGAGGGGAATCAGGCCAGCAAATGATCACAGTGCAAAGAGATAGGATGATCCAAGTGGGGGATGGGCCAGGTCCGTGGAGGCTTCGCAGAGGAGACAGTGTTCACGCTTTGACATTAAGAATGAGAAGGAATTTGCCAGGCTTTCAAATGGAAGGAGAGAATTTGGGGAAATGGTGGGCCATGACAGCACAATGTCTCATTCACACAGCAGGGAACATAGCCTCTAACTCATGTGCTTTGCTGGGGCTACCTTCAGCTACTCTCTTCTTCAACCTGCCAGCCAAAATCTTTGGGGAATGCATGACATTGTTTGTTTGACCCATATGTGGTTATTTTGACTAAAAAATAGGTGTTAAAAATAACCTTTGCTTTTCCTATTTTTAGAAATAACACTTTCTCAGTGCGGCATTTTTTTCTTAAAACTTTTTATTTTGAAATAATTTCAAACTTACAGGACAGTTGCAAAAATAATACAGCCCCGAGAGAACTCCCACAGACACCATCCCCCCAGATACCCAAATCCACCAATCTTAACATTTAGCTACATTTACTGTATTAGCCTATCTATTCATCTATCAGTACATCTATCTGTTGATCTCTCTTTCTATTCATCCATTTATCTCTCTATTTTCTGAAAGTTTGAGAGTAGGCTGTAAATTCATACTCTTTGAGTACTCAATGCTTTCATGAACATTTCCTAAGAGCAAGGATATTCACTTATGTAACCATCTTAAGTGCAGTTATCAAGTTCGAGAAGTTTAACATTGGTATAAAGCTTATAGTCTGTATTGCAATTTTTCATGTTCATTAATGTCTCTTTGAGTATTTTCTCCTCCATTATCAGATCCTGTCTAGAATAATTTATTGCATTGAATTGTCATTGTCTCTTTAGTTGTTCTTTCTTAATTATGGAAACATAGATAAAGCATAAACTTTCCCATCTCAATCACGCGTAAGCATACCATTCAGTAGGATTAATCACATTCATGATATTGCAGTAATTCACCCTCATCCAGTACTAAAACTTTCCCATATCCCCTAACAGAAACTCTACCCTCATCACCTTTTTTACCTTGCCCCTGGTAACCCGTACCCTACTTTCTGTCTCCAGGAGATTGCATAATCTCTAATATTTTCTTTGTGGTTATCAGGGGGTTAAATTTAACATTCTAAATCTATAGCAATCTCATTTGGCTTGATACCAACTTAATTTCAATGGCATGCACAAACTACGTTTCTCCAGCCCTCCGCTTTTCATGTAGTTCTTATCACAAATTGCATATTTATGCATTATGAATCCCAAGCCATTGATTTATCCTGACCTTTTAGGCATTTGCCTGTTAGGTCCTGTGGGGAGTTAAAAAAAAAGTAGAGTTACAAACCAAAAATATGATAATGCTGGCATTTATATTTACTCTTGTCATTACCTTCTCTGTATCATTTCCTGTAGACTGGTCTAGTGGTGACAAACTTCCTCAGCTTTTGTTTCTCTGAGAATGTCATCATCTCTCCCTCATTTTTGAAGGACAGCTTTGCCAGATATAGAATTCTTGGACTGGCTATTTTTTTTTTCTATCAGCACTTTAACTATGTCATTGCACTGCCTTCTTGCCTCCATGGCTTCTGATGAGAAATTCGCACTTCATCTTATTGAGGCTCCCTTGTACAGGACATGTTGTTTCTTTCTTGTGGCTTTCAGAATTCCCCCTTTATCTTTGGCATTCAACAGTTTGATTAAAATATGTTGCAGCATGAGTCTATCTGGGTTTATGCTGTTTGGAGTTTGTTGAGAATCTTGAATGTGTATATTCATGTCTTTTGTTAAATTTGAGAAGTTTTCAGTCATTATTTCTTCGAATATCATCTTTGCTCCTTTCTGCCTTTAATTCTTCTCTCCCGCATGCATACATTGGTGTGCTTGATGATGTCCCACAGGCTCCTCAGGCTCTGTTTACTTTTCTTCCTTTTTTCCTTTCTGTTCCTTAGACTGAATGATTTCAATGATCTTATCTTCACATTCACTGATTCCTTATTCAGCCAGCTCCAATCTGCTATTGAACCCCTCTAGGGAATTTTCCATTTCTGCTACTGTAGGCTTCGGTTCTGTTTGGTTCCTTTTCATGATGTCTCTGTCTTTATTGATACCCTTCTTGTGTTCATCCATTGTCTACCCAGTTCTTTTCCCATGATTTCTTTTAACTCTTTGAACATATTCAGGTCCATTTTTTTGCAAGCCTTTGTCTGGTATATCCTAGGTATGGCCCTCCCTGCTGATGGCTTCCAATGCATTAATTGTCTCTCTTTTCTTTTTCTTTGTATGTTTTGTAACCTTTTGTTGAAACCTGGACATTTTTATATTTTAACCTGTTATCACTGGAATTTAGACTCTGAGGCTTCAGTTCCTTAAGGTTTTATCCAGCTAAGGTTATTATAGAGCTTACCTTCAATGCTAGGAGATAAAGAAGAAGAATAAGGGAAAAGGGGCAGGGAAGGGAATAGGAGAAAGATAAGGAGAAGAAGGAAACTCCTTTCCCAGGCTTGCTAACCCTTCCTGCAGAACAGGAAGATAAACTATGACGGCAGAAGTGAGTCTGGACTGCAAATGAAGAAATAGAGGCAAGGTGATCATAGTGGCAGGACAGCAGCAGGAAAGGGGAGCAAAGGGAGATGAGTGAGGGGCATCATGAAACAGCTCTGTAAGGCTTTAGGGAGCTGCATGAGTGAGTGAGCAAAATAAGTTAAAAGGAGTTAGAGGCTATCTATTCCATTCTACAGTTCAACACCTGGTAACATCAGGCTTACATTGAACAGTATCTTAGGAAAATAAACTAGCTGTATATTTATCTAAGAACGGTGAAAGAGATAGAAGTGTTTTTTGTTTTTTGTTTTTTTCTTGACCGTGAGCAACTATTTTGATGATGAAGTGATGCTTTGATGTCATTGTATAACCAGGCTCATAACTTAAGTCAGATCCATGGCCTATGTTTGGCACATTTTAAGGGCCAAATAAGTCACACAGACACTAGGAGTTTTGGTGACCAGCACTGTGGGTTTGGGAGGTGAGGATATTTCTGTGAGAAGCTGGGGTTTGAGCTAGACCAGGTAGGATGGGGGCAAGGGCAATTAAGAGAGAGCCTTCTTGTCCAGATGCCTTGAGTACAAAGCTACGCTTCACCCTTTCTAAACTGTGTGAACTTGGTCTCATTTCTTAACTATCTGCTTCCATTGCCTTGTTAGTGAAATGGTGACAACGATAGCAATAGGGCCTGTTGTGAGGATTGAGAATGGAGATGCGATTGGCCTAAAGCAGGCCCTCAGAAGTGCAGGGAGGCTGAGAGCAACGTAGGAAAGCAGAGAAGTTCAACACCTGTTTGTCAGACCAGAGAGATCAAGAGAACTGTAGGCATTGAGTAAGGGAGTTAAGGCAGGAAAGCAGGGAAGGATGGACTGAGGTTTGATGTTCTGTTGTCTGAGTGTCCTGTGTGTGTGTCCCAGGAGCTAGGAGCACACTCCAGGGACTACAAAGAGCCGCGGAAGTCCCCGGAGCCAGATGATAGGAAGGTACATTGGACGTACTGGAGGTGGGAGAGACAGGGGCAAGGAGGACGAGAATGTTACAAGAGCCCAGGCAAGAGGCGTTGGGCCTCTAGACCTGAGGGAAGGAAGGGAAGCCTTTTGGGGACAGTTCGGGGGAAGGGAGAATTCTGGAGCCCATTGGCCTCAGCGTTTGGTTGTCAGTGGCCGTGACCCGTCTCCAAGCCTGTAGCATTCCCTCACCCTCTGCCGGGTGGAGTAGTTAGGAGCCTTCCCTGGCTGGAAGGGAACATTGCCCTTCCTCTCCCACTCCCCAGGGCAGCCCTGCCCAATTTCTCTCCCTCACCATATTCCTCTCCTCCTACGCAGCACCTCAGCTCCTACTGAGCGGAAGTGAGAGGTGTCAGGTGTGAACTGCCGGGGATCCAGTTGGGGGCCGGGTAAAATCAAGCCAAACCACCGTCCTTCCCATCCCGCCTCCTTACCCCTCAAGTGCCAAAAGAAATAAAGCCACATTTTAATGAAACAGGATTTGAGAATGGGTGAAAGGCATCCATCAGTTCATTCATGATTCTTGGCTTCCCAAAAAAGCCTGGACCACGTGTGCTCCTCCAAGTCTCAAACCCCATTGGATGCGGGATGCTCCCTTTCCTCGGCGAGTGAGGCAGAGGCTTAGGTGCGGGAGATATGCTTGACTTCTGTCATCAGGCACACCATGAGCAGCTCAGCCAGGCTCAGCTGTGCATGTGGCACCAGGGTTTGGGGGCACCAGGGTTTGGGGGCCACCAGGGTTTAGGAGCGCCCCATGGCTGTGCCTCCCCCCACCACCCGGGCTGGCTTTCTGGAGATGTGTTCTCTCACTGCCGTGTGCTGACAGTTCCAGACAGAGCACGGGGGAGGCTGTGGGGGCGGCTGGCGCACCAGGCGCAGAGGGAGCTGGAGCCGCCAGGGCCTGCCTTTCTTGGAAGCCCACACAGGCAGCTTCCGGCTGACCTGCAGGCACAGATTTCCTGTTTGGAGGGGACAGCCTTGGGTCTCTACCATGGAGGTCTGCAGAGGGGTAAAAGGCCAGGCCGGGCTTGTGTATAAACTGGGCAGGGCCAGAGGGCACAGACACCCCTCCGCTGAGGCCTTTAAAGGGTCAGGCAGTCTGTCTTTAGGCTGCAAATAACTCTGCCTGCACAGGACCCCAGCTCCATTCTGTTTGGTTTTGGAAATCACTCTGTGATTAGCTTAATTGCTGGCCTATAGCCCTCATTGTATATTGTGCAGATCAATGCCCAAATTTGTTTGGCCTCTCTGAGCTCACACTGACCATAAAAGGAGATCACTGACTAATAGGTAGGGTGTTGGATTCACATGTGCAGGTTACACATTGCACAAGTGCAGGTATTTTGTGAGGCGCCTTTCACATTACAGACATTGCAGATTTGTGTATTATGGCAATCATCCAACAGATGGCAGTAAAGTGTCTTGAGGGATGGATTTTTTTTTCTAATTTGCGCAAAGGTACTGTATGGGCTAATCGTATTCCCGGTGAAAGGCTAAAAGGAAATGAGTTCCAGGGAGAATTTTCTAACAGATAACATGCCAAGGGGGTAAATCACAGGCCAACTCAAGAGCCGCTCCGGCAGCAATGCCCACTGTCCTTGTTTCCTGCGCTTGCTCAGAAAGGGGATAGATTCTTTGCTGACCCCTCCTCTTCCTTGACCTTCACCTTGCTTCCCAACCTTGCTCCTCGCTCACCACAGCCAGGCTTTTGAGGTCATAGACCATGAGGTCATAGACCAAAGGTCATCCCCACCTCTGGAAACCCCAGGCCAGGTCACATCTCCATCCCACTCGGGAGTTCTGGGCGCTGCGGGCCAGGGAGGGTTGGCCCTGCCTGCCCACACCGGGCACCATGTGTGCCCCTTGTCACCTCCTCCACCTTGCAAGGGGACTGACTATTCCCCAACCTTCAGCGCCTTGAGCTGCTTTGCTAGTGATCAGGATGTGCTGTATTTTGCTGCAGCCAGCATTGAGCGCCCCTGTGCCAGGCAGGCTCGCTGCCTTTCCAGGCTGCAGAGAGCAATGGCCAACAGTTCCCTGACCAGAAAGATACAGAGCTGTGCTGACAGCATGAGACAGTAGAGCTTAGAGGGTGGCGAACTATGGCCTGTGGGCCAAACCCTCCTGCCCCTGTTTTTATATGACCTGTGAACTAAGGGTGTTTTTTTTACATTTTAAGTAGTTGGAACACAAATCAAAAGAAAAATTATTTCATATGAAATTCAAATATCAGTGACCATAAAGTTTTATCAGGCATAGACATGCGTATTTATTGTTTTGTTTTTTTTTTTGTCTCTGGCTGATATTGCGCTACAACAGCAGAGTTGAATAGTTGTGACAGAGACCAAATGGCCCTCAAAGCCTAAAATATTTGCTAGATGGCTCTTTCCAGAAAATGTTTGCTGACCTCCGGCATAGGGCATGGGTGGCCATGTGGTTTTCTGGAAAGGGGCTTGGATTTGGAGACAAGAGACTTAGCATCACATAACGCTTATGAATCACATACCAGCAGTGTGACCTTGGGAAATCACTGCCCCCTGAGCCTCGGTTTCCTCATCTGTAAATGACAGTGTCAGCAGCACCTGCCCTGCCTTTATCATGTGACCATCGTACGGACCTAATGGCACAAAGGGTGTCCAAGTGCTTTGGGAACTGCAGAGGCCTGAATGAATGTGTGCTACGATCTACCCTAGAAGGTGGATCAGCCATGCCGTTTTCATAGATGAGGGTGCCAGCCCTACTCGATCCTCTTTCAACCCTTTCTTCTCGTCTTCTTTCTTCCCAAGCTCCTTGCCTGCTCCCTTCTGGCGGCTGGGCAGGGTCGTGTACTGGCCCTTCACCTTGCCCTCCCACCGGCTTCCTGGTCCCAAGGAGTGATTTTAATAGTTAGGCTCCTTGCGACCAGACCTGCAAGCTTCCACTCACTGAAATTCTGAGCACGGGAACGTGGTGGGGAGGCGTCCTACCTGGCCATCAGGGAGGAAGTCTTGACGGATGTCTGACAGTTTGCCAACAGCATGAGAATGAGGCCCTACTTATATTCAGCCCGGCTCTTTCATCGATATATGCGCTTAATCACAATTTAAGCTTGGCACTGAGCCCTAGGCCTTGTTTTGGAAAATGGCAAATCAGATCATTTGGGTTGTGCTTGGTGAGGGGATGTGAAAGAAGAGGAGGTGGAGAAGTAATAGAATAAGCCTCATCGACTATCCACAGGGCCTTATTTTAAAGAGCAGCTCTGTAAGAAGCACTTGCCGGCCCCTGCTGCCGCACCGTGGCCTCTTCCACAGCATGCTGGGAGGTCAGCTCACTCATGGAGTCCTGCTCGCCTTGCGGTCAGCTCCACAGGGACCCAGAGCCCCATCCTACCACAGGGCAATGAGCAGAGGCTGAATGACAGTCGGTCCTTGTGGCATCGCGCTTCCTCCTGCACCCAGTCCATCTGACTCCCTAAGTTTGGGCCCTTGTCCACTTTAGCCAAAAAGGCCTGCAAGCTCTTCCCCACCCCAACTCTGGCCTCTCTATCCCTGGCCTTAGACTTGTCTCCAGAAGCTGGTATCCCAAATTGCCTCACTTTGGCTTTGATGCTCTGCTCCTCCAGACTTTCCTGGGATGTGGATCCTTCCAAAGCCCTGCCTGGACCTCTTGGTGCTGCCCCACCTTCCGTGCTGCTGCCTCCATCTCCTAGCTTCCTGCTACCATCTGCAGTCTGCAGGCCTTTCCTGGTCAAGCGCTGCAGAATCACCAGTTTAAAAGGCACCTTCATGTTTGCACATTCTCTCATGGATGGCATTTTCTACACAGCATCCCTGGCAGATGGCTTTCTGCCAGCGTGCTTGTCAAAGAGAACTGCTTGTTGAAAGAAGTGAATGAATGAACCTCTACTTAGGTGTCTCTAGGGATGGGGAACTCACTTGCTCCAAGGGCTGCCTGTGCCTTTATTGGATGGCCCTGGCTTTTCTTTTGGCAAGCTAAATTCTGCCTTTCTGTAGTTCAGTCCACTGATTCTAATTCTGCCTTCTGGGAGGATTTGGAATGTTGGTTCCTGGCTCTTCTCATCTTTCCTTCCTGTATCACTCTGCCTCCCAGGTCCTTCTGGAGCTGTGTCACCCCTCCTGACTGACTGTGGCTCAGGAACTCCCTTCATAGGCTCCCCACCCCAATCCTGACCCGACCCCAGCATCACCAGCCAAGGGGGCCTGGCCATATGGTACACAGAAGAGGGGCCTTGCCTCTGTGTGAAGTGAGCCTGGACCGGACCTAGGAAAGGATGTGGATCTGGTCTCAGAGGCCCTCCAGCCATGGGGGCAAAGGACCACCTCCCTGGCAGGAGGCCTCTGGAACTCAGAAGGGGCTCAGGAACTGGATCAGCTGAATATGGCCAAGGCCTTCCTGGGCCTTTGCAACCACATGGCTCAGAACCTAGGACTGGAACCTGGAAATCTGCCTTTTTAACAAGCTCCTCAGATGGCACGAATGTGACCTGAGTTTTGAGCCTGTGACCTTGATGTTTCCTGGCCTTTTCTGCAGGCCCTGTTTCTACCTCCTGGCTCAGGGCTCTTCATAGTCAAGTGAGAGGGGTGGGTGTCTGACAGTGACTGTTCCCAAGGGAGCCTTCGGTTCAGGTCAAGGATTGGAGGATTCTTTCTTCTCCCCTTGGTGGGTTCCACTGGGTGAGGAGAGGAGAGAGAATGAGGAGGTGCTGCTCCCTTCAGGTTCAATTTTCTCACCAAGTCAAAGGACCAACTTCCAGAGCTGTGTGTGTGGGGGGGTGTCCTCTAAGACATTCTATACTGTGACATCTCCAGGGACCTGTCCTCTACAGCTGGCAAGACTTGAGATGGGGAAGGGGTGGCATTAAGTGTTTCCCCCCGCAACCTCGGACCTTTGCCCTGAGCACCTCTTTAGGACTTTAGAAGATTCAATCCAATTCATTTCCAACATCTTTGATAAGGTTTTATATATCTGCCCGGCACTATCTGGGTCTATGGGCAGACTGTATAAGAGAAGGAAATCCCGCTTCCATCCTCTTAAGTTCTTGAGGAGCTTAGCCTGGCAGGCAGGAAACAGCAAGCAGTACAAGGCAGTAGATGGTGAATCTAGGAAATCATTGGCAGATGATGCAGCAGCGCTGCAGGATTGCAGAAGGGAACGGTCCCTGGGGCTGGGGGTCGGGGAAGATTCTAGGGAGGAGGTGGGCAGAAGAGCCAGGACTCTGGGTCTCAATTAGGACAGCTCTAAATTTTATCAGCTTCATGTGTTGGGAATAAAACATCTGAAAAAAGAATTCTGCTGTGTAAAAAACAGAAATCCACTGCAGGAAGGGAAAAGCAGAGGGAGTTGCCTCAGCCCTGGGATTTGTTGATGTCTCAAGACAAACTGGAAGAATCTCCCTCTCCCAACCCCATACTCCACCCCTGCCCTTGGCTCTCCACTCAGAGGCAGGCTCCAGATGGGAGACCTGGGCAGGGACCATCATTTGTCAAGTTTACATTGAGCCCTTTGTCCCCGGAGGCCGTGGCTGAGGCCGAGGCATTTGGTGGGGGGTGATTACTGAAAATGAATTTCTGTTCAATGAATGGCACAAGGAAGTAGGACAGGACTTAGAAGCAGGTAACCCCTGAGCATGCTTTTGCCATTATTGGTGCCTCTGGTCTGGGCACTAGCTATGGCTTTGACAATTTACGTATAAATTTGACTTTCATTTGCAGAATCCAATTTCCCCAGTGAATTTTTTCACTGTGGCTGCAGTGTGTAGATGGCGATATAGATGCAGGGGGCCCAGTTAGAAGCTATTTCAATAGTCCAGGAGAGTTATGCTGGTGGGTTGGCTCACGGTGGCACCAGGAGCTGAGCTATTCACATCCCAAGGCAACAGTAAATAGATGAAAATAGAAGTCCCCATTACCTCTGATTTGTGCAATGACCATTTGGAGCCACTGTCCGGTGACTTATTTCCTGCTCTGTTATCCACAGGAGTGGTGATGATTCATGCTTTTCTGGGAGGAAGGGTGGACAAGGCAGCAACTACTTTGGGGCCTCTGCTCTTCTTTCCTCAGGATCCTTAATGAGCTGAGGCTTTCTCTGTCCTCAGGTAACAAATATGAAATCAAGGTGTACACTGGTGATGTAATTGGTGCAGGGACAGATGCTGACGTCTCCATCAATATCTTTGGAGAGTACGGAGACACAGGTAAGGGGTTTGAAATTTTTTTTTTTTTTTTTTTGCATAGGCAGGAACTAGGCGATGAACCTCTGAAATTGTTATTGTTTTTATCACAAGCCATGTCCAGTACTGATTCTTAGGTGGACTCTTTCCTCAGTCCTCTGGCAGAGATGGGAGGGTCTGGAAATGGGCTCAGGTCCATACAATAAAGTCTGTTGTTGAACCTGGAAAGGGCAAATGAAAAGAAAAGGATGTGTGGAGGTTGATGAAACCGCCTGAGGAGAAAGACAGCTTGGGGGCCCCTCTGGGCTTGTCTGTTAAGCATCTCTCCTCTTCTAGGTTGTGGACTGCCATGGCCTGCCCTGGGCAGCAGTTTGCTTACCTTGTGTTATAGGTGTATGTGTGGGGTGTGTTTTCAGAACAAGATGTGGTTAGTGTTTCAGTTGATTAAAATTGTCCTGCATCCTAAACTATAAACAGATTCAGGCGCCACATCTCCAGGGAATTTGTTCTCACTCTCTTCATATCCCTATGCTCCATGCCCATTTTGATTTGTTTTTTTAGGGTGTGGCTGGGTGTGACCTACTTCAATTCAGTGTTTTGAGGACAATGAGAATGGGGTTGAGGATGAAATTAGACCTGGCCTCATAGGTGAGGCAGGAACTGAGGGGGCAGACATAGCCACAGTTGTTGGGAGGAGGTTCACGTCAGCGGACCTGAAAGAGGTGGTTCTTTCCTGCCTCTGCCAATTTAGTGGACTAACATAAGAGCTGGAAAAGTTACAGGTACCTATGAATCCTTGACGCGATATATTAAAGAATTCAAAATGTGTTGCTGAGGTGAGGCAGGAACTGAGGGGGCAGACATAGCCACAGTTGTTGGGAGGAGGTTCACGTCAGCGGACCTGAAAGAGGTGGTTCTTTCCTGCCTCTGCCAATTTAGTGGACTAACATAAGAGCTGGAAAAGTTACAGGTACCTATGAATCCTTGACGCGATATATTAAAGAATTCAAAATGTGTTGCTGAGCTTATATGAAAGAAAGAGGAATAAAGCATTAAGTATGAATCAATGCTGTGGCTCTTGGGAAGAGCAGGTTTTCATGCTCAGTATTCTAGAGAACAGGTGTTCATACCCATTTGGGGTCAGGAAATGAATCCTTGGCCGTGCATGAGCATTAGATTTGAAATTAAAAGCCAGCATAAATCCAGGACCCCCGAAGGGCTACATCTTTAGTGAAAACATAGAATAGGAAAAAATATGCTTATCAGTAAACTTAACTCTGCAAGGTCTCTAGACTTAAAAATGCTGAAAAATTGATAACTTGGGCCTATACTTCATGTAAGTTTGAAGCCTGATTTTATACTTTCAGAATGATTTGGGAATCCTCCACACACATAAAACTGGTGCCATGTCAATGATACTCTTCGGTATTTAGCAGAAAAACACTCACAGATGAAGTACTGGAGGTGACTTTACTTTCCCAAACTACAAAATACTTAAAGGCATAATCCACACTGAGCAAGCATTAATGGACTAGATTAGATTCCCAAGAATTTCAGCTAATGGGGTAAGCTAAGAAAGACTATAACTTTAAATTGATAAAGACATGAGAGAAACAATTGAAGAAAAGAACAAGATAACAAGGCCCATGGATAAGGTCTATTTGGATATAGCCCAACTGTTATATCCAAAGAGGCAAGATGTGTGTGGAAGTGGGGGGGGGGGGACATCTAGAAGACATAGTAATCATGAACTTGGATACATTTGACAACATACTCCCAAAATACATGATGCAAAAATGAACAGAAATTTTGGGGATACTTAAAAATTACATAATCATAATGGGAGGTTTTACTGTAAGACTCAGTAATTGATAGATAAAATGGATCCAAAGAGTTCATAAGCCTGATCTAATGCCACTATGTAGAGTCCTGCATCCAAGTGGTAGGGAATATGCATTCTTTTTCAGGCACATAATAAAGTGTTAATAAAAACTGATCACATACTAGACTATAAAGCAAATCTTAAACTAAATGAGTCAATAACACATTTCTCACAAGCCAAAGAATATTAGAAGAAATTGAGAAATTTAGAAAGCACATTTCAAAGCAATTGATTGATCAAGGGAGAAATGCTTATTCTGTAAATAATCTGGTAGCACACATTATATCATCACCACCACCACCATCACATCATCATCATCTTCATCATCTGGAATAGCATTTATTGGGGGAAAAGCACAGGGACAGCAGTTGAAGCAGCTGTGCAGGCCCTTGTTACCCATCACATCCCTCAGGGATCTTGAAGGGCCAGTTGCAGGAGAATGAAGAATAATCAGCTCCAAGTCAGTGGTTGGAGTCCAACAGGATTATGATATGAGAGAACCTTGGCCTCCATTCCTCTTCGCCACATCAGCATTTGTGCTCAGGGAGCACGAACCTTTTCTTTGGCACGATGAATGGGCTGGGATCTAAGCCTTGCGATTGTCACTAGAAGATGTGGTCTGATCTTTCACCTCAGCACTCTAGAAGGATTTATTCCCTTAAGGACCTGCTGCAGCCAGAGTCTAAGAGACATGTAATTGTTAAAGAAATCAGAGTAGTAGTTAAAATTGACCCAAAATATCTGATGCAAAACATTGTTCAGGCATATTCTAACAAATACTTAAGAAAACCTTACTCTCCATTTTATATAAATTGTTTCAGAGAAAAGGGAAGGAGGTTATGTGCCCCAGCTCATTTTATGATTTTCATTGCTCACATCAGACAGATGCATTAAGAGAAAGAATTTTTTTTTTTTTTACATTTTCATAGTCTTTTTATTTAAAAGCATCAGGAATGTATTTTTTTTAACTTTTTTTTATTAATTAAAAAAAATTAACAAACAAAACATTTAGATATCATTCCATTCTACATATACAATCAGTAATTCTTAATATCATCACATAGTTGCATATTCATCATTTCTTAGTACATTTGCATCAATTTAGAAAAAGAAATAAAAAGACAACAGAAAAAGAAATAAAATGATAATAGAGAAAAAAAACTACACGTACCATACCCCTTACCCCTCGCTTTCATTTACCACTATTTCAAACTGAATTTATTTTAACATTTGTTCCCCCTATTATTTATTTTTATTCCATATGTTCTACTCTTCTGTTGATATAGTAGCTAAAAGGAGCATCAGACATAAGGATTTCACATTCACAGAGTCTCAGGAACCTATTTTAATTACAGTGGTTAATTTATTTTGAGAACATAAACTTTGGTAGGAAAATAGGCCAAAACAGCATCTCATAAAGTTAATGGCTCTACAAGGAGACTTCAAACTGTTAATAAACAGTTGTTGATTACCACATGGGTTCAGTTAAATAATATTTCCAGAATAATGCCTGTTAGATGCACCCTTAAGTTTTTTAAGATGCAATTTTATAGAGATATATTCACATACCATATAATCATCCAAAGTATACATCAATGGCTCACAGTATCATCATATAGTTGTGCATTCATCACCACAATCTATATTAGATTTTCATTACTCCAAAAATAAAAATAAAAACAAAAAAGAACACCCCAAAACATCCTATGCCCCCCATTTTTAATTTATTTTATTGTTTTTAGAAGAAAAAGAAATTTAAAGGTTAGTCTCACTTATGAGCAAAGACCCCAAAATTCTGAGTAAAATATGGGCACACCAAATCCATAGATAGGTAGATAGGTAAATTGATAAATAAATGTCTTAACATGTAAAGTTTATTCCAGGAATTTAAGAATAAAATTTAACATTAGTTAATCTATTTATATAGTTTATCACAGTAACAGATTATAGAGAAAAATAGAATTATCTCAATAGATGCAGAAAATGCATTCATGTTTTTTTAAGACCCTTAACAAACTAAAAATTGAAAGGAAACTTTTTGACAAGAAAAAGACTATCTGCAAAAATGTGCATAAATTGTATGTTTAATTAAGAAAACTCAGAAGCACACTCTTTAGAGCCAGGTACAAGATAAATATTCCTGCTAATCATTATTTCTTTCATCACAGTCCTGGAAGTTCTAGCCAGTGAATTCGGACAAGAAAAATAAATAGAAACTAAAAAGGTGGAAAATGAAGAAACAAACTCTCATTTTCACAAAAAAATAATGATCATCTACAAAATTCAGATGACTTTACAGATCATTAGGACCAGAGAAAGAGAAAGTTAATAAAGTTGCTAGATATAAGATTAATACACAAAAATTACAAAGCAGCAAGGAATTTAAACATGCATTTTTAAAATATGCTATTTATGATAGTAATTATAAGGTGCTTAACAATAAATTCAACAAAAAGGTTTTCTAGAAAAAATGTTTCTATTAAAGGATATGACAATATCTAAATACATGGAGAAATATGCTGTGCTCATGGATGTCAGTTTTCCTCAGGCTATTATATAAATACAATCTAATTTCTGTCAAATTTCTAAAAGGCAATATCATACAATTTAAGCTACTACTAAAATTCAGGTGGAACTGTAATAGGCTAAGCATAAGCAAGAAAATTTTGATCATGAAAATAATATTAACAATATTATAATCACAGGAGATATTTACCCTGCCAGATACTGATATCTAAAAATTAAAAATGTATGCTATTGGTAGATGGATGAACAAAGAGATCAAAGGAACAGAATAAAGAATCTTAGAAGCACACTTGGGGTAGCATTAAAATCACAGGGAAAGGATGAGATATTCAATATGGGTAACCACATCAGCAAAGATAAAATTAGATTCTAATCTTTCCTTATACACAAAAATAACTTCTAGATGGGCTAAATACCTAAGTATGCAAAAAGCAAAACTCTAAAATATATAGAAGGAACTTTAGGAGAATATCATTTTGATCTCAGGTTAGGGATGAGATGTCCTAAACAATTCACTCAAAGTGCAAACAAAAAAAGGAGCGTATTGATAAATTACAGTTCATAAAAAATAAGAAAATGACCATATGATAGAAAACATTATAGATAAAATAAAGACTAGAAAAATGTAATGAAAGATGTGGGCAGAAAAATTACAAAAGAGCAAGGCTTCCTAAGTGGCATGTGAAAATATGCTCAATTTCACTAAATAATCAAGGGAATGCAAATTTAAACTACGAGATGCCATTGTATAGCCATTGAATGAAAATGTAAAAATCTATGTTATAGGAACCCCCATACACTGTTGGTGGGAATTAATATAGTACAACCATTTGGGGAAGCAATTTGCGATGCCTAATAAAATTGAAGATGAATATACTCCATGACTTAGTAGCTCTGCTCGCAGCATCTACTCCAGAGAAATTCTTACACGTGCGCAGCAGAAGAAACGTATCAGAGAGTCCATTGCAGTAATATCTGCAATAGTGAAAAATTAGAAACAAACCACATTTCTACCAGCAGAAGAAGGCAGACACAGACAATGTTTTTCTTCATTCAGTGACTATTATTATATAGCACCTGGATGGGTCAACTAAAGCCACTAGCATCAACCGGGTAATCTCAAAAGCATAATATTGAGCATAAGCCTCCCTTTTGATACTGACCTAAATTCAAGCATATACACAAACTATGTTCCTACACCCATCTGTTTCCCCACCTTTATGGGGTTCTTGTCACAAATTACGTGTTTATACATTAGGAGTCCCAAGCCAGTGATTTATCATTACATTTTACGCATTTGCCTTTTAGATTCTGTAGGAAGAAAAAGTAGAGTTCAAACAAAAAATACAATAGTACTGGCATTTATATTTACTCTTGTTGTTACCTCTCACCAGGGATCTCTATTTCTTTATGTGGCTTCAATCTAATTGTCTGCCATCCTTTCCTTTCAACCTACAGAACTTTCTTTAGCATCTCTTGTAGGGCCAGTCTAGTGGTGATGAATTCCTTCAACTTTTACTTCTCTGGGAATGTCTTAATCTCTCCCTCTTTTTTTAGTACATGGTCTGGGAATCAAACTTGGGTCTCCTGCGTGGAAGGCAAGCCTTCTACCACTGAACCACCCATGCACCCTTCTCCCTCATTTTTGAGAGATAATTTTGTCAGTTACAGAAATCTTGGCTAACAATTTTTGCTTTCAGCACTTTAAATGTCATTCCACTGCCTTCTTGCCTCCATGGTTTCCCATGAGAAACTGGCACTTAATTTTACTTAGGTTCCTGGTATGTAACATGTCACTTCTCTCTTGAAACTTTTGGGATTATTTCTTTATCTTTGACATTGACAGTTGAAAATATGTCGTTGCTTGGGTCTATTTGGGTTTGTCCTGTTTGGAGTTGGTTGAGGGTCTTTCATTAAAATGAACAGAGAGTGAGGAACCTGTAGGACACCATCACGTCTACTAAAATATACATGAGGGGAAGTTTTCAGCCGTTATTTCTTTAAATATTCTCTCTGCCCCTTTCTTCTCCTTCTAGGGCTCCCATAGCATGTATTTTAGTATACTTGATGGTGTCTCACAGATTCATCATGCTCTGTTCACTTTTCTTCATGTTTTCTTCTTTCTGCTCCTCAGATTGAATAATTTCGACTTTCTTATCTTCATGCTCTCTGATTCTTTCTTCTACCAGCTCCATTCCTCTAGGGAATTTTGTATTTTTTTGTTTGTTTGTTTTTTAGGGCATTTATAATTTCTGTTACTGTGGTCTTCAGCTCTGATTGTTTTTTTTTTTTCATAATTTCCATCTCTCTATTTATGTTATCTTTGCATTCAATTATTATTCTCCTGATTTCCTTTAATACTTGGCCCATGTTTTCCTTTACTTCTTTGAGCATAGTTAGGACCAGTTTTTAAAAGTGTTTTTCTGGTATGTTTCTCATCACTGAGGGTTCCTAATGCTTTAATCTTTGCCTTTGCCTGGGCCATCATTTCTTGCTCCTTTGTATGTTTTATAACTTTCTGTTGAAACCTGGACATTTTGAGATTTTAATAGGTTTTCACTGGAATTTAAACTCTGAGGTCAGTCATTAAACTTATATACAGATAGTTTTATGACAGAGCTTTCTTTGAATGCTAACCAAAAGAAAGAAAGAATAGAGAAAACATCTTTCCCAGTCCTTGCAAGTTGACTTGTATAAATGCTCTCCTTTAGAGCTTAACCATACAATGAGTTTAAAGAATAGCTCCAGGCCAAAGCATTAAGGGCCTCCATTGCCCCTTCTGTACATGCCTCTTGTCTTTGTGATAAGCATGTGGCCCTACAAATTACCCATTTACACAGTTCTAAATCTTCCCTTTTCCCTAGGAAACAGCTTCCTCATGGTCCTGGGCACTGCCATGTAGGTCCTACAGCCAGCAATCCCCAGGTAGCCACTTGGCTGCTCTTCTTCCACAGCATTCTCCACAGCTAGTCCCTTAGAACATCACAGACTGGGCCAGACATTTATGGTCCCAATATGTGCATGAAAATTAGACTTCTCCCTCTGGAACAAGGACCAGAGATCCACATGCTGGGAGTGTGGGCCAGGTCTGTGATGACCTGGTGAGGGGTGGGGAAGAGGCCAGTCAGGGCACCAGGAGATCCTAAAGCTTTTAAGTAGCCTTTTCCTTGATTCTATGTTCACCCTGTTACTGCAGTCCTTTGGGAAAGATGTTTCTGCCAGGGCTTACTGGTTTTTGAAAGCTTTTGTAGGGGGATAAAGCCCCAAAGCATCTCACTCCACCATCTTGACTGGGAGATGAGGCTGCCCTAACTGACCTTTGAAGATCCTCCTTCAGTGGATGGATCACTGTGGCTTGGAGCTGGTGTCTTCTCCTCCTCTGGTCTCTTTTCTAATTTTCTTGTGTCTGTGCATACAGGGGAGCGGAGGTTGGAAAATGAAAAGGACAACTTTGAAAGGGGAGCTGAAGACAAATTCACACTGGATGCCCCAGATTTGGGGCAGCTGATGAAGATCAATGTGGGCCACAACAACAAAGGGGGGTCTGCAGGTTGGTTCCTGTCTAAGGTGGGTTCAACTGGCTGTTAAAGCAAATGTCCTAGGCTGCTTAAGGCAAATTCCATGAAATGAGTTAGGTTTAAACAATGGGATTGTATTTGCTTACAGTTTGGAGGCCATAAAATGTCCCTATCAAGGCATCATCAAGGTGATGCTTTCTTCCTAAAGAGCAGCTGCTGGTGATCTGTGGCTCCTCTGTCATGTGGCAAGGGACAAGGCTCACCTCTCCCTCTCCCTCTCCTCTTTCTCCTTCTCTCTCTCTCTCTGTATCCATTTTGTTAACAAAGGACTACAGTAATAGGATTATGACCTCATTAAAAGTTCCTACTTACCATGGGTTCACACCCACAGGAAAAGATTAAAGAACATGTTTTTCTGGGGTACATACAGCTTCAAACCACCATAACTTCTAATACTTTGCCCATATTATTGCTTTCCGAGAATGTCCGATTCTCTCAGTTCAACCTAACAAGAACATAATCACCCCTCAGGGCTCTGCCAGGCATTCCCCCATGGATGTTTATAGCTCTGATACTTCTAATTATCATTTGGCCCTAATCGTGTGCTTTCTTGTGATTTATCTTGGGCAGTTGCTTTATATAGTAGCACCCCAAATTTCTGAATCCCAGGTTCTAGGTAATTTCACTTACTTGGGACAAAGCTAAAAATCAAGAAGAAAGCAAAAAAGTCTTCTGAGCAGCTAAACATATGATTCAAAGTTCATGAGGAAAGCTTACACTCCTGGCTCTGTTTTGGCCTGCCCTGATTTTAAAGGAAAGTTCCCTCAGACCTTTAAGTCTGATGCTTACTTACAATACTTTCTGACAAACTTGTTACCGGTTATTTTAGATCTATAGCAGAAAATTCAAAGGCAACAGAGGCACTGCAATATGTAGGTTTATTGAGAACAATAATAGGGAGTCAGAGAAGATATAAAAAGCCAAGAGAATATAAAAATTTTCAAAGAAATCTGAAGCTAGTTTAAAAAATGGGTAACTAGCCCTTTGCATACATTTCTCTGGGTCTTGGAGATATTAGTGTATGTCTGTTCATCACAAAATGATAAGAAAAGGTTAATCTGTAATATGTTTGAAAAATATTTTTGAAAATTATTTCAAAATATCTTATTGCTTAAAATGGACATCTTCTCACTCTCTGCTTCATCATCCTCAACACTGTGGCTTCCGTCTTCCAACTTGTTGCCTCTTGATCACATGATGGCCAGTGTACCGCCAGGCATCTTAACTGTGTTCCAGGTTGAAAAAGAGAGGGAGACCAAAGGGGATAAAGACTTTTTTTCTGGCAAGCCTTGTTTTATTTTGAGAAAAGCAAAACCCTCCCTGGAACTTCTTCCTCCATCTCATTGGCTAGAAATGTGTCATATGGCTATCCTAGCTGCAACAGAATCTGGAAAATCAAACATTTAGCTTTCCAGCTTTTACAGTAGAAGTAGACTGGAAGAAGGTGATTGGAAAGGGTGTTGGCAGAGTGTTGACCACCATCTACAGTGTCTGCTGAACTCTTCTCTGTAAGTAGCCTGAAAGGTCCTTGAGGACACCTCCTGTGTTAGTTAGATTCAGTTGTCAACTTGGCCAGGTGAGCATACCTAGTTCTGTTGCTGCGGACACAAGCCAATGGTACGTGAACCTCATCTGTTGCTAATTACATCTGCAGTCGGCTAGGAGGTGTGTCTGCTGCAATGAGTGACGTTTGACTTAATTGCCTGGTGCTTAAATGAGAGAACGCAATGTAGCACAGCCTAGCCGCTCGGCATTCCTCATCTTGGCACTAGCAGCTCAGCCCAGGCCTTTGGAGATGCAGAAAGAAGTCACCCCGGGGAAAGTTGTTGGAACCCAGGGGCCTGGAGAGAAGACCAGCAGAGACCATCCTGTGCCTTCCACGTAAGAAAGAACCTCAGTGGAAAGTTAGCTGCCTTTCCTCTGAAGAACCAACAAAATAAATCCCCTTTTATTAAAAGCCAATCTGTCTCTGGTGTGTTGCATTCCGGCAGCTAGCAAACTAGAACACCTCCCTAGTCCCTGGCATGAGACTGGACACTGAATCAATGAAATGAGGAAGGGCCAAAGCTCCTTTGGAGAGGAGGGACCTTATCCTAAGTGCAGAACAGGTTTATTAATTCTGAATTTGGAGGTTTACATTCATTAAAACCATGTATACAAAGTGAGACTTTATTAAATGCTTTATATTAAATGGTTTTAGAGTTATATAATTCAAATTCATAAGAAAAGCCACCAAGTTTCACCAGAATGCAGGAAGCCCCAGGGTCACCAGTACCCTGCTCTAGGGTCTTGTCCTGTCTCTGCCCATATGGCTTTCAGCTGGCATTTATGTGTGGCCAGTACCGGCAGCATCCTTGCCTGGGTGCTAGGTCTGAACTGGCAAGATATGTGGGGGGTGGAGGTGGGAAGTGGTGAAAAGTTGCTATGCTCTTGTCATCTGAATAAGCAACAAACCATGTCTGCCAGATTTTGATGGCAAAAATATCCAGGAGTCTGGATTAGGAGATGTCAGTAGAGGTAGGCCCCCGTCTTTATTCAGAGGTCTTTGTTCGATTAGAGAAAAACAGAATGCATCATGAGGAACCTTCCTTAATACAGTTCTAGCCACTCATGGATAGTAGAAATGCCTTCCAGACTGTGGAGCTAAATTCCAGCTATTTTGGTTTTTGGTGGTATTGGAAGCCCTGCTTTCCTCCCTCCCTCCTTTCCTCTCTCCTTCCTTTCCTTCATTCCTTTTTCTCTTCTTATAGGCTGCTCGTCAGACACTTTTAAATCAAAAGGCCAAGCAGGCTGCTTTCATTGAGAGTTTGGTTATTCTTTTTTGGACCAGTCATGTGAGGGTATTTCAGGGTCTGGTGGCAGTCTCCCCACCTGTTACCCCAACCCCAAGGTGGGTATCCTCTCAAGGGTTCCCTGGGTTTTGAAAAATCTTAACATTCTTATTATTTAACTGAGGCCAAACCGAAATGCTCCCTTGGTAAGACATAAAGCTAATCCAAGTATTTTATAGGTCAAAGCGCCTGAGCTTACTTTCCTGAGGAAGGAATTCTGATGAGAAAGGAGGAGGGAGGGTTTCAAGTGTCAGGAGGGTAGGCGGACAAGCTCTAGCCATTTCCAACTGTAGCAATTGTGAACTATTGCTTCCCCCTTTGACCTCCATGCTGTCCCTTCTCAATGCACTTAGATATATCTGCTTGCCCTCCAGTTCCCCGGAGACACCAGGAAAAGGGGCTGTTAGACTGATGGAAATTTCAGATTTGACAGTTGCGTAGTAGGTTCTCCCATTCCTTGAAATTGCCAAGCTGGGTTGCCTTGGTCTTCACATTACAACTAGTCCTTTGTGTTTTATATCTAAGGGCTTGGTAGGTTAAATCTAAAAGCCAATATAACCAGCTCCTTTACAGGTCATCTCCTTTCTCTTCTTCTTTAGTCAATTGTCCATGTGTTTCTCAGCCCTGGCTAATGGCTGGGGGCATCAACTTCTTTCCCCTGCTCTTTGCCCTTTTCTTGTGGCTGGTATCCTCCTCTCTATACAGGCTTTAGGTCCACATGTCTGGTTAGTCCAATGGCTGTGATGGACTCATTTGGTGAGTTCAGTTCAAAGACCATGTAATTCAGCCTCTAAATAGCAGTAGTCACCAAATGGAACATTATGCTACCAGGTTACCTTATCCTTGGGCCACCTGCTCAAGGACACTGGAGCAAAGTTAAGAGGCCCTACAGCCCTTCCGTGGCAGAGCCAGTACCTAACCAAGGTCCTCTGAGCTCCCAGGCTGTGTTCTTTCCACTGTGTTACAAGGAGTGAAACTCAACATGAGCTATTGGATCTTATAGGAAGATGAGACAGAGGCTTGTGGAATTGATCTCAGAACCGTTCAAAGCCTAGCACTCCCTCACGTCACCAATTAGTGTTGAACATTCAACATTTACTGAGTGACTATGATGTCCCAGGTTCCACGCTACCAAATGCAGCTGTTATGGCAAACGCAATTCTACTTCTAGAAGAGAAAAGACAAGTCTCTAAATAAGTATAATTTTTTTATTATAATAAAAGAAAATAATATAGTATGACCTTATATTTCACAATTTCAGAGAGTGCCCAGATTTTAACTTGTAAACATTCTATCTTGGGGAGCCCACAAATTGAGTAGTGTTGGTCAGGTAGTGTTTCCCTGTTTGGAGACCAGAAAACAGAGTCACCATGACTTTGATGTACATCTGGGTTAGTGAAGACCCTTGAGTGAGAGGTAAACAAATATACGGTTAGCTGTGTCTCACAGGACACAAGGAAAGGCTTCAGGGAAGGTCCACTGGCCCGTGGAGCTGGGCCATGAGGAATGGGCTTGGTTGTGCCAGTGCAGCAGGGAGGCAGAGGGAGTGATGGGTGAGCAGGAGTTGGAGGGTGTGGCAGGGATATTGAATAGCTATGGGGAGTTGGACAGCAGGGCTCAGAGGATCAAGATGTGGGAAATAATGTTAGGAATATAGGTACAGGGGAGACCTTGTTAGGCCTGCTCATCTTAAACTGTTAAATGTCTTTTTTGAGCTGAGGTTGAGAGGGCCTTGGTGAGTTCTAGAAGACATGCTTATCTCATTCTACCCACTTAGCTCTCATCTGAGTCACCCAGGGAAGGCTTCCTCAATGGCCAGTTCCATTAGCCTTAGTGCAAGTCACTGAGATTTTCTGATCAGGATTATCTGTGTCTGGTTTGGGGCTTGTAGCCCCCCTTTGCATAGACTCTAACTACAGTTAGAACCCCAACCTTCAGCAGGCGAGGCAGGTGACCCTCTTGGAGCAGGTTGCAAATCCAGGCTTAGTTCTTCTTAAGCACTACAGGGCACATCCTGCCAGGTTGCTTGCTTTCAATTTTCTAAATGATCTGCAGCAGCAGAGGGGACAGTGGCTCAGTAATTCAAACAGGAGGTAATTACCAGTCATCTCTGCCTTACTTAATACTTTGCAAGGCTCTTCTGCTAACAGGTGTGTCCTTGTGATAAGCTTTCCTTGGACCAACAAGAAGATGAGTGTGTATTAGAGAGGACACTCAAGTGATGTAGGAGTTGGATTGGCTCAGCAGGTGTGCTCTCAATGACTCTTAACGACATTCCTTTCCTCTCTTTTCCTCTCCAGATTGTCATTGAAGATATTGCAAACAAAAGAAAATATGATTTCCCCCTTAACCGCTGGCTGGCCTTGGATGAGGACGATGGCAAAATCCAGAGGGATATATTAGTGGGTGGAGCTGAGACAACAGGTAGACCTGAAGAAAGGGGAGGCATAATTGGCTAATATTTCACATTTGGCCTGAGGGTCACTGTTCTCATGTGTGGGCCTAGAGGCCTGAGATCAAGCAACAGCCAGTAGCGTCTGCAGGCGACATCTCCCCTCTCCTGAAAGTGTTTGTTCCTCTGGGTTGGAACTATGGCTCTATTGCTCTGGAGGAGAAGGAGAAATGTTCCTGAGCAGATTCCTACTGTTCAGGGCAAAAGAAGTCATCGCTGGGAGGACGCAAACCCCAGCAAGGCTGTGAACTCCAGAGAAGTGTGGATGCTTATGAGAACGGTAGTCTACTCTTAACTCCTATTATTGAGTGCTTACTGTATGCCAGACCCACTGCTAGTTTCTCAATTCCCCTCAAATCCTGTAATTCCCACCATGACCCTATTATGTAGGCACTGTTATTGTCCTCATTTCACAGATGACAAAACTGAGGCACATAGAAGTTCAGAAACCTGTCCAAGGTCATACAGCTTACAAGTGACAGATACAGACTTGGCCTGCCTCTTAAAGCCCTTTCCTTTGTGAGGTCCATAGATAACCTCCAACTCAGCGTGGCAGATGTGGTTAGGGAGGCTCCAGAAAATCGGCTTAGCTGTTGTACACATCTGAGAACGTGCTCTGCTACAGAACTTCCCATGGCTTCACTACTCCATAGGGATAAAGTTCAAGTTCACACACCCACATGTCTTCCACTTTCCCCTCACTGAGCTGACCTGCTTTCCACTCCCTCTGCCACCTCATTCACATGCCCTCCTCTCTCCCCTCCCTTAGCTGATTGCTTTACCCTTTTTCCTCCTTTTATCCTCGGAACATGTTTTCTCTTCAACTTTTGATACCATTTCCCTTCTTTCTGCTTCTCAAAATCCTGCTTCGAGTCACTTCCTCTGCGCCCTCCCTGTCTCCTCTGGAAAGAGCAATTCCTCCACTCCTTTGCTCCAGGTGCTAAGGGCAAACCTTTCGGCTGTTTAACCTTGGCATTGTGACACCTTGGCCTGGCCTGAATGATATAACGCCTGTCACAAGTGATTTGAAACTACAGTTGGCAAGTTATTTACTTTAAAAACATGCTAAATTAGATTCAGTGTGATCCCTTTAGCCATGTTTCTAGTACTACCCTCCCTGTGAGAAACAAAGAGGAGAATGACGAGCAGCAGCTGGGAATGCTTCTACCCCAGGCCCGAGAAACACCATCTCTCCATGTGTCTCAGAAATAAAGTCGAGACCCAGGCTTTCAGGCCAGCGGTCCTTCCTTTTTTTTTCTCCCTAAGACCTGGTATATAGTAAGCACTCAATAAATGTTTGCTGAGCAAAGGAAGGTATAAATGTATGAATGAATAATCCATGTGGTTGCATGTACTTCCTCCCAAACATGTCTGGGATTTTTATTTTTCTGGGGTTAAGGAATAAGGGTTTGGGTTGAGGTACCTCGTGGGGCAGGAAGGGGTAATTAACAAGGCTTAAAGTGACAATTGCCTTAGACTCCAGGAAAGGATTAGAGCTTGCAGGATAGACCTTAGCGGAATTCCCTATCTGAATGTTTATCTTCGGTGCTTTCTCTTACTCTGCCCCATCTTAGAGGTAAATCTTTCTGTGTGGCTCTACCCTCCGAATCCCATGTCTTCATATCACCCCCAGACTGCCCAAAACCCAAAACAGCAACCCCCCCCCCCCCCGTTGTCTCCGTCCCTCAATCTTCCCTCACCCCACCACATCAGGGAGTGAAGGAGGACATTAGTGCCCCCAAAATTCTGTTAAGTTGTCAGCCAGAAAGCAAACTGAGTCACACAGCCCCTAATATAAATCTCCATTAGTGCAGCTGACTATTACAATTAGATTAGACCTAAAAGAATTTATCTGGCAGCTATTAATAATATACATATGGTAATTATTATTAAGTACTTTTATTAGCCAACCCAAGTTCCTCCTTCTCTTTATTAGCTTCCTGTAATCAGGGCTTGACAGCTTCCTGAAATACTAGAAAATTCAGATTCAGTGACCCACGAACTTTTAAGAAGATGAAATGAGGATGGGCGGGCGGGTGGAGGTCCGTGGGGGAGGGGAAGGGGCCCTGAGGCTGTGGGGAAGAGGGCGGGCCCTAGAGGGCGCTGCAGCGGGGAGGGGGCGAGAAGGGCGGGAGGGGGTGGCGTCCCGCGGCTGCACTGACCCTCCCCGCCCTGCTGCCCCCACGCCAGCCATCACGTATATTGTCACCGTCTTCACCGGGGACGTCCGCGGGGCTGGAACCAAATCCAAAATCTACCTGGTCATGTACGGGGCCCGAGGGAATAAGAACAGTGGGAAGGTCTTCCTGGAGGGCGGCGTGTTTGACCGCGGCCGCACCGACATCTTCCACGTGGAGCTGGCCGTGCTGCTCAGCCCCCTGAGCCGCGTCTCCATCGGGCACCGCAACGCGGGCGTCAACAGAGGCTGGTACTGCGAGAAGGTAAGGGGGCCCTGCCTCAGCCGTCAAGACAAGCTCCAGCTGAATCCCACCTCCTGCTTCCTTTACACCTGCTACAGAGCTCATGGGCAACCCCTTTCATGGGGTGTTCTGGGTGGTAACGTGTCCGTCTGTCTGTCTGGAGCGGGAGCTGGGCTGTACCTGCCACTTGCAGAGTCCTGCCGTGGGGCTTCACCTCAGCTTGTAAACCTCTCCATCAGCAACATAGTTTAAAACATATACTCGTATCCTACAGTATGTACTCTTTAAAGAATATACATAATAAAAATAAGATATGGAGAACTATACAATCTTCCATCTTATCTACCACTCAGCTTCAACTGGAGCATTGGTGATGCTTTGGAAACTCCTCTGTGTGCTTCTCTAATCAGCTATCCCTCTGTTCACCCCAACTTCCCTGTACCACCGTTATGAATTGTGTCATATATTTTGTTGTGACTTGCATTTTTCATGCAACATTATATTTTAGAGATTTATCTGATTTGATGTAGTTCATTTTCCTGCTATATGAATGAATGACTGTATATTTGTCCTTTCTTCTGTTGATGGACATTTTGGGTTGCATTTTGATTTTTGCACTTATAAACACTGCTGCACTGTGGCTCTTGTTCACACATCTTCGTACAAATGTGCAAACACCTCACAGGATGGCAGTTCTAAGTCATAAGGTGAGTGACTCTTCAGCTTTATAGGATAATTGTGCAAGTATTTCAGATTGTCTTCCAAAGTGATTGTACCATTTTACTCTTCCAACAGCCACATGAAAGAGATGTTTTGCTCCACACATCCTTGTCAGCACTTAGTGGTGCCTGAACTTTTATTTTTGCCATTCTGGAGGCTGTAAAATGCTATCTTTTTGTGTTTTTTCTTTTTCATGATTACTACTGATGGTGAACATCTTTTCATTTGTTTATTGGCCATTCATGTTTCCTTTAATGTAAAATGTTTATGTCTTTTGATGATTTTTATATTGACTTGTTTGCCTTTAAATTATTGGTTTTTTGTATAATCTGAACAGTAATCCTTTGTCTTCAATTTAAAGTATATTTTAAAGTAATCCGATTTATCAAACTTTCCCTTTATAGTTAATGAATGCTTTTTTGTATTGTTGAAAGTAATCTTTACTATCCTACCGTCATAAAGACATTCTCCTATATTCTCTTCTAAACATTTTAAAGTTTATATTTACATCTTTCGCCTACTGGAAATTGATTTTTGTACTTGGTATGAGATCAAGACCCAATTTTATATTTTTTCCATATAGATATCTAAATGTCCTGGCAGCATTTATTGCAGGGCTTCTAGAACTTGGGAGAAGTTGGAATTATCTGCAGTAAAAATAGATTTCTATACCCTAATTGAAGCCCACAGAATCTGAATTTTCTGGAAATCTATATGTTTAACAAGTGCTTTAAAGAATTCTTACCATCAGGAAGTTTGGCAAGCACTGATTTACTAAATAGTGATCTTTCCCCCACTTTTCTGCAAAGCCAATTCTGTCATATATCAAGTACCCAAACGGTATGGTTTTGCCTCTGCACTTTCTAGTATGCTTCATTTAATAATTTAGTTTACTCTCTCACTAATGCAACACTTACTATATGCATTTTTATACCTTTGAACAAAGTCTAGGTATCTGGTAGGGCATGTTTGCCAAGCTTGTCCTTCCTCACAAATGTGTTGGTCATTCATGAACCTTTGCTCTTCCATAGACATTTTAGGATTTGCTTGTCAAGTTCCATGAAGAACCCTGTTGAGATGTCAAACAGAATTTGGCTATATCTATAGATACATTTGGAAGAACTGACATTTTAACCATTTTGAGTTTTCTGTACTCCTTAAAATCGTGTCTGCTTTGATGTTTTCAATATAGGTTTTAATTTCCTATTTTCATAGATACCTTACAGTTTTTGTTGCTATTGTAAATAGTAGCTTTTAAAAATTGTATGCGCTACCAATTTGTTGCCTATGTAGAAATATAATTACTTTTTGCACATTGAGCTTATATATAACCATCTTGCTAAGATGTTGTAAATTTTGGTAATTAGTTTATAGATTCTTTGGAATTTTCTCTGTAGATAGTCATATTGTCTGTAAATGGTGACAGATTGGTTTCTTTCTTGCCAAAGATTGTATTTTTAATTTCTGTCTCTTGTTTTACTGTATGGGCTAGGACCAATGTTGAATAGAGGGTTGATAGTAAGTGCTCTAGTTCGCTAGCTGCCGCAATGAAATATACCAGAAACAGAATAGCTTTTAAAAGGGGGAATTTATTAAGTTGCAAGTTTATAGTGCTAAGGCCATGAAAATGTCCAAATTAAGGCACCAACAAGAGGATACCTTCACTCGGGAATGGCCAATAAAGTTCAGGGTTTCTCTCTCAACTGGAAAGGCACATGGCAAACATGGCGACATCTGCTAGCTTTCTCTCCAGGCTTCTTGTTTCATGAAGCTCCCCCAGGGGCGTTTTCCTTCTTCATCTCCAGAGGTCTCTGGTGCCCAGGGTCTCCTGATGTTTTATAGCTCTCGTGGCTCTGCAACGTTTTCCTCAAAATGTTTCCTCTTTTAAAGGAGTCCAGTAAACTAATCAAGACCCACCTAGAATGGGTAGAGTGACATTTCCTTCTAATCAAAGGTTAATATCCACATTTGGGTGTGTCACATCTCTGAGGAGATAATCTAATCAATTTTCCAACCTGTAGTGCTTAATAAGAATTAAAAGAAATGGCTGCCTCCACAAAATGGATCAGGATTAAAACTTTTTTAATGTTTTTTCTATGGTGCATAATCCTTTCAAGCTGGCACAATAGGCATCTTTGTTTTATTTCTGATTTTTTAATATATATTTCTGATTTTTAAAAAAATGCTCCTCCTGTTTTAGTTCGCTGTGTTTTTTTTGGTGGATAGTCTTTATTAGTTTAAGGAATTTCCCCTCTACTTTTACATTGTTAAGAATTTTTTTATGAGTGGATGCTAAATTTTATTGAATGCTTTTTCTCTGCACTTATTGAGATAGTCATATGGTTTTTGTCTTTTAGTATATTAATTTGGTGAGTTATGTGGCTGCATTTTCTAATGGCAGAGCAACTCTGTTTCTTTAATCCAATTTTGTCATGATGGATAATTTTATACATTACTGGGATTGGCTTATAAATATTATATAGACTTTTATATCTTTGTTCATGAGTGAGATTGGTCCTTATTTTTCCTTTTCTCATATAGCTCTTGACTGGTTTTGATCCTTGGATGAAATTGGGAGTTTTCTCTCTCCTGAAAGCCAATGTATAAAATGTCAGTCATCTGTTCTCCAAATGTGTGATTGAACTCTCCTGCAATTTGTGAACAATTGTGTGTATATTTGTGTGTGAGAGAGAAAAAATTACTAATAACATGTTTTTAAAAAAAAAACTGGTTATAGGATTATTCACACTTTCAATTTCTACTTGCATCCATGTTATTGAGTTATATTTCCAGAACTCTGTGCATTTTATGTAGGTTTTGAAATGTAGTATAATAAAGTTGTAAACAATATTCTCTTTTTAACCTCTGTTGCATTTGCAATTATGACCCCTTTTCATTCCTAAATTATTTATTTGTGCCTCACTTTTAAAAATATTATTCTCACAAGAGTTTATTTTATTAATCCTTTCAAAGGATCAACTTTTGACTTTGTTAATACTTGATCTCTATTTTCTGTTTCATTGATTTCTGCCCTCTATTATCTATTTGAAATTTCTCTAGGTTTATTTATTTATTTTTTACATGGGCAGGCACCAGGAATTGAACCCGGGTCCTCTGGCATGGCAGGCAAGCATTCTTGCCTGTTGAGCCACCGTGGCCCTCTCTAGGTTTATTTTGATACTATCTTCTAAATTAGTAAATTGGACCCTCAGCTCATTAATTTACACGGCTACAATTTTCTCTCAAAGTAATATTAATTTAATGCTTAATTTTAAAAAATCAACTTTATTGAGATGTAATTTACATATAATGAAAGATACACTTGTTCAATATATGGTTTGTGAGTTTTGGCAATGTTTATACTCATACAAATACCCCAAAAATCAAGATATAGAATGTTTCAATTATTCCCAAATGATTACCTTGGTTCCCTCTCAGAAGTCAATTCTCATGCCCCCAGGCAACCCCTAATCAGTTTTCAGTCACTATAGATTAGTCTTTTCTAGCATTTCATATAAATAGAATCATACCATATGCATGTACTCTTTTGTGTCTAGCTTGTTTCAAGGTTTTAGGCTATTATGAATAAAACTTATATGAACATTACTGTACAAGTCTTTGTATGGACATATTTTTAAGTTAAAATTTAAAATTTGAAAGAAATGTATATTTGTATGCATTAGTAAGAAATAATGCATGAAAATCCCATTTGCCTTTTGTTTAGTTTTCCTCAATGGTAACATTTTGCAAAGCTACAGTACAATATCACAACTAGGATACTGACATTAATACAGTCAAGATACTTTTTTAACACCATAAGGATCCCTCCTATTGTTCTTTGCATTTTACACCCATTTCCCTCCTACACCCCTCACAATGTGGCAGCCATTAATCTGTTCTCCATTTCCATACTTTTGTCATTAAAGAATGTTTTATGAATGGAATTATACAATATGCAACATTTTGGTTTTGGCTTTTTTCATGCAGGTACATTCATGTTGTTGTATATATCAATAGTGCATTCTTTTTTATTACTGAATAGTGTTCCATGGTATGTATATACCACAGTTTGTTTAATCATTCACCTGTTAAAGGAATATGAGTGTTTCTTTTCTATAAGCTGCTATGAACGTTCATGTACAGGTTTTGCATGAACATAAGTTTTCATTTCTCTGCGATAAATTCACAGGAGTTGCTAGGTTGTATGATAGTTGCATATTTTTCAAGAAACTTCTGAACTATTTTCCAGAGTAGCTAAACCATCTTACTTTCTCAGCAGCAAGTTATGAATGATCAGTTTCTCAACATTCATGCCAGCATTTGGTGTTTTCATTAGTTTTAATTTTTAACTATTCTGATACATGTGTAGTATTATCTCATTGTTTAATTAGTATTTTCCTAAAGGCTAATAAACATTTTTCATGTCCTTACTCTCTTTAATGAAATACTTTTTACCCATTTTGAATTTGGACTATTTTTTTAGTTTTGAAACTCCTTTCTATAGTCTAGATACTAGTCCTTTGTCAGATGTATGTGTGATTTGCAAAAATTTTCTCCCGGTTTGTAGTTTTTCTTTTAACCCTTTTAAGAGTAAACATTTTACTGTAAGAAAAATGTTTAAGTTCGATGAAGTAAAATCTGTCATTTTTCCCTTTTATGGAAAATGCTTTTAGTGTCAAATCTAAGAACTAACTCGGATCATAAAGATTTTTCTCATGTTTTATTTCTAAAAATTTCATAGTTTTATGTTTTGCATTTAAGCCCATGATCTATTTTTAGTAAATTTTTGTATAAGGTGTGAGACTTATACAAAAGGTTTTCCTTTCTCCATTGAATCTTTTTTTGTTGTTGTCAAAAGTTAGTTGGATATATCTGTGGGGGTCTATTTCTTGGTTCTCTATTATCTAGTCTTTTCCATTGATCTGTCTCTCCACCAATACCACACAGTATTGATTATGGTAGCTAAATAATAAGTATTAAAATTGGCTAGACTGATTTCCTCCATGCTGTTCTTCATTTTCAAGATCGTTTTCGCTGTTTATTTCCCTTAATTTCCATATAAGTTTTAGAAAAACCTTGTGTATATCTAAAAGAAAGTCTTGCTTGACATTTTGATAGGAATTTTGTTAAACCTATCTATCACTTTGCAGAGACTTGACATCTTACTATGCTGAGTCTTCCAATTCATGATACCGTATGATTATCATTTATTTAGATCTTTATTTCTTTCAGTGTTTAGTAGTTCATAGCATACAAATCCTGAACATGCTTTATATATTTCCATCTAAGTATTTCATTGGTTTTGAATGATTGCAAATAGATTGTTTTCAATGCTGCCTTTCACATATTAATTGCCAGCAGATATAATTATAAATGATTTTTTGTTTATTTATCTTGTATCCTGCAACCTCTTAAGCTCACTTCTTAGTTCTAGAAGGGATTTTTTTTTTTTTACTTAGATACTTTGGAATTTTCTACATAGAATGTCATATCATCTTCAAATAAGGACAGTTTTATTTCTTCCTTTCTGATCTGTATGCTGTTATTTCCTTTTCATGCCTTGTTGCCCTGGCAAGAACTTCTAGAACTAGTTAAGTAAGAGTGGTGAGAATGGACAACCTCACTTTGTTTCCAATCATAGGGGAAGAGCATTGTCTTTTACTGATAGGTATGTTAGCTTGCATTTTTTGCATAGGTGCTCTTTATCAAGTTGAGGAATTTCTTCTCTATTCCTATTTTTTTCTGAGAGTTTTCATCACAAAGAGTGTTCTTTTCTTCTTAAGCAGGTTAATATGGTGGATTACATTGATTGATTTTCAGATATTAAACCAGCCTTGTATTCCTGCAAAAAACCTAACTTGGTCATGTTATTTAATTATTTTTATCTATTTCTGAATCCTATTTGCTAATATTTAGGTAAGGATTTTTGTATCTATATTCATGAGGGATATTGGTCTATGGTGTTTTTTTTGTACTATCTTTGTCTGGTTTGGGTAGCAAGGTAATATTATGGTATTTTATATTCATAAAATGAATTAGAAAGTTTTCCCTTCTCTTTTGTTTCTGAAAGAGACCATAGAGAATTGGTGTTAATTCTTATCAAATATTTGGTAGAACTCACCATCAAAACTACCTGGGCTTGCAGAGTTCTCTTTTGGGAATTTTAAACTTATAGATTCAATTCCTTTATTAGTTATGGGACTCTTCCAACTATCTGTTTCATATAAGCTGAGTTGTGTTAGTTTGTGTTCATTGAAAAATGAGCACATTTCACGTATGTTGCAAATTTATGTATATACAGTTTTTCATAGTATTTACTTATCCTTTTGATATTTGCAGAGTCTGTAGTGATATCCCCTGTTCATTCCTGATATTGGTAATTTCTGGCATCTCTCTCTTTTCTTTATCAGTACTGCTAGAAGTTCATCAATTTTATTGATGTATTCAAAGACCAGCTCTTTTAAAATTGATATTCTATTGTTTTTCTGCTTTCAATTTCATAGATTTCTACACTTATCTTTATTATTTCTTTCTATCTTCTTTTTTTTTTTTTTTTTTTTTTTTTTTTTCCACATTTTTTTTTATTAATTAAAAAAAGAATTAACAAAACAATTAGAAATCATTCCAATCTACATGTACAATCAGTAATTCTTAATAACATCACATAGTTGCATATTCATCATTTCTTAGTACATTTGCATCGATTTAGAAAAAGAAATAAAAAGACAACAGAATAAGAATTAAAACAATAATAGAAAGAAAAAAAACAAAAAAAACAAAAACAAAAAACCTATACCTCACATGCAGCTTCATTCAGTGTTTTAACATAATTGCATTACAATTGGGTAGTATTGTGCTGTCCATTTCTGAGTTTTTATATCCAGTCCCGTTGTACAGTCTGTATCCCTTCATCTCCAATTATCCCTTCTCTTTTTTTTTTTTTTTTTTTTTTTAATTAATGGAAAAAAAGAAATTAACCCAACATTTAGAGATCATACCATTCTACACATGCAATCATTAATTCTTAACATCATCACATAGATGCATGATCATCATTTCTTAGTACGTTTGCATTGGTTTAGAAGAACTAGCAACATAACCGAAAAAGATATAGAATGTTAATATAGAGAAAAAAATAAAAGTAATAATAGTAAAATCAAAACAAAACAACACAAAACAAAACAAAAACCTATAGCTCAGATGCAGCTTCATTCAGTGTTTTAACATGATTACTTTACAATTAGGTATTATTGTGCTGTCCATTTTTGAGTTTTTGTATCTAGTCCTGTTGCACAGTCTGTATCCCTTCAGCTTCAATTACCCATTGTCTTACCCTGTTTCTAACTCCTGCTGAACTCTGTTACCAATGACATATTTCAAGTTTATTCTCGAATGTCCGTTCACATCAGTGGGACCATACAGTATTTGTCCTTTAGTTTTTGGCTGGATTCACTCAGCATAATATTCTCTAGGTCCATCCATGTTATTACATGGTTCATAAGTTTATCTTGTCTTAAAGCTGCATAATATTCCATCGTATGTATATACCACAGTTTGTTTAGCCACTCTTCTGTTGATGGAGACTTTGGCTGTTTCCATCTCTTTGCAATTGTAAATAATGCTGCTATAAACATTGGTGTGCAAATGTCCGTTTGTGTCTTTGCCCTTAAATCCTTTGAGTAGATACCTAGCAATGGTATTGCTGGGTCGTATGGCAGTTCTATATTCAGCTTTTTGAGGAACCGCCAAACTGCCTTCCACAGTGGTTGCACCCTTTGACATTCCCACCAACAGTGGATAAGTGTGCCTCTTTCTCCGCATCCTCTCCAGCACTTGTCATTTTCTGTTTTGTTGATAATGGCCATTCTGGTGGGTGTGAGATGATATCTCATTGTGGTTTTGATTTGCATTTCTCTAATGGCCAGGGACATTGAGCATCTCTTCATGTGCCTCTTGGCCATCCGTATTTCCTCTTCTGAGAGGTGTCTGTTCAAGTCTTTTTCCCATTTTGTAATTGGGTTGGCTGTCTTTTTGTTGTTGAGATGAACAATCTCTTTATAAATTCTGGATACTAGACCTTTATCTGATATATCATTTCCAAATATTGTCTCCCATTGTGAAGGCTGTCTTTCTACTTTCTTGATGAAGTTCTTTGATGCACAAAAGTGTTTAATTTTGAGGAGTTCCCATTTATTTATTTCCTTCTTCAGTGCTCTTGCTTTAGGTTTAAGGTCCATAAAACCGCCTCCAGTTGTAAGATCCATAAGATATCTCCCAACATTTTCCTCTAACTGTTTTATGGTCTTAGACCTAATGTTTAGATCTTTGATCCATTTTGAGTTAACTTTTGTATAGGGTGTGAGAGATGGGTCTTCTTTCATTCTTTTGCATATGGATATCCAGTTCTCTAGGCACCATTTATTGAAGAGACTGCTCTGTCCCAGGTGAATTGGCTTGACTGCCTTATCAAAGATCAAATGTCCATAGATGAGAGGGTCTATATCTGAGCACTCTATTCGATTCCATTGGTCGATATATCTATCTTTATGCCAATACCATGCTGTTTTGACCACTGTGGCTTCATAATATGCCTTAAAGTCAGGCAGCGCGAGACCTCCAGCTTCGTTTTTTTTCCTCAAGATGTTTTTAGCAATTCGGGGCACCCTGCCCTTCCAGATAAATTTGCTTATTGGTTTTTCTATTTCTGAAAAATAAGTTGTTGGGATTTTGATTGGTATTGCATTGAATCTGTAAATCAATTTAGGTAGGATTGACATCTTAACTATATTTAGTCTTCCAATCCATGAACACGGTATGCCCTTCCATCTATTTAGGTCTTCTGTGATTTCTTTTAGCAGTTTTTTGTAGTTTTCTTTATATAGGTTTTTTGTCTCTTTAGTTAAATTTATTCCTAGGTATTTTATTCTTTTAGTTGCAATTGTAAATGGGATTCGTTTCTTGATTTCCCCCTCAGCTTGTTCATTACTAGTGTATAGAAATGCTACAGATTTTTGAATGTTGATCTTGTAACCTGCTACTTTGCTGTACTCATTTATTAGCTCTAGTAGTTTTGTTGTGGATTTTTCCGGGTTTTCGACGTATAGTATCATATCGTCTGCAAACAGTGATAGTTTTACTTCTTCCTTTCCAATTTTGATGCCTTGTATTTCTTTTTCTTGTCTAATTGCTCTGGCTAGAACCTCCAACACAATGTTGAATAATAGTGGTGATAGTGGACATCCTTGTCTTGTTCCTGATCTTAGGGGGAAAGTTTTCAATTTTTCCCCATTGAGGATGATATTAGCTGTGGGTTTTTCATATATTCCCTCTATCATTTTAAGGAAGTTCCCTTGTATTCCTATCTTTTGAAGTGTTTTCAACAGGAAAGGATGTTGAATCTTGTCGAATGCCTTCTCTGCATCAATTGAGATGATCATGTGATTTTTCTGCTTTGATTTGTTGATATGGTGTATTACATTAATTGATTTTCTTATGTTGAACCATCCTTGCATACCTGGGATGAATCCTACTTGGTCATGATGTATAATTCTTTTAATGTGCTGTTGGATACGATTTGCTAGAATTTTATTGAGGATTTTTGCATCTGTATTCATGAGAGAGATTGGTCTGTAGTTTTCTTTTTTTGTAATATCTTTGCCTGGTTTTGGTATGAGGGTGATGTTGGCTTCATAGAATGAATTAGGTAGTTTTCCCTCCACTTCGATTTTTTTGAAGAGTTTGAAGAGAATTGGTACTAATTCTTTCTGGAACGTTTGGTAGAATTCACATGTGAAGCCATCTGGTCCTGGACTTTTCTTTTTAGGAAGCTTTTGAATGACTGATTCAATTTCTTTACTTGTGATTGGTTTGTTGAGGTCATCTATGTCTTCTTGAGTCAAAGTTGGTTGTTCATGTCTTTCCAGGAACCCGTCCATTTCCTCTAAATTGTTGTATTTATTAGCGTAAAGTTGTTCATAGTATCCTGTTATTACCTCCTTTATTTCTGTGAGGTCAGTAGTTATGTCTCCTCTTCCATTTCTGATCTTATTTATTTGCATCCTCTCTCTTCTTCTTTTTGTCAATCTTGCTAAGGGCCCATCAATCTTATTGATTTTCTCATAGAACCAACTTCTGGCCTTATTGATTTTCTCTATTGTTTTCATGTTTTCAATTTCATTTATTTGTGCTCTAATCTTTGTTATTTCTTTCCTTTTGCTTGCTTTGGGGTTAGCTTGCTGTTCTTTCTCCAGTTCTTCCAAATGGATAGTTAATTCCTGAATTTTTGCCTTTTCTTCTTTTCTGATATAGGCATTTAGAGCAATAAATTTCCCTCTTAGCACTGCCTTTGCTGCGTCCCATAAGTTTTGATATGTTGTGTTTTCATTTTCATTCGCCTCGAGGTATTTGCTAATTTCCCTTGCAATTTCTTCTTTGACCCAGTCGTTGTTTAGGAGTGTGTTGTTGAGCCTCCACGTATTTGTGAATTTTCTGGCACTCTGCCTATTATTGATTTCCAACATCATTCCTTTATGGTCCGAGAAAGTGTTGTGTAAGATTTCAATCTTTTTAAATTTGTTAAGACTTGCTTTGTGACCCAGCATATGGTCTATCTTTGAGAATGATCCATGAGCACTTGAGAAAAAGGTGTATCCTGCTGTTGTGGGATGTAATGTCCTATAAATGTCTATTAAGTCTAGTTCATTTATAGTAATATTCAGATTCTCTATTTCTTTGTTGATCCTCTGTCTAGATGTTCTGTCCCTTGATGAGAGTGGTGAGTTGAAGTCTCCAACTATTATGGTATATGAGTCTATTTCCCTTTTCAATGTTTGCAGTATATTCCTCACGTATTTTGGGGCATTCTGATTCGGTGCGTAAATATTTATGATTGTTATGTCTTCTTGTTTAATTGTTCCTTTTATTAGTATATAGTGTCCTTCTTTGTCTCTTTTAACTGTTTTACATTTGAAGTCTAATTTGTTGGATATTAGTATAACCACTCCTGCTCTTTTCTGGTTGTTATTTGCATGAAATATCTTTTCCCAACCTTTCACTTTCAACCTATGTTTATCTTTGGGTCTAAGATGTGTTTCCTGTAGACAGCATATAGAAGGATCCTGTTTTTTAATCCATTCTGCCAATCTATGTCTTTTGATTGGGGAATTCAGTCCATTGACATTTAGTGTTATTACTGTTTGGATAATATTTTCCTCTAACATTTTGCCTTTTGTATTATATATATCATATCTGATTTTCCTTCTTTCTACACTCTTTTCCATATCTCTCTCTTCTGTCTTTTTGTATCTGACTCTAGTGCTCCCTTTAGTATTTCTTGCAGAGCTGGTCTCTTGGTCACAAATTCTTTCAGTGACTTTTTGTCTGAGAATGTTTTAATTTCTCCCTCATTTTTGAAGGATAATTTTGCTGGATATAGGAGTCTTGGTTGGCAGTTTTTCTCTTTTAGTATTTTAAATATATCATCCCACTGTCTTCTAGCTTCCATGGTTTCTGCTGAGAAATCTACACAAAATCTTATTGGGTTTCCCTTGTATGTAATGGATTGTTTTTCTCTTGCTGCTTTCAAGATCTTCTCTTTCTCTTTGACCTCTGACATTCTAACTAGTAAGTGTCTTGGAGAACGCCTATTTGGGTCTACTCTCTTTGGGGTGCGCTGCACTTCTTGGATCTGTAATTTTAGGTCTTTCATAAGAGTTGGGAAATTTTCAGTGATAATTTCTTCCATTAGTTTTTCTCCTCCTTTTCCCTTCTCTTCTCCTTCTGGGACACCCACAACACGTATATTTGTGCGGTTCATATTGTCCTTGAGTTCCCTGATACCCTGTTCAAATTTTTCCATTCTTTTCCCTATAGTTTCTGTTTCTTTTTGGAATTCAGATGTTCCATCCTCCAAATCACTAATTCTATCTTCTGTCTCTTTAAATCTATCATTGTAGCTATCCATTATTTTTTCTATGTTTGCTACTTTATCCTTCACTTCCATAAGTTCTGCGATTTGTTTTTTCAGTTTTTCTATTTCTTCTTTATGTTCAGCCCATGTCCTCTTCATGTCCTCCCTCAATTTATCGATTTCATTTTTGAAGAGGTTTTCCATTTCTGTTCATATATTCAGCATTAGTTGTCTCAGCTCTTGTGTCTCATTTGAGCTATTGGTTTGTTCCTTTGACTGAGCCATATTCTCAATCTTTTGAGCGTGGACAGTTATCTTCTGCTGCTGGCGTCTGGGCATTTATTCAGATTTCTCTTGGTGTTGGACCCAGCAAGGTTGTAATATTTTTCTGTGAAATCTCTGGGTTCTGTTTTTCTTATCCTGCCCAGTAGGTGGCGCTCGTGGCACCCGTTTGTCTGCGGGTCCCACCAGTAAAAGGTGCTGTGGGACCTTAAACTTTGGAAAACTCTCGCCGTCCTGGGGGTTCGCTAGCCGAAACGGCTTGAGCCGGCCCGGGGTCCGAACGCAGGGAGGGTTGCTGGTCGCCGCAGCCAGGGAAAGAGCCCGTCCGAATTTCCTAGTCGGCCCTGGGCAACAAGCGTGGCGGGAGGGCGCCAGCAGCAGCGGCCCGCCCGAGAGAGTGCACGTTCCCCGGGAGTCACGGGTTTGGAAGGGGCCTCCCCCACCCGTCACCGTTCTCCGCGGCCTGGGGGTTTCCGATCCAATTCTCTCAGTTGGTCCGGGGGCTGCGCGTGGTGTGGGCGCCAGCCGTCTTTGTTTCAGGGGACCGCCTCTCCAATTCTCCCAGCCGGCCCGGGAAGGGGGAAGGGAGTAACTCCGGCCGCTTGCCACCCCGCCCGGTAAGGCCCGCGCGCCTCGGCGATCTCACCCGAGCTGCTTCTCTCAGCCAGCCAGCCGTTCCAGGATGGGGTACGCTGTCTTTTTTATCTCTGTTGTGGCTTTGGGCGCTTTCTGTATCGTTTCTACTCCCCTAGTAGGTGTCCTGGAGAAGAAACTAAGATCCGCGCGTCTTACTAAGCCGCCATCTTCTCTTTCTATCTTCTTGCTTTGGGTTTATTTTGCTCTTCTTTTTTAAGTTCTTGAGGTGGGAGCTTAGATTATTGATTTGAGATTTGTCATCTTTTCAAATGTAAACATTTAGCACTATAATTTCCCCTCTTAACATTGCTTTAGCTGTATTCCACAAATATTGATATAATGTATTTTCATGTTCATTCAATTCGGTGTATTTATTATTTCCTTTGAGATTTTCTCTTTGACCAGTTCATTATTATAAGTGACTCATTTAGTTTCCAAGTATTTGGAGATTTTCCTGACTTTCTCTTATTAATTTCTAGTTGGATTCCATTGTAGTCAGAGAACACACTCTGTATTATTTCAATTCTTTTAAATTTTTCAGGGCTTATTTAATGACCCTGGTTATGACCTATCTTGGGGTAAATGTTCCACGGATACTTGAAAAGAATGTGTATTCTGCTATTGTTTGCTGGAGTATTCTATAATGTCAATTAGATCCTATTGGTTGCTGGTGTTGTTGAGTTCTTTTATATTTTTTGTTAATTTTCTCTCTAGTTGCTCTATCAATTACTGAGAGAACAGTGTTGAATTCTCCAACTATAATTGTGGATTTGTGTTTGAAAGAAAAAAATAGATAAATTGGACTTAATCAAAATTTTAAAATTTTGGCTTTAAAGGATATTATCAAGAAAATAAAAAGAGGGCGGGCCACGGTGGCTCAGCAGGCAAGAATGCTTGCCTGCCATGCCAGAGGACCCGGGTTCGATTCCCAGTGCCTGCCCATGTAAAAAAAAAAAAATTAAATTAAATAAAAATGACAACCTACAAAATGGGAGAAAGTAACTGCTAACTATATATCTGGTAAGGAGTTATTATCCAGAATATATCAAGAACTGCTACAACTCAACAACAAAAAGAAAAATAACCCAATTTAAAAATGGGAAAAGGACTTGAATATGCATATTTCCGAAGAAGATACACAAGTGGCCAATAAACACATGAAAGGATGATCAACTTCATTGGTCATCAGAAAAAGGCAAATCAAAACCATATGATGCTTCTTCATACCCGCTAGGATGACTGTTATTAAAAACAGAAAATTAAATGTTAGTGAGGATGTGGAGAAATAGGAACCCTTATACATTTCTGATGGTGTTTTAAAATGGTGCAGCCACTGTGGAAGTCAGTTAGTGGTTCCTCAGAAAATTGAATATAGAATTACCATATGGTCTGGCAATTCCACTTCTTGGGATATACCCCAAAGAACTGAAAGCAGGAAGTCAAACAGATTTTTGTTAATCCAATGTTTATAGCAGTATTATTCACAGTAGCCAAAATATGGAAGCAACCCAAGTGTCCATCAGCAGATGAGTGAACAAACAAAATGTGGTATATATACACAACGAATACTATTCAGCTGTAGAAAGGAATAAAGTTCCAATGTGTGCCACAACATGGATAAATCTTGAGCACGTCAGGTTGAGCATCATAAGCCAGAGACACAAAAAGACAAATATTGTATGATTTTGCCTATATGAAATTCTAGAAGAAGCAAATTTCATACAGACATAAAGTAGATTATAGATTATCAGGGCTAGCAGGGGAGGGGAAGAAGGTGCTATTGCTTAATAGGCAGAGTGTCTGTTTGAAGTGATGAAAAAGATAAATACGGATAATAGTAGCAGAATATTATGAATGTAATTAACACTACTGAATTGTACTTTTGTAAGTGGTTAACATGGGAATTTTTGAGTTGTATGTATGTTACTGAAATAAAAAGTATTTAAAAAAGCCAGGAGGAGACAACTGCAGGATTTTTTTTTTTTTTTTTTAGTGGAAGGAAAGGAAATGCAATGTGAACTGTCAAATTTTTTTTTCTGGTAGAAGATTCTGTGCTATGCCAGGAACATTCCTTTGAACAGCCATAATGTGAGCAGCCTGGGCTAGATAGATTCCAAGTGCTTTTCCATGTTCTAAATCCATGAGCTCCAAATATGGGTAGAGATGGAGAAGGTTTAGACAGCTGAATGAGAACCAAGCCCAGAAGTGGGCATTTGGTTTTGCATTTAATTCCAGATACTAATTGGTTTTCATGTATTTCTTCCCTTTTTTTCCCTACAGAACAATGATAGGGAATTAATTTAGTGTTCTAGTTAATTTAGTTCATATTAACCAAGATTTTATGGCATGCATAAAGAAATATGTTGTTCAAGGGGGTACTTGTGAACAGAGAAGGTTTGAGATTCGGGCTGAAGGATTGGAGGATGGGTGATACCTACTCCAGAAGATTTCTTGGAGGAGGTATTTCTTGATCTAAGTGGGCAATGGGAGAGCAGAAGTTGCCATTCCTAGAAGGGTCCTAATGTTGACATCTCTTACCACAGGGCTGAGGGGGCAGCTGTGCACCATGCGGAGGTACCAATGGGGACCTGCGGTCAGTGACTCTTGTGGTCTGTCCTCTCCAGGTGGTGATTCTGTGCCCCTTTACTGGCATCCAGCAAACATTCCCTTGCAGCAACTGGCTGGATGAAAAGAAGATGGATGGGCTCATTGAGAGGCAGCTCTATGAGATGGTGTCTCTCAGGAAGAAGAGACTGAAAAGTAGGTGCAAGTGTCCAGGGGCTGGTGGCCTCTCAGATGGGCCAGTATTAAAGTGCATGCTGTCAGTCTGCCTGGTGAGAGCTCCCAGGGGACCCACCCCTTTTCACTAAGGGAAAGTGGAAAGTGGGGAAAGAAGGGAATGTGCCCCTCAGGGAGTTTGATACTTTGTCCAAAGTATAGGCCACAGACATGTTCCCAAATTTAATAAACTGTCAAGATGAACTAGGTGTTAAACTGAATAGTTCAATACAGCACAGCATGCCTGTACCGGATACAGGGTGGGTAGAATCAATACTCATACTATTTATCTCATATTAATAGTTTTCAGCCATTAAAAGAAACATTAAGCATCCTCTTTAAAAAAGCAACAAATCCTTTGCTTCCTAAATTTGGCACCTGTTATGGGTTTCTCAGAGTTGTATACACTTGTCCATAAACTGCCCCTCAATTCTGATCACCTTTGATTTACCCTTCTACCCCACTGCTAACATGAAACTCTCTTCACATCTTTAAGTTTGTGATACAATTTGATCTGTCTCTGTAGAATTTCCTTGGTCTCTGTGGGTCTGGACTACTGACCTCAAGAAAGCTGGCACCAACTCTCCCATCTTCATCCAGATGTATGGGCAGAAGGGCCGCACGGATGAGATTCTCCTGAACCCCAACAATAAGTGGTTCAAACCAGGCAAGATCGAGAAGTTTAGGGTAGGAGAGAAGTGGGATGGGGTGGTATGGAGGGAGGAAGAAGTGGGGAAGACGTGTAGGAGGTATTTGTCATGGTGGGTTCTGGTTTTCCAAAGCCAAGTTTGGATCAAGTTCAAAGACAAAAAGGTACAGTGGAAACTTTAGGCCTCTGCAGGAGTGACAAATTGGATGATTTATAGGAAATGTATTAAATGGGGTACAATTTAAATCTATCCCTAGGCCCTTTATCTGAATCAAACAGTCCAGAAAACAAGCCTTAGGCAGGAAGCAAGTATGTAGTGTCCTGGGTGGCTTGGGGAATCTTTGTAGATCAAACTTTGAGCATAGCTGGTGTCAGACTGCCCAATTGACAGAACTGGAGTTGAAGGACGAAGGGAAAGTATGAATTTTAGAACATTTACAAAGAAATCCAGCTTTAAAACTTTCCGGTGTGTATATAACTAGAGCAGGGCTTGTTTTGCCAACAGAAATGCTGCTTTGACCTTTAAGTAGGAATTATTTGGAAAAGAGATTCATGCCCCAGTGCTGCCCTTCTCTTAGAGCACCTCATCGGTGCCTCTATTATAACACTCAGTTCATTGCTCTTTATGTAATTTGTCTTCCCTTACAGATTATGGGTCCCTAAGGAAAAGGGCATGACTGTTGTATTGATCATTGTATCTGCTTCAGTGCCCAGCAGAGTCATGGGGCTGTGGGCCGGTGCTAATTTGCAGGGCTGGCATGCAGATTTTGTTTTTGGAATTTTGTTGCTTGGAGGATATTCTTTAGTCTACGTCCCACTGTAGGTCAATGATTTTTTGTTCAGTTTCATCAGCCTGGACTGAACTCTAGCTCTTAGTTGTCTTTCCCTCACATGCCCGCAGATGCAAGGGACATGAGAGGATAGAGTGTATATGTTGGGGGTGGCTTGATGCAAACTTATCTACGATGCTGAAGAATCAACCCAAAGCAGGTCCCCTCCTGGCAGTTGGTCAGCTATGAGGATGACACATTTCACTTGGTTCTGCCCACTCAAACCTTTTTATTTCTTATCACAGATTGAGCTCCCAGATCTTGGCAGGTTTTATAAGATTCGGGCATGGCATGATAAAACGAGTCCTGGTTCTGGATGGGATTTAGAAAGGGTGAGATGCACCACCTTGGGGGTTGGGAGGTAGCTGGGAGAGGAACCACGGTCGTCCCATTCTAATGACCCTGTCATATAAATTTGTGTTTAATAGGAGTGAGGATGGGGAAGTGTTATGATTAAACCTGAACTTGGACAAAGGACATAGGGAACTCCTGAGGGGGAGAGGACTTCCAAAGTAGACTGAAAAAATGTTCAGATATTCAAAGAGTTTGCATCTGCCCCAGCCACTTGGCTGCTAGGCGAGTGTGGGTCTCCAAGAGAGATATAATAAAAATATTAACCTCACACTCTGCCTTCCACAAGAATCATCTCCAGGAGATGGTCTTGGTCTCCCTGAGAGGAGACTACAGAATGGATACGCCAGGCATGATATGAATGTCTCCAATACACCCACTTGCTCACTCCGGGGCTTTTTTCCAGATGACCCTGATGAACACTCTGACCAAAGACAAGTATAACTTCAACTGTAATCGCTGGCTGGATGCCAATGAGGATGACAATGAGATCGTGAGGGAAATGACTGCAGAGGGCCCAACAGTGCGGAGGATAATGGGCAGTAAGTACTGACTAACTCCCATCCTGGGGGTGGCCGTGGAACTCCTACCTGATGCACCATTGTAGGTCTGGTCTGTGGGCTTATGGCTTTCTTCACTGTGCATCATCAGGCCCCCTCTGAATGCCAGGGTGGATTTAGAAAGTGCCAGTCTCAGGATTGACTTGAAGGAGCCATTGCTAAGTCATGATGTTGGTCCTCTACTGTGATTGAGGAGTGGGATTTATGGGACTCATGGTTGCCTATGAGGGGATAAGAACCTACACTGAATGATATTTCTCCTAAAATTAATCAAAACATCCTCCTCCTCCCCCCTAAATAGTGCATGAAATGCTCCCCAAAAAGGAAGGCTGGGCCTGGGTTCTTGAGGCCATACTTAGCTGTTGCCTAATGAGTTCTGTGTTTCTATTTGAGGCTAGTTGGAGAGAGATTTAGCTTTTTTGGGGGGGGGGGGGGCAGGGTGTATGGTCCAGGAATTGAACCCAGGTCTCCTGCATGGAAGGCGAGCATTCTACCACTGAACCACCCATGCACCCAAGATTTACCTTTTAATCTGGATTCCAACATTCCCATTCAAAGAGTCAAAGAATATCATTTTTCTTGTAGGCTAAAATAGCAGAGTTTTGGTGAATACGCAGCTCACATCCTGTCCTTTTCCCTTGGCAGACATTGCTAATTGATCATGGCATTTTCACCATTTGAGTCTGAAATGGGCTTCATAGGCTTCAATGTAGCCTTCCAAGCAGACATTACTAGTTGATCAGAATTGGCACTTAAGATATTTATTACCTGTTTGCTATCTTTGTGATAGTCCTTAATTTCTTTTAAATAGTAAAATGATATTACAAAATCTCAGAAAATGACGAATATATAGAAAGTGATGTTATCACCAATAGCTTTTCTAAATATTTGTGTAATGTCACTTCTCAGATGATCATGGGTATGTATGAGCCCTCTGCATTTTCATACCCAGTAGACGCTTCATATATATTTACTAAAATGATGTGAATAGAGTCAAATACTCAAAAACACTGAAACCCCCAAAAAGCAAATATCCAAAAAGATTTCCCAACCGGTTAGTATAACTTGGCAATGCTTGCAATTGACACTGTGTGTCTTTTAGTTTATAGTTCTTCTATATATATGATCATAGAACATTTGTATTCAGAGCCCTTTAAAATAGCCTGATATGGATGAGGAAACTGAGGCAGTTCTTGCCATGACTACCCAGTTAGACAGAGTACTAGCAAAAACGAAGTCCCCTGACTCCTGGTACAGTGGCTATACCAAGATACCATCCTGCCGTTCACGTTCAGTAACATGTATTTCTTGGAAGCAAGGCAATCATTTACCTGTTAGTATAATAACAAATAAGTCCTTCAGAAAGTTAGGACTTTAAATAGGATGTAGTCCATGAGGACAGAAATACATCTGATCTTACTTGATCCATGCCCCTTGTGTGCCAGAATTGAATCTGCTGTAGGTATGAGGGATTGGGGTCTTGAGACCTAACTCTTTCTGAATCTTTCCAAACAATTCTCATGATTTTAACTCCTCATTCCTTACTTCTAAAATTAACCCGGTGCTGTTATTCCTGAGCCTTTTTTCACGTTGCTTCTCGAATTTCACAACTGCTGGCTCAATTTTCTCTGGTCTTTTAAGTCAGTGGTGCTCAACAGGAGGGATTGTTAAAATCCAGATTTCAGGGTCTCCATCACAGAGGTTCTAATTCCATTGGTCTGGGGTAGACAAGAATTTGCTTGTCTCACAAATTCCTAGGTAAAGTGGATGCCACTGATGGGAAACCCACATTAAGAACCACTCTACTGAGTCACTTACCACTCTTTCTCTTTTTTATCTTCCAAAATTTTGTTGCTGTTGTCTATACTTGTTTCCCCCAGCCTTGTTGGTCAAACCTTTTTTGTTTGCTTGAAACTTTAAAATAATCTGTGAAATGATTGTCATTTTAGTGCTGTTTTTCCAGAGAGAAATCTACCATTTTGACTCAGAAGTTCCAGAGTGTTCTTTGCTTCTCCTTTCCTTGACTAAAACCTGACTCCTTCCTGAGAACTCTGCTTTCTCTCCTCACATACTGTGGGACAAGGCATGAGGGAGCATTCTCCTGACTCCTTCTGCATTTCAGACTTTTGCTGTGAGTATTTCTTGGATCTTCACACCATCTCACAATGTTATCCTTATCTCACCTGATCACATTCCCTCTTTAGCTGAACATGGTGTAATGTGTTTCCTGGTCATTCTCTAGATGCCATTTTCTGCCATTATCCGAGGACAGTATCTCTGAAAGTGTCGTCAAGGGTCCACCCATCAAAATGGCTTGGAATATTTGTTAAAATGCAAATTCCTGTGCTCAACCCCAGGTATATGGAATTAGACACTCTGAGGGCTATGCCAGGTCATTTGCATTTTAATCATGCATACTGGGTAATTTTTATGCATCTTAAAGTTAAAGAGCCTCCATCTTTATTATTTCAGTGTCCATGTGGAAAACCCACTCATTCAGATGCTTTTTCTCATTCTCTTTGTTGTCCTCCAGCCCACTTATCCAGCCACTTCCTGGCCCCTCTCTCAGCATCCTCACACAAAGCTGCTCCTTCTCCCAGCTCCATGCCTCGCCTTCCGATGCAAGCTCCCACCCTCTCAGCTTGCACATCAGCCCACTCTTGAACTCCTTCCAGGTCCTTCCTCTCTACATTTCTCCTGAGAAGTCCATCAGCATCCTACTCATGTGTATATGGAGGTTGGATTTGGGGTAACCCTACAAGCGGTCATCCCAGGGCGATAAGGAGGTCCTGAAACAGGGCAGGGGTAGTGCCGACTAGAGAGGAGAAGGTCAATTCAAGAAATATTTTGAAAGTGGAACTGGCAGAACTTGGTGAATAAATGCTGTGGACACAGTGGAGAAATAAACTTCCTGTCCAGGATGTTGGGAGAAACTTTGCAAAAGTGACATTTGAACCAGGGCTCATATAGGAAGGGATCTGACAGACAAGGAGAGGGCTTGGTGGGAGGGGTAAGGGAAGGAGCATTTACGCTGTTTGTGTATATAAATGTGCGTGTAAATTCTTAAACAGCATGCCACTATTATTTTTTTTTGTCTTCTATGATACTGTTAAAGAGCCATTTTGATGAGAAAAAATTTCTCTGATGAATAATATAAAATTTAAGGACTGCCTGTCCTCTGGCATAGTAATTATAAAAGCAGTTTGATGCCTTCTGGGGTTTCTTGGCAGTACCTTAGAGTCATACTGAGTCTAATTTCTTTACCCGGCTGCTCTTTCTAGTCGCATAAATTTCTCTTAGGTTAGGAACACACCTTTCTTACCTCTGTGAGAACCCAGACCTCCTTTCCTAAGCTGGATGTTTCTTTTCCCCCCGTTTTTGTTTGCTTTGTTCTTTTTTTATTAAACAGTTTTATTGAGATAGATTCAAACACCATACAGCCCCCCCGAAGTGTACGATCAGTGGCTCACAGACATCACGTAGTTCTGCATTCATCACCATCAGTTTTAGAACATTTTCATTACTCGAGAAAAAGAAATAAAAAGGAAAAACCCAAAACATTCCATACTCCTTATCACCCTCCCCTTTTTATTGACTGCTGATATTGGTGTGGTACATTTGCTGCCATCAATGAAAGAATATTAAGATATTATAGTTAACTATCATCCATAGTTTGTGATAGGTGCATTTCCCCCATATACCCCTCTGTTATTAACTCCTTGTAATATTTGTTCTAGTTCATGAAGGAACTTTTTGAACATTTGTACAGTTAATCACTGTCATTGTCCACAAGATCCATGGTGTTATGAATTCTCATGTTGTAACCTCCAGCTTTCCTTCTGATGACATTCATGAGCCTAAACTTCCCCTTTCCACCACATTCACCCAGATTCAGCACTGTTAATTGTACTCAAAGTAACGTGTTACTGTCACTTCTTGGATGCTTCTTTTTAACATTATATATTGCTGGTGGCAACCTCCCGTTTCCCTAGTTGGAACCAATAAATAGTGTGCAGGATTTCCTGAACATCCCATAAGTGGAGAGTCTTGGTCTTGCATAAAATGAGTAAAGACAAGTTTAAAATCAAGTTTTTAAGTTTGAAATTGTGGGCTCCCAGCTTACTTAAAATAAGGACCAACCAAATAAGCAATGAATGGTATGTCTGACAGCTGAGAAGCTTTTGGGAGAAATTGCACTGATTAATGCAGATTGGAAGACATGGACAAAACTATGCACAGGATCACAGTTTATTTCCACCTTCCTTTCCCCTCAGCAACTACATAATATAGTAAAAGAAATGAGATCAGCATTTTCCACCACACACCCAGCAGAAGTGATTAGACACTGCTGATGAGTAGGCACGAGACCATTGGATTCAAGTGCTGGAAATCATAGCTTCTTGTTAATCAGTCTCAGCTATAATTTTAAAATTAAAGTACAAGAGACTCTGGTACTTACCCATCTGTTTAAAGTCTTTCTGCTGATGTCTAACGATATAATTATTTGTAACTGTCTACACACTTCTTGCCAGGAAGAAGCTTGGGACCTCAGTGGCAAGGGCCCCTGGAGAAGAGCAGAACCCCTAAGAACTTCCAACTAAATGGACCTTGGAGCTCCAGAGCAAAGGGCACTGGAATTCCTAGGCAAAAGGATTTCTAAATTCCCTCATCAGTTTGCTTCTGTGAAATGCCCATTAGTTATAGCTGAAAAAGCAGCACTGGGCTTTGTCAAAGTTAAGGAGCAAGTGAGGCTGGCTCTTAGGGCTTTCCTAACCCCGTTCTGCTTCCTGTTTCTACCAGTCAGTGTGGTTCATTCCTCTCACTGTTAACATGCTGTATCATTGAGAGCTGAACACAAAAGAATCAACTTCATGTATACCAAGGCTGAAGATCGAAAGCATTTCCCTCCCCCATGATCACTTGAATTTTAAGAGTTGATTAGAGAAGACAGTGATGGTTGAATTTCAGGTGATGTGTCCTATGAGAAGGCAAAATTGGGGAATGGGAGACTTTTTCTCAATCTTAACTCATGATTTAAATGGCTATCTATGCTAGCTCTACTCCAGACAGGTCTCTATTTACAAAGAGTCATTATTTGCCTTTTCTTCTGACTGCTTTGGCTACGGACCCTGAGGTCTTCATGTGCCCACACTTTTAATGGTCAAATTAAATTTTCTATATCTCCAAATTAAAAAGGAATATTACTGACTTCCTGGAAGATGGCCAAATAGAGTAGCTTGAGATTAGCCCTGTCCACGGAAAAGTTAGAGAAGGGAGAGGAGGGCGATTCAGGAGTATGGCTGACCTGGAAGAGCCTTCTGCACCACATAGGCAGCCCTGGTTGCAGAGGCCGAGAAACTGAGAGGCAGAAAGTTGGAGCCTGGCACAGAAGCATGGAGCCTGTGAGAGTGCACGAATGAGAGCCAGAGACAAGGAAGTAAGCCAGGCCACATCCCTTGGGTATACTACCCTCACCAGTGCAGCTCCGTGACCGGCGACTTCCCCCACACCCCATACACCCGAATCCCATCAACTGCTCCTATTCCCCATGCCCCAGGTGTCCCCACTCCACCAGCCCCCATTGCAAGTACCTGCCCCACTCCACCCCCTCAAGTGCAGCCCAACTCACCTCTCCTGTACCCCTTCTAAGCACTACCACCCCCTCCCTGTTCCCTGCAGGCTGTTGCCACCACATAAAGGCTGTGGGCACTGACCGCCATACCCAGGCTACCCCTGCCCCCTGCCCATAGTGTCACACAGCCTCACCCCACTCCCCCCTGAGCTCTGTGCATCAGTTTCCGGCACTCTTAGGCCCACACATGTGCACAGGTCCCTAATCACATCATTCAGCTCTGGAAACTGCGCTTTACTGCAGTCCTAGAACTGTGCATGCACACGATCCTAGCCACACTTCCCAGCTCTGAGAAAGTGCTGACCTGTGCAATCGGATCACATCTGTCCCCAGTCTATGAAGGCATAATGCTGATATGCTGCAATAGGTCTAAGCATGAGCACAAAGGGCCCCATGCCTTAGACCAGCGTACACCAGGGTTATGCCCCCCAGACTGGGGCACCCACACAGCTACTCCTCCCTGGCCACTGGGCACCCATGTTCACAAGCATCAGCGTAACATCCCCAACCTGCGCCCGTACCTTCCCTGAAACAAATCACTGCACTGAGTGCCCCACCCCGTGCCCTGCTCCTCCTGTACAACCATCCTGCAAACACAAGGCCTTAGACTTCTGAAAGAAATCAGCTCCCAAAGTAAATCAATCAAGATATTTACATGCCACAAAGACAGCACAAGATCCCTAAGCATATCACAATGCAGACAGATAGCACTCTGCCTAATGACCAAACTGAAACACCAGAGGAGACACAGATGTTGGAACAACTAATCAAAAATATTCATACAACTCTATTTAATAAAATAAGTGGGATAGCAAAAGACATAAAGAAGATCAAGAAGACAATAGAAGAGCATAAAGAGGAACTTGAAAGATGAATAAATTGAAAAATAGCAGATATCACAAAGATAAGAGACACTGTTGACCAAATAAAAAACATGCTAGAGGCACACAACACCAGATGAAGAGACAGAAAAAAGAATAAGTGATGTAGTGGACAGAATAACTGACTTCGAAGACTCAAAACAGCAATTGGCGAAAAAGATGGAAAAAATTGAATGGGACCCTAGGGAAATGATAGACAACACAAAGCACACAAATGTAAGAATCATAGGTGTCCCAGAAGGAGAAGAGAGGAGTAAAGGGCTAGGAAGAGCAGTTGAGGATATAATGGGGGAAAACTTCCCAACCCTCATAAAGGACATAAATATACAAGTCAAAGAAACGCAATGAACTCCAAACAGAATAAATCCAAATAGACCTTCCCCAAGGCACATACTAATCAGTCTGTTAACTGTTGAAAAGAAGCAGAAAATCCTGAAAGTGGCAAGAGAAAAACAATCTACTACATACAAGGGAAGCCAAATAAGACTGAGTTCAGACTACTCAACTAGCACCCTGGAGGCAAGAAGGCAGTGGTATGATATATTAAAGATCCTGAAAGAGAAAGACTTCCAGCCAAGAATTCTGTACCCAGCCAAATTGTCCTAAAAAAACTGAGGGAGAGATTAAAGTTTTCACAGAAAAAGAAGTCCTGAAAGAATTTGTCAACAAGAGACTGGCCCTACAAGAAATACTAAAAGGAGTTCTGCCAGCTGAAAAAAAAAAAGATGGGAGAGGGAGGTCTAGAGGAGGGCACAGAATTGAAGAGTACCACTAAGGGTAATTTAAAGAAAACAAACCAAATGCCCATCAACAACCGAATGGATCAAGAAAATGTGATATATACATACGATGACATATCATGAAGCAGTAAGACAAAATGAAGTCCTGAAGCACATGACAAGGTGGATGAGCCTTGAGGACATAATGCTGAGTGAAATTAGCCAGGCACAAAAGGACAGATACTGTATGATTCCACTTTGTGACCAGCATAAAGGTATAATCAGAGTCTTACAATACAGAATATAGGAGACTTAGAGATACGTAGAAGCTAGAGATGGGTGAACCATTAGCTAATGAGGTTGAACTCCAATGTAAAGAAATTAATAGGAGTGAACATGATTCTCTAGTGAATCTATAAGCAATATTATCATATTGAAGACGAACAAAGATTGAAAGGAGTTGTATAGGCCTGTATGTCCCATGGATTAACACGAGAAATATGAACTAATTCTCACAAGAATTACTTCGAAGATATGATTCTTGTACAAAGAGTGTTTTAGTCCAGGGTACATGGGGAAAACTGCTATTGGCTGCTATGAGCTATTTTCAAAAGGAAACCATCAACACTGTCACAGCAACAGCAGGTATAAATAATGGAGGGAGGGACAAGGGTTAAGAGGAGGTTTAGATTTCCTATTTGGTGAGGGTGTGTTTATTGGTTTTCTTTCTCTTGGGAAAATGAAATTATCTAAAATTGAGAATGTTGATGAACTGTGGACTTTGGGCCCTCTACGTGATGCCCGATGAATGCAGGTGGCTGAAGGATGCACTGATGGAGAAGTAGATTGGTGAACGATGGCGTATACTTACGAATGAAGGCTTGTGCTGCTGCAAAAAGGGACAAAGTCATGAGGCATGCACCGATGTGAACGGACATATGGGACATTTGGTGAGACAAAATAAGCCAGAAACAAAAGAACAAGAATGGTATGGTCAACTTTAGAAAATGCTTATAAGAAAACAGGGGCCTAGATTGTAAGTTTTCAGAGCAGATATATTAAGTCCGGAGTGGTGATTATTATTTCAGGATTTTGAGAGGCTGTTTTATATATGCAACCTGATATTTAGAGATAGGAATGAAGCCGAACAGGTTGGGGTTAAAGTAATTCAGAACATAAGGATAAGGAAGCCAGTGTCTATTTTTTAGAACCACACATACATACTCTTTGAGACCAAAGGAAGAAAGGTTTATTTGGTCTGGAACTGAAATTTTCTGTAGTGCATAATCTAATTCAGCCTATCTGTAGAGCTCATTTGAATAGTTGAAACACAGGAAGCACACAATAAGAATGAGGTCCTTTATCCTGTATAGATTATTGTAAAGCCTGGATACATCCTAGAGTGTATTAAGCAGATAATCAAAAAGTATTGGCAAAGTCCCCTGAGGTATGGGAGAAAGAATAGAAAACTATTAAACCTTAGCATCAGGGAATCCCCCTAATACTGTGTCAAACTTTAGGGACACCCAAATCAATAGGCCATGCCCTCGATCATGAGGCTTACTCTTGTGAAGCTTGTGTAGGTAGCGGAGAAGCTTAGACAACCTATAGGCATGCCTAAGGGTTACTTCTGGAGGACTTCTGTTGTTGCTCAGATGTGGTCTCAGTCTCTTTAAGCCCAACTCTGTAAGTGCAATCATTGCCCTCCCCCCTACATGGGACATGACACCCAGGGGTGCAAGTCTCCCTGGCATTGTAAGAAGATGTCTCCCAGGTATGAATCCAGCCCTGGCACTGTGGGATAAACAATTCCATCCTGACCCAAAGGGGGAAAAGAAATGTAATTAATAAAGTATCATTTGGCAGAGAGAGTTCATAGAGTTGAGAGGCTACTCTGGAGGTTGCTAACATGCAAGCTTCAGTTAGACCTTGTTACCTATCATAACCTGCCAACCCCCAATCAGGACCATTACAGCAATCCTAAAGAACACCTAGGGCAATATATAAGATTCCACGAGTGTTCCCTGCACTAGAGTAACTTTCCGGAAGCCTACAACCTCCAGATGGGTTCCTGGTCCAGATAAGTCCTGAAACCTCGCCCAGCCTCTCCAGATTATCAGATAGTTCCATCTCCTATACCATATTAGTGACAGACCCTTCCAATATAAAAAATTTAGAATAGCCATAGCTCAAGCAACCCTAAAGAAAGAAATGGAAAGATCAAAGGTGATGATAGAGTTATACAGAGAAGATAAGATTTAACAAATGAGTATGAACGCTGAATCATTAAATTAATATCTCTTTTAGTTTCCAGTATTTTAGAGCAGTAAAAACCTAAAATTGTAACCTATGTCAAACTCTGAAATATGTTCTACAACAAATTATGGTGCCGTGCTTTGAAATGTAGAGCTTTTTTGTGTATATGTTATTTTTCACAAAAAAAGAAGGAAAAAAGTCGATTGTGATGATAAAAAATATTCAAGCCCTCTAGCCTCCTATATTCTGGAGCAGCTAGAAGGAAAAATATGAGCGTATCTTTGATAGCCCATGACAAACTCTGGGATCTGTTCTGAAACTACTTGATGAGGAATGCTTTGGAAACTATTGCTTTTTTATTTCTTTGCTTTGTATATATGTTATACTGTACAATAAAAAAAGTTAAAAATTAAAAAATGGTGTATTACTGAAAAATAATTTCTACATTGAATTAACCTCCCTGGTATTTCATCTCAGTCCTGATGTACTCTATTTTCATTGTAGATGAACCGTCAGTAAGGATTGACACTTTATTTTTTTTAAATAACAGATTTATTGATATAATTCGTATACCATACAATTCACCCATTTAAAGAGTACAGTTCAATGTCTTTTAATATATTGATAGAGTATGATCACTACCAAATTCCAGACCATTTTCTTTGCCCCCTAAAGTAGCCCATACCCATTAGCAGATTTTGATAGGGGTTGCATTACATCTATAGATCAATTTAGGGAGTATTGCTATCTTATTAATATTAAGTCTTCCAATTCATGAGTGTGGGATGTCTTTCCATTTACATAGGGCTTTTTAAAAATGTATTTCACTGATGTTTTTGTAGTTTTCAGTGTACAGGTCTTGCATTCCTCATGTTAAATTTATTTCTAAGTATTTTGCTCTTTTTGGTGCTATTGTAAATGTAATTGTTCTCTTTATTTCATTTTTTTTTGGAAGCATTGTTGCTAATGTAAAGAAATACAATTGATTGTTGTACATTGATCCTGTATCTTTCAACCTTGCTCAACTCATTTATTAGTCTTTTGGGGATTTATTAGGATTTTCTATACGCAAGATTGTATAATCTGTAAATAGAGGTAATTTTACTTTTTCCTTTCTAATATGATATCCTTTATTTCTTTTTCATGCTGAATTGCCTTGCCTAGAACCTGGAGTATAATGCTGAATAGAAGAAGTCAAAGGAGATACACTTGTCTTGTTCCTGATCTTAGGGGGAAAACATGAAATCTTTCACCATTAAATAGAATGTCAGCTGTGGGTTTTCATACATGGCCTTTATCAGGTCAAGGAAATTCCCTTCTATGCCTAGTTTGTTGATAGATTTTTGGTCATATTAGATTTTGTCAATTATTTTTTTCTGCATTTATTGAGATAATTGTGCAGTTTTGTCCCTTATTCTATTGACATAATGTATTATAATGATTGATTTTTATATGTTAACCTTGCATTCCTGGGATAAATTCTACTTGATTATGGTGTATAATCCTGTTTTGTTAAAAATTAGTTTTATCTCTTTATTTTCTCTGGTGGGACATCATTCTCGTACTTTTCTTTAGTACTTTAGACATAGTTTCCTTTAGTTCTTTGAACTACTTCTTTTCTTGTCATCAGTGTAGGAAACTTTAACATCCATGTGGATGGCCCATTTGATCACCTAATCTCTCAGTCTTAAAGATTTTAAAATAAAACTTCCCTAGACCCTATATCCCCCTCCAGCTATTGTTTCACTTTTCTGTTCTCCTTCACAAACGTCTTCTTGGAAGAGTTATATCTAGGTGCTATATTCATTTTCTTACGTCTCATTCTCTATTCAGACCCCTCCTGTGGTATTTCCCTTCCCCTGTAATTTTGCTGAAGCTATTCTTTTTGTTGACACCAGTGCTCTCCATGTAGCCAAATTCAGTGGCCACCCTCTGTCCTCAGTGGCATTTGGTACAGATAACCATCCCCCCCTCTTCTTGAAATTGTCTCTGTTTCAGAGACACCTCCATCAGTATGTTTTCCTTCTGCTTCACTGGCTGATCCTTTTCTGTCTGAGTTGCTAGCATCTCCTAACCTTGGCACCCCTCTTCTCTCCTTGTCTCCATTCTCTCGCTAAGGATCTCATGTGGTCCCATGGCTTAATTTAAGTGACATCCAAATGCGTAGGATGAATGAAGTTACCAGTCCTCATCCTCCAGATTCACATTCACTGTTGTCTTGACCTCTCTTTATTAACATCTGATAGAATTTTCAAATTTGTAATGAATGGACAGAGCCCTTGGTTTCCATTGCCTAGCCCATCCTTCTCCATTGTCTTCCTTACCCCATACTGGCACCACCATCCACGTAGTTTCCCAAGACAAAAACCTAGAAGCTATCTCCTATTCCCCTCTTTCCCTCAACCAGCTATCATTCCATCACCAAGGACCGGCTCTGTCTACACCAACATATCTCTAGCCTAGCAACTTCTCTCTGCACCTCCTGTCCTAACATCAACCTCCATTTTTCAAACTATGATTAGATTAGAGTGATGATTGCAATCATTAATTGGAAGATTAATAGTTATATGATATTCAATAGTTGGATTAATGACCAATAGTTGGATAGCTAGTGATTCTATGGAGACTAATGATTCTAACAACCGGTCTCTCTGATACTACTCCTCCTTCTAAAATCAAGTCTGCACATAAGAGCCTGAGTGCTTTTCAGAAATCATGTTGCTTCCTTGCTTAAAACACTCCAATGGCTTCCTACTGTGCAAAAAAACCAGAAATCACACAAAGGAAACCATACTTTTTACCTTGTTCCATCATATGCTGTGTATCTGGCCTCTGTCCATCTCTGTACCTCACCTTGTACCCTCTTCCACTTCCTCCACTCTAGTCATACTGGCCTTTCTCTGCTCCTCAAAATGCACTATTTATCCCCACACTGGGGCCTTTTCACTTACCGGAACACTTTCCTTTCAGAACTTCCTATGATTGGCACCTTCTAACATTTGCATGTTAGCCCAAATGTTGCTGCCTCACAGCAGCCTCTTCTACATCTCTAAATCATCTTCACCCCCTCACCCAGAACTTCCCCACTTCAATCACACTGTCATCCTTCCCTTTGATTCTCTTTATTGTAGATATTTTGGAAACTTTCCTATTTGTAATTTGTTTATTTTGTTGTCCATCTCTCCTGTCCACTCTTCCTTCCCAACTCTGATGTAAGCTCTATGGGAACAGGTGTCTTGTCTGTCTTCTCCATCGTGGCATCCTTGCACCTGCAGCAGTGCTTGGCACCTACTAGTCTTCAGTAAATAGCTGTGGAACAAATGAGCGAATGAATGAATTTTATATTCCAGCTTATTTTAAGCAGAAAGGAGGGCTGAGGTTTACAAGAATGCAGGTCCACCTCCACCATTAATGTGGGGAAAAGCCGCTACCCTTCTCATAATAGCTGCACTTTGTGCTTTCTCTGTACTTCTCTTCCTGAAATGTCCTTAGCACAGGGGAGTTCTGAAGAGAAGGGGAAACCTCAGCCTGATTCACAAATAAAAGGTATGGCTGGGAAGACAAGGCTAACACCTATGAATTGGAGAACCACCTAAGGCATAAGAGTTTCTTGGATGGGATGTAATCAAGTGACAAAATGCTTGGATTGGACCCACGGTCCCCAAACACTGGCCAACTGCATCAGAATCAGCCAGGGAAATTTGTAATCGATGCAAATTTGGGGCTTCTACCTCTGGAGATTTGGATTTGCAAAGTCTGAAGTGGAGCTCAGATCCTGAATTCTTATAGATTTTTTCCCAGGGGATTATTCTGATGATTGCTCCAGTTTGGGAATCCATGGCCTAAACCAAGAGACTGTGGAGGGGCGTGCCCTTCACTGGGGTGGGGAAGGATTGGATAGTCATGGGAAGGAATGCATGAGAGCAGGGCAGAGCTCCAGGCTTGTGTTGTGGAGCAGGGGGTTTTCAACCTTTGTGACCCTCTCTCTGCCCTGCAGTGGTCCGGTACCGTGTGACTGTGTGCACAGGGCAACTCGAAGGTGCAGGAACCGATGCCAACGTCTATCTCTGTCTTTTTGGTGACGTGGGGGACACAGGGGAGCGGTGGCTCTACAACTGCCGGAATAACACCAACATGTTTGAAAAGGGCAGTGTAAGTTTCAGCAATGTGTGCTCCCTTCCCCCCCACCCTCCATCAACCTCCATTCCCTTTCCCTGTCTTCCCTGCTCCATTAAAGTAGAGTTGATGGCTGATTCTGGGGCCTCAGCCATCAGAGGGGCTTGTTCTGGAGGAGGGGAGTGAGGATCCCACTGGCAGCCTCTGGAGGGGCATGACAGTGCCTGGTTTGTTTGGTCCCTGGGCATTTTGCCCACCCCTAATCCACTGGTAGAGGCTACCTCCCACTCGACTAGGAGCTTTGAGAAGAGGGCAGAGCAGGAGGACATTTGGGGAGGTAGGAGCAGTGTGGGAGGACAGGGAAAGACACTAGGTACCTGAGGTGTGGACAAGATGATCTAGGGTGGAGGAAAGCAGGAGTACCTGAGGGCCAAATCGGGAAGTTTGCATTTTCCACTATGCATGGTCGCTGGTGGCTTCATGAACTTTTGGAAAGAGAAACCAGACACAACCCTTAAGTATGGAGGTGGAAGCACTGGGTTTTACTCTCTCATTGTGAATGTGTTGGCTTCCTGGTTCCTAACCACTAAATGTTCGTAGTGGAGGCTATGCCGGGCAATGGAGAAAGGGTTAGACAAATCTGGAAGCAAAAGCAAAAGCATTTCCCCTAACCTCTGTTTCCTCCTCTAAAGTGAAAGAGAGGAGGCCCACCTGTGGCAGGGATGTTTTTGAGGATTAGGGATGGTGGATATATTGCAATTGCATCAAAACCATCCCAAAGCGCACAATAGGTGCTCAGCAAAGAATAGTTTTTGCAATAATGTGAGGCGACAGGGAGCTGGCCCCGATGAAAGAGATTTGAAGACTGTTGACGCATAAGTGTAACCCTCGCTCTGCCTCCTTCCTCTGCTGCCCCTTCCTTTGGGTACCCAGGGCTCTGAGTGGAGGCCTGTCTTTGGGGTTATCCCAGGCCTGCCTTGTTCTGGGGATCATGAGCATGAGAAGACCATGATAGCAAAAATAATTGGAGCAAGATGATGTGGGCGGTCTCAGTTCCCTTTGGGGAGATGAGATGGAGTGACTTGACTTCATGTAGCTTTCTCTCTCCCTCCCACCCACCTGTCTCTCTACACTTTTGTGTTCTAACTACTTCATTTTCTGACCCCTTTGTCCATCAAAACCCATCCTTCCCAGTCCCTGCCTCATTAGAGGGCAAAACTGTAGAATAAGCAAGACCGCTTGGTTCCCCCAGTCAACTCAGATCAATTCTTCTTCTCTGAAAGGGGTCTGTGTCCTTCTGTAGCAAGAAGCCAAGGAATTAATTCTTGATAAATGGTCAGTGATTGATAACAGCCAAACCTGTTCATAATTCTGGGGAAGTTGCCTTTTAAAAGGAGATCATAGGAAAGGGCCATTTTGGACCCAAAAAATACAGAGCTCAAGTGTTGGGAACTCAACATAGTGTACTGCTCCAGTGGGAGAGATTAGGGTGGGGTGGGGGGCGGGTGAGAGCTGTGCTGTGACCCTCCACTTTTACTTTATGGGGAGTCCTGGCCCCACCTATGGCAGTCCAGTGGCCCCGCCCCTCAGAGCTGGCATTGCTGAGTTCTGGGCCTGGACCTCGGCATCTGGCCCTGGGGTGGTGCCGTTCAGCTGGCCTGGCTGCTTGTCTTCCCCGGGCAGGCCGACGAGTTCACCATCGAGGCTGTGACTTTGCGGAAGGTGAGGCGGGTGCGAATCCGGCACGATGGCAAAGGTGCTGGCAGCGGCTGGTACCTGGAGCGGGTGCTGCTGAGAGAGGAGGGGCAGCCTGAGAGCGACAACGTGGAGTTCCCCTGCTACAGGTACATGGGTCCTGCCAGATTTTGTTCTCCAGCTTAGGTTTTGATCCTTGAGCTTTGGGATAACTCATCCCTTCTACCAGGACCAGAGAGCAAAATAGTGGCTTCAGGGTATGGTGGGTGCAAGAAAGGGGTGACCCTTCTGGGTGCCGAGGTCCCCAGCTCACATCCCATACCCCCCAACCCCACTGCAGATGACACCCGTGGGGGTGTTCTAGTGTAATTCTGTTCGAATAATTGAGTACCAAAATGTCTGTTTTTTTTTTTAATGAGAGAAGTATAACAATTTCAGAATTTAAATTGAGAGTTACATCAGAGAGTTAGTTTTGTGCTGAGTTAAAGTTTTCAATCAAAGGGGTTTTATCTGGGTAGCCTTCTGATCACATCTCCTTCCTGTTAACCTCTTTTCAGGGTAGTTTACTTTGTTTTCATTTCTTTTCCCCAGCTACTGGTGGGGAAAAGCTTGTTTTCTCCTGTTTCTTATGTATTTGGTTAAGGAATTCTCTCATAGCCAGGTTGGGCTCCTGTCAACTTCTAGAAGATGGTGATACCATCATCTTAGAACAAGGAGTGTATCAGTCGTTTTCGTGCCATCAAGGTGATCACATCCACCTATGACAGCATCTGGGAGGTGGGTGCAGAATGCTTAACTTGAAGTGTGAGACCACTGGACCCTGCAAATCCCAGTACCAGGACTGAGTTACGTACCTGTGGGTGTCCAAGCTCACTTCATGAACGGCTAGCCCAGGGCTTCTTGAGGTGGCTGTACTAAAGGCAGCGTCCTTGAAGTTGGCAGGAGCTAGCCTGCGTGACAGCCCGGCAGTGGATGTACCACTCTTTTGCTAACAAGGTACACAAATGCACTCATGCATACACAAGTGTGCTCAGGTACACATTTGCTACAACTAAATGCTCCCCACAATGTGAGCTCAGGCAGAGCAGTTTCCAAGCCGTGGAGGGCCACTGGAAGGATCCCGTGGGACACTGATTGTGAAACCAATTGTTATATGGCAAAGGACTCTGCAGTTTTCAGCATATCGCCATTGTTAGTATCACAGGGGTTTACATTTAAAAGATAAGTTATGACATAGGCAGACCCGAAAGAGTAGCACCAATAGAGAGCAAAGAAAAAAGGTCGGGGAGCTCAGGGAAGATTTCCAGAAAGAGGTGGACCTGGGCCTTGAAGGAAGATCACAAAGACAATGGATGGCGAGAAGAAGGGAGGTTGGCTCCGCAAGGTGTATTGCAAAGAGGGTGGATCATTCAGAGGTTGCCAAGGGGTACCCTGGCACATGGGGTAAAATGAGAAGAAGGATGGGCTGGGGGAAAGCTAAGTGTGAGCCCTGATTCTCTTAAGCTACAGGAAATGATCATGGTGGGGGAAATGCTCTAATCTATCTTAAGTCGATCACAGACAGAGAGGCTGAAAGAAAGAGCCTTCATTTTTTCCTTCTCATCCATTGAAAATGTATTTATTAAGTGCCTACTATATACTTGACCCCTGTCTTCATAGAGCTTATAGTCTAGAGGGGAAACGGACAATAAGCAAGTGAATAAAGAATGTAAGTCATAATTATAAACTCGAGGAGTGGATGAAGGGAATGCAAAATAGGGGCAAAGCTGATGGGAGTGGCCAGACTGAGACAGAAAAGATTAGAGATACAGAAGTCCTATCTGAAGAGGGGACATCTAAGCTGACTTCCTGTGGGATGAACAGGAGAGTGCCAAGGGAAAGAGCATTAGTGCTCCAGAACTCCAGTGAGACTGAAACAAGTAAATGAAGAAGAGGGACTACCATATGAGGTGGACAGAGGCTAATGCCCTGCAGGGTTTGGTGGTCCTTTTACATTTTAGAAAGATCCCCTTGGCTGGTGAGTAGAGGACGGACAGGGAGTTCACAGAGGACCCATAGGAGGCTTTGTGGAGCCTGAGCAGCCAATGATGTTGGTTTGGCCCTTGATAGTGGCAGTGAAGATAAGGAGAAGGAACTCTACAATAGATGGATCCTGGAGGTAGAGGTCATAGAACTTATTTATAAGAGACCTTATTTATAAGGTCATAGAACTTATTTATAAGAGAAACAGCTTCCAGGTTTCTCCTCTGGAATATGGATAGAAGGAAGTATCCTCTACCGAAATGGGGAACCTTGGGGAAGAAGAGTTAAGAGGTGGGGATGAGATTCATTTGGAATGTGTTAAGTTTGAGATACCTGTGAGCTGAGTAGCTGCATTGGAGCCCAGAGAAGTCAGGCCTTGGAAAATAAATTCAAGGAATGAGCATACAGATTAAATTTAAAGCCAGAGAAATTGACAGGATCCTTTTGGGAGAACCTAGATAAAGAAAATGGTGAGGAACAGAGCCCTAGGATGGGTTGGGAAGAGCAGGAGGAGTCTGGAAAGAAGATGAGGAAGAAGTTGATGTGTCCACAATCACCTGCATTGCCACATACATGGTGCCAGGAGTCTGGCCACTCACCTCTGTGGTTTTGGACAAATCTCTTTACTTTGTGCCTTCCTGACCAACTTATGTCTTATGGTGTTGGTGAGAGTGAGATGAGAATGCACATGCGCTTGCTCATTGAAAGCAGTCCCCAAAAGGCACGGCATAACAGGAGCTGAGGCTTCCCCCACCCTAGACACCTAAGACCCCTCCCACACACTTCAGAGTTCAAGTATGTTTGAGAAAATGGATTGTTATATCTTGCTAAGGCATGTGGAAATGGCACTTGCCAACTCTAGACTTAGAGGTGGAGCCTGAGCTTATACACTGCTTCTTTTTTCTACCTGAGAGCTGTTATGTGACTCCCTGGGAGAGGAGGACAAATCAGACTTAATTCTCAAAACTTCTTGGCCAGGATCAGGGAATGATAAGCATCTTAGCTATAGCAGGTATGTGTGTGTGTGTGTGTGTATGTGCGTGTGTGTGTGTGCATACAGTCCTGTGAGCTCAGGGTGAGAGTAATAAAATCACTGGCAGACTGGCTTATCCATTTAGCAACTTCTCACTCTGAAACTGGGCTGAAGTGTTTGAAGCTGAAAGAGGAATGCTAGATTTGGAGATGTCTATTATTACCCTATGAGTATTTAGGTGAAGATGAAATGACGAGTCGTGGTTTCTTTTACTGCTGGGTTGGGTCTGGGGTTGGGTAGGTGGTGGAGAGAGTGAAGGAAGACAGATACATTTTTCCTATGGACAGGGCCTGCTCATTTTCCATCCCTTCTCTCCCTGTGCATGCATGGCCAGGCCTCCCTCACCTGTTTCCTTTGCAGTCACGAGTTAGGAAGATGCTTGGGAACCTCAGCAAGACAGAGAAATGGGGAGGCTGTCTAGCAGGTTGATTTGAGGGGCCAGAGGCAGCAGTCCCTGCTTCCTAGTATCTCATCCTTCCCTTGGCCAATGCCTTGGATTCCACCATTGGGTCTTTATTTCTTGGAATCTCAAATACCTTTTTTTTGGCATTCTAGATTCACAGCACCAAAGCCTACAGAGAATATCACAACTTAATTGACAGCCAATATTTTAGTGTTAACTTATAGCTAAATGAGAGCAAAGCTCCATCGGGGTGCATGACCAAGTGTTTGTGGAGGGAGAGGGCAAGAGAAGGGATGGCACAGCGTGCAGTGTTGATCCTGGGGTGCAGGTGGTATATTGGCAGAAAGGACTGAGGTTCAGTGAGGACTGATAGGGAGGAAGCAGTGGACTTGGCTTCCTTGATAGCCTCAGTGGCCCCGGAATTGCCTCCCCTATCAGATCAGGGGAGGTCTGAGAAGAGAAGCACCAAGTAGACAAATGGGGAAGATGTTTTGATCAAGAGGCACATGTCCTTGTTTCCCCAGTGCCTGGAGAACACTGAGGATGTCTGTTTTATTGCTGTTAGCTCCATATCACAGACCATCTTGAGGACTGAGGCCTTGTCAATTTGTGCTTGCAGGATTGTCTGGTTTCTGTGGCTGGGTCTTTGTGCTCAGTGGGAAAGGTGCTTTTCAGGTGAATTAATCCGATGCTTTTTTCTCCTTGATGGATGGTCCCAGCAGAGACCTGGGATCTTGGGTTACTTTGATGCATTGATGAATCACAGCTGTCAAACACCAACTTCTCCTTGAAGGCAGATCTCACTCAAGTCCCCTTTACCATAAGTCCTTCTTGTTTCACTAAATGTCTATGGCAGTTACTTTGGTCCAGCACCCAACCTTGACTTAGTCTTCAGTGCCTCTGCCAGTCTTTCCTGTCTTCTGAACTAGATTAGCTTTTCTAAGGGCTGGGCTGTGTCTTATTTATCCTAGTTTGTATCTTCTGCCCCAGAGCCCTGGGGCAGAGCACATAGTGGGCTCTTAGCGAAAAAGGTAGTTTTCTGATGATAATGATGACACAGGTGTTCATGGCTTTAGGACAAACTTTTTACTGTGATTCCCAAAGCGCTTCATCACATGACCCCAGAAGCCTCACCTCTCTGTATCTGCCCATCTCTTACTGCATACCATTCTCATTGGCCTTCACTTGGTTCCTGAAAGCTCTGCTCCAACCCAGCCTGGGTTGCTCCCTGTGGAATGCTGTTCTCCTCTCCTCCTAGTTAACACCTTGTCATCTGTGCAATCTCAGCTCAACCACCACCTCCTCAGGAAGTCTTCCTCAGTCTGGGTTGTATCCCTTTGTTATGAGCTCTTGTGGAACCGTTTGCTTTTTCTGAATTCAAAACACTGATCTTACTGGTGACTGTACTGATTGTATGATGGTTTGGTTTTCTGCCTGCTCCACTCAAAGAGCTGACGTCCCCTTATTTTCTCATCAGGTGGCTAGACAAGGATAAGGACGATGGGCAGTTGGTCCGGGAGTTGCTGCCCAGTGACAGCAATGCGACCCTGAGAAGTAAGTTGTTTCTGGAGAGGCCTGGCTTCCTGATGTCTGGTTGGGGGTGCCTTCCCTTCAAGAAAGCACACACTTTCTTTCATGGAGGCAGTCCTGGGGAGGGTGGAGAGGGAGAGGCTCTGGGGGAGGAATTGTAAAGCTCTTGTCTGTCTGTGTTGGTGCATGCAGCTCTGTTTGACCTTGAGTGGAGGCCCTAGACTCAGATGAGCCTCTGCAGAGAAGAGGGACAAGAACAAGATGACTAACGGTGCCAGGGGTTGGGGGCACTGTCACACAGAGCCTGTGAGGATAGACGTGTTTGGAAAGGGTTGTAAACTGAGTATTCTTTTTTTTAATACAAGGTATCATCCTGGAGGTTTTCCTTTGTGATGATAAAGTGCCTTGGGTTGATCATGAGCTTTAGACAAATCTAAAAGAAACTTATATCCAGAATCTACAATACCAGCACACCATATTTCTCATTTATCATTTCAATTAAGCTCTACAATAACTAAGAGGCTGGCAGAGCTCACGTTATTATGGCCATTTGTCAGAGGGGGATACTGGAGAATCTAAATATCTCTCCTAAGATTACTTAGAAAAATCACAGAGATGGGATTAGAGTGTCCAGTCTCTGTAATCAGAATTACAGAATTTAAGAGCTGGGAAGGGCTGTAAGAGATGAACCAGCCTAAGGTGGTTTATCACTTCACTGATGACCTATGGGGCAAGGGAACCCACCTGGTCCACCCAGGTCTGTGGTCAGTGATTGAGCTGGGACCATACCCAAGATGTCTTTGTCATGGTTTCTACTCTTTCCACTCCAGCAAGCACCACCACCATATGAACAGAGCCTCCCAGGCCCTCTGCTTCCTGAGTCAGAGCCTTTGAAAGGGGTTAGATGGAAAATGGTGTAAAGAAGAATCCTCTTCTCAGTTCCTGCTACATCTTTAGAGCATTGACAAACCCATTTCCTCATGTACCTTTGGGTTCCTCGCATTGCTGATCTTGAATAGGCCCCAGGTCTGGCCTTTTACTGGGGCCTGGACAGTCTGGAACGCTGGCCCCCAGGGCAGGTGGATTTAGTTGACTTTCTGCCAGTCTTTTTCCCCGGCCAGAATGCCTTAAGGCAGCAATGAATGGTGGACTTGGAATTTGCATTACTTGCCTTCTCAATGCTTTCGTCTTCATTCCCCAAAATGTGTACCCTGGAACAAACCTGTAGGACTTTGGGTCTTGTTTCATGTCTTCCAGGCACTCCCCTTTTTCTCAGGCCTTTTTATCCTCCCTTACACATTGATGACACACACCTTTCTGTGTGATCAGATGGAGTAACATCAGCATTGTGTCCCCACTAAAAGCAGGGGGCTTTGAATTGCTATTTCCTGAATTGTCAGTTCATGCCAAACACATAACTATCAGAGTCCTCATCTGTAAAACTGTGATAAGAATACTTAGCAAGAACACTGTGTATATAATGTGCTAAGCACTGCCTGGTGAAGCTTGATGGTTCCTTTGCCTCAGTTTCTTTGCCCGTCAGAGAAGTTGTTGGATGAGGTGTTGCTTTAGAGCCTTTCAAACTCTTACATTTTGGTGTTCTTGCCTGTGATTTCCAAATATTCACACCTTGTGGGTATTTGATTCTTGTTTTGTAGAGGAGGGGACTCAATGGGGATGGAGGGAGTCCTTGCCCCAAGTCACAGGGCTACCTAGGAGTTGATGTACTGCCCAACTCCCAGCCTGGTGTCCCACCCTCTGGCTCTAGGCCACTCTCCTGCCACATACTCCATGGTCTTTCTGGCTTGCTTTGCACTAATCCCGTCCTTTCCTCCCTCCTGCCTTGTACTGCTCAGACTTTCGCTATCACATCAGTTTGAAGACCGGGGATATCTCTGGGGCCAGTACAGACTCTAGAGTCTATGTCAAGCTATATGGGGATAAATCAGACACCATCAAGCAAATTCTTCTTGTCTCTGACAACAACCTGAAAGACTATTTTGAACGTAGCCGGGTGGATGAGTTCACCTTGGAGACCCTGAACATCGGAACTGTAAGTCTCCTTTCCAGGGCCGGGTGATGTCATCTCACCCATTCCCCTACAGACACCCCTCACATGTCCACACGCACTCATATAAACACAAGTGAACCCATCCTAAAGGAAAATGCCCATTTGGAGTTGTTAGCGAGGCAAGTTGCTTTATAGCTGGGATTTAGAGCAGCTGAAAATATGTGAACAATGGTTAAGCTTCCAGAATCTCTTTGGGAATGAAATGTCCATTTTTAGTGGCTGTGGTCCCCTCATTTCCTTTTTCTGCAAGAGTTGCGAGGACCAATGTACCTGGCTCAGAGGCATTGAAAAAAGGGCCACTGAGTGCAGGGAGGAAATGAAAAGAGGGGCTGATAATCCTCCCCACCTCCAAACTTGAATGTACATTAGGATTATATCTGCATGAAAACCAGTTTCCCAGACCTACTGGAGAGATTTTGCCTTAGAAGATGAACCCTCAGGGTTTGCGTTAGCAGGGTTCTAGGTAGACCTCCTCTACGTGGTCTAAGCACCCTACTTGGAGAAGCATGGTCTCAGCACTGGGCTTGAGTATTGGGACCATCCTTAGAAATGTCTGAGCTCAGCTTTGTGTTGCTTCCTGCCCCCTCGGGCCTTCTCAGGGAGCATCATCCTATTTTAGATGTCCTGGGTTCTTCTCAGAATCTCTTCTCCCTTCAAAATTCACTCTGGGGAAAGGTCTCATTTCACTCATTTATGCCTTGAAGTTAATGAACTCAAGCCAAGCTTTCCTTGATCAAAATGTTTTTATGTACTAGTTGTAGAGTGAACTGCTTTCCCCCTTTATTACAAGACCTCTGGCCACAGCCAGTGGATAAATGAGACATCGGGGGGTATGGGATGGAGGTGGAGGGTGGTCAGGCCTTCCTTTGTGTTTCTGAAACCACCCCCCTCCCCCCCAACAAGCAGTGTTGGAACCTGGGCTCTGGCTGCTTACTGCCTGGGTTGGAAGCCCAGTTTTCTCACTCACCTGCTGTGTGACATTGGATAAGTTACTTAACCTCTATTTATCTCAGTTTTTTCACTTGGAAATCAGGAACCCCAAAAGGGATTGTTAGTTGCAGCATTAGGTGCAACCTACAGGCCATTCCTGGCACATAGCAAGTGCTCAGAAAATGCTGTTATTTATGAAACAATATGCCAAGTCCTGTGCAGTGTGAGATGGAATAGAACAGAAAGATAGTCCCTGCCTCAAAGAGATTTCAGTCAGACCAGATAGAAGACACCTTTCCCTATTCTTCCTCTCAGCTGGTCACTCCCTGGGACTTTCATGGAGAGACCATGTTCACACTCCCCTGTCCCTGGGCGTATACCTACCAGAGCTTTCTGCCTGCATGGCTGTGTTCCTTCTGACAATTCTAGGGGAATTCCAGGAGGGTTACTTGCCCTCAACTGTGACAGTGTTGCCATTGCCGGCTGCAAAGAGGTACTTAGTGCTCAGAAGAAAGGGACCAAGAGCAGGGCTCAGAGGGACAATTTTCTAAATCTGGTCTTTGGGCACTGGAGACACTGGCTAGACCAGTGCCCCCCACCCCTCCAAGTCCATCTCAGAAAGACTCTCAGGGCTAAAGAGGATGTCAAAGACCATCCAGTAATTCCAGCATGTGTTAGAATTGTCCTGTATACAACATTTCACAGAAAAGAATTTGAGTGTTAAAAATCGGTGTACAAATGAGGATGGCCCCATGGAGATCCTAGCTGTCATCTAAGGTGCCCATGGTCAAAGATGTTACTATTTAAATTTGCAAGGAAGTAGACTATAGAGTGCTATTGGAAAGAGAAGATGTTCCTCAGGTTCCTCAAGTGAGAGGGAGCAATTGGACTGGGAATCACAGAGCACCTGAGAGTTTGTCTGCATATTCTGTCACCTGTAGGATGGGCACACCAAAGAAGAAATGCAAAAATATGCTCTGGGGGTATAGTGTATTGTTTTAAATGAAACGAAACCCATAACCCAGCTGTCAGAAATTGGTGGTGAACATTTTTGAATATTTGCTTTCTTGTGCTGTCACAACCTAACATTATTAAAAACATACTGGTGCTTTCAAAGTCCATGTGTCATCTGTTCCTCCACTTGCTTCTTAAAACTTCCCCCGGGGGAAGCTGGTCAAGAGAGAAGGGAATGGTAACTCCAGGCATAAGAAGTGATGCCCTTGTGGCCCAGGAGGTTGATGATGGGGACAGGACTAGATCCCAGCCTCCTGCTGCCTTCCCCTTTTGGATTACAGGAGACCCAGATTTAGGAGAATTTGGGGGCCAGTGTTTGGGACTTGGGGACAGAGGCATAGAAGTTTCTGGTCTTCCCACACCAGCTCTTTGCTACCTCCACCCTGGATCTCCTTTCAGATCAACCGGCTGATCATTGGGCATGACAGCACGGGCATGCACGCCAGCTGGTTCCTGGGCAGTGTCCAGATCCGTGTGCCCCGCCAAGGCAAGCAGTACAACTTCCCTGTCAACCGCTGGCTGGACAAGAACCAGGCCGACAGGCGCCTTGAGGTGGAGCTCTATCCCAGTGAGGTCGTGGAGATCCAGAAATGTATGGAAGATGTGTGTGTGGGGGGGGGGGGGGGGAGCACCAACATTGTTTTCCCTGTGGGATGGGGCAATGAGGATGAAGGAGGGACTGTGGTGAGATCTAGGGTCTTGTCTCCAAGGGAGGTCCTGTAGGGAGATGATGGAGGCTTCCAGTTGCCTCCTGTACAATGGTTCTAGAAGGGAAGAAAGACTTATTTTACAGATGGGGAAACTGAGGACTCTGGATGAAACTTTTTTTTCTGGGATAAAGGCAGCAAACGACTTTATTAGGACATGTATATACTTGATTCTGTATACAACAGGAGTTTGAAACAAAGTCCATGTCTTCTGCTGGGAAGACTGGGTAAAGAGATAAAATTGTTTATTCACTTATTTTTCAATTAATATATATTGAGCATCTCTCTGTGCCTGGCACTAGGCTTTGTGGAGACAAACCAGACCAAACCTCTGCCTTTGTGGATTTTACCTTCCATCAGGAGAGACAAACAATGAATATGTAATGTAATACCCAAGTAAGAGCTGGGAAGAAAATGAAGTAGGATTAGGGGCCAGTGTTGACATCTGTGGTAGGAGACCTTTTTGGACAATGTGGCCAGAAGTGACCTCTCTGAGGAGGTGAAGTTCCAGGTGATCTGGTCACCACTCAGCATAATGTGAGGGCCTCAGGTCATGGCAGGGGTCAAGAAATAAGGCGTTATCCAGAGTGGTCAGAAAGACAGTGAGACCAAAACCTGGCACAGAGAATGTCTCCTCCCTCACCTGGCGTGCAACCGCTCCAGGCTCACTTCTATGGGAAGCTGCCCGGAGAACCCCTGATACAAAGTCACCTCCTACTCTTCCAAACTTGGGATCTTTTGCTGTGTGCACTTTATCTCCCCAACTAGCCTGTAAGTTCCTGGCAGGGGAGCTGTGTCACATACACATGCCTTGTAATTCTCCATCTGCCAAGGTGGTAAACCAACTCCTTTCCTCTTTGTGAATTGAAACTTGATTTCAAGAAGATAACACAAGTGCTAGTTAAAAATATAAAGCTAAAAATCAGCAGTTCCCTTATTCATCACTTCTACCCTCCCCTTTTTCAGAGATCACTTTAATTATTTTAGCTTTTCCTTTGAAATTTATTTCCATAATTCTGAATGAAATGCCTGTCATTTTCTTGATTTTTCAGTCTTAGATATTATCTTTCGACTTCCAACTATAGATGAAAATTTAGCTCTCGTAATACACACACACACGCAGTCTCACTTCTCAGCCTTCCAGCCTTAAGTATAAGTAAATCAATATTCAATATTGATATTTTTATGACTATGCAAATATTATTCACTGCTGAGTCACCTGCTATATGGCAATTGCATTTCATTTTTTGTACAGCTTTTTGTTTTCTGGAATTAATATTCTCATTTTTTTCATTTGTATAGTTTTCCAAATATATATGGAATTTTTATCTCCAAAGCTCCAGTAGAACTAAAATTCTTGTGATATGTTCAAACCCAAAAAGAAATCTGTTGGTTTCCTCCCTACCTCCCCTGCTCCAATCCCACTCTGACTCTTGAGCCTTCTGTTCTCCTGTGCTTTAGATGGCCATGCAGCTGTCCTCATGGAACTTCCTTTTACTCCCTTTTTGAAAATTTATTTTTTCTTTCTCCTGGGTTGAATCACCTATTTCCTGGATCCCATGTCTTCCTGAGGAAAGGTGAATGGGTGATAAATGTTGAGACCTTACATATCTGCAAATGTCTTTATTCTGCTCTCAAATTTGATTTATAGTTTGGCTTATATAGAATTCTAAGCTAGAGCTTATTTTGCCTTAGAGTCCTGGAAGAATTATTGGAATTATTCTGCTGCCTTCCTGTTCCCATTGTAGTGTTTGAGAAGTCTGATGCCATTCTGGTATCCAACCCTTTGGAGTTTTTTTTTCTTTTCCCTCTCTCTTTCTCTAAAAAGGTTATAAGGTCCTATCTTTATCTCTGAATTCCGAAATGTCATCATATCCTCACTGTCTGGTGAATTTAGTTTCATCCATTGTTCTTGGAATTACTGGGCTCCTCCCAGTCCTGGGACGTTTTCTTGTATTATTTATTTTGACACTTTCCAACTCTCTATTTCCTTTGTTTTCTCTAAAACTGAACTTTTTCTTAGTTGTTGGATTTCCCCTGATTGTCTTGCCTTTTCTCTGCCATTTGTCTTTGTTCTTGGGAAATTTTCTTTTTGTTCTTAGATGTCCCCAACTTCATCCTTGCTGTTGAATATTTTATTTCAGCCACCATGTTTGATTTCCAGTAATTCATTCCTTGTTCTCTGAATGCTCCTTTCTGTCCATTCTTATATATATATCTTATACATAATCCTGGCTTCCTAAAGTCATGAGAGTGTGGTAAGCAGGGAGTTGGGGCTTCTCTCGCTGCAGTCTCAGTTTTCATGGAATCCCTCTGCTGTCCATACACCATCCTGCCCTCTCTCTCAACTGAGACTAGTAGTTAGTTGAACCCCATTCAGGGTCTCAAACAGTCCTCTTGTTTTCAGCCTCCAATGTGAGGAAATTTCTCACATTGTCGTGGTAATGGGCAGATCCTCCATCTTGTTGAAAATAACAGGCTTTCTTGGGGAAAAAAAAAAAAGACATGGCCTTGAAGCATTGCTGAGAGGACAAGTCTTGAAACAATCACTTCGAAAAAATACGGTTCTATAGTTTTCTGGAAAACATTTTGCTCTCTGTTAGGATGTGCCCTCTAAGGTACATCTATGCAACACAGTGATGAAATATCCCTTCCAAACATAAACAACTCTGCCTGTGCTGATTGATGTATCTGTTAGTATCATCTGAAAGGTATATATATTTAAAGGAACATCCTTGTTCCACCTTTGTCATTTACTGAACATAAAGAAGAAGAACAAACAGCCTTTACTTCTGCCTGCCTCATATGTCTTCCCGGGACTAGGCACACAGGGAGCATCAGCTGGTGCACGGAACTCCTCACTGCCAATGCCCAGTGACACAGGTAGTGAAGTGCATGACTGGGTTTTGGAGACTGATTGCTTGGGTTTGCCTTTTCCACCCCCTACTCAATTCGTCTTCAGCCTCAGTTTGTCCACCTGCAAAATGGGAATGATTGTACTTACTCCAGGTGTTAATGAGAGGACTAATTGAGATCATGTCTGTGAAGCACCAGGTATGCATGTGGTGTAGGCTCGGGGATTGTTTGTTTTGTTATTATCACTGTTGTTGCTAATACTATTAAATGTTCTGCCCCCCCCCATGTGTCCACCCAGTGGTCCATTACGAGGTTGAGGTTTGGACAGGGGACATGGGTGGCGCAGGCACCACCTCCCAAGTCTACATGCAGATCTATGGCAAGGAAGGCAAGACTGAAGTGCTCTTCCTCACCAGCCGCTCGAAAATTCTTGATCGAGCCTCCAAGGACATATTCCAGGTGTGTGGGGCTAAGGTAGCAAGGAGCCAATAGAGCCAGACTAGGCTGGCTGGGGCCCAATGGGCCCTGGATGCTGCCCTGGGTGCTCTGATTTCCTCAGCCAACACTCACTCAACAGTAAGGCTGCTTCCCTCGAGCCCGGTGGGAAATGATTCTTCTCTTGCCTTGAGCGCAAGTGGGACAGGAATTCCCAGGCACCCCAAGGGTTTCCTGGGAGCAGCATAAGGCAGGGTATAAGAACTTTGAATTGGAAGTGAGAAGACATGGTTTTTCAGCCAAGTTCTACACCGCGAGCTTGGGCAGTAAGCCCCTCTCTCTAGACCCAAGTTTTTGGCCTGAAAAGGAAGGGATTACTAGCTCAATTCTCACCCATGGCCTCATTTTACAGCCACCTTGGGAGCTTTAAGTAAAAGGTACTGCCTGGTCTACATCCCAGAGCAGTTAAATCAGAACCTCTCGTGTATTTTCCTGGACATGCTTTTCAAAGCTCTATTAGCGATAAGAATGTGACACCGATCCTGAGAACCACAAGAACAAATGAACCTAATTCAGCAAAATACAGCACCAAGGTCCTGTTTATTTCATCCACTCCCAGCCTGTGACTTCTGAGCTACAGCCTTCTGGCCTGATAGGGCCATACTTCTCAGGCAGGACTGGGCGAATCCTTGGAGCTATATGGCTGCCTTCTGAGTGCCCCAGGTCTCTTCACTTCCCTCTGCATACCTTTGAGTAGAGGGAAAAAAAAGATGAGAATGTGGGCATGTTGTTGGGAAAAGAGGAAGATGCGGGGCTGCTGCACTTTGGCAGGGCCCATGAATGGTTTATACTGACTCAGTGCGTGTGTGTGCATGTGTGTGTGCACCTGTGTGTGCACCTGTGTCTGTTTATATGTGTGTTCAGGGAGCTTGTTCACGCTGTGTACTCTGCGTGTGTGTGTGTACCACAAGCAGTTTGGCCCTCAGTGAGGATCCTAACCTAGTGCACAGAAAAGAAGGGTCTGGCTGAGCTGGGCTCCGGGCCAGGGTCTTGGGTGTGTCTCAATTAAACCTCCTCATGACACTGCTGAGGCTGAGCCCCAGCATTTTAGCTTCTGAGCCTTTGCTACCTTATCAGTTAAGGCCCAGCTTCATAACCCTCTCTGATGTGCCTCGTAGAGTCCCTGTAACAATCATTCAAAATAGTCATGCCAGTGACAGCCCTTGGGAAATTGTGACAAGTTATGGCAATGTAACAGAGAAATCTGTCTTCTGGACAGCTGACAGTGGCCGGATGGGGTGGTGAGTGCAGACCTGTGGTCGGGCAGACAGATGCGGGTGTGGGGATGGCAGGCAGACTCCCTGGAGAGAGATGATTGCGAGGCTGCTATGGCCCTGGAGACGCTGGAGAGGCACTCTAATGTGCTCAAGGACTGTCCAGCTCCTAAGTGGGCCCTGGACTTCATCCTGGATGGATATTTGCTTGCAAAAGAGGTTTTTGGCTGCATTGTGGATTCAAGAAAAGGGGGTCAGAATATCTGAGTTTTCATCTAGGCTTGATCTCTAAATGTGGGACACTGAGCAGCTCAGGAGATCCCTGGCCTCACCTTGCCCTGGCACTCACATGGGAGCCCTGGTGGGAGCAGGCTTTGGGAAGTGTCAAGACAGCCAGACCAGAGTCCCCCAGCATCGGGGAGCACTGAGCCCGTCCCGACTTCATCACCTCAGCACAGCCTTCCCCAGAGGGTAGGGTTCAGGGTGGGGCATCGTGATTTAAGGCCAAGGACCCGATTGTTTGAAGAAAAGCTAAATCCAGCAACACTGCCTTTGAACCAACCTGGTGCTGGGCCCCAGAGTGTGGGGGAGAGAAACAAAAATAGAAGGCCCCTGCCTTTAAGGAGCTCACAGTGAGTGGACAGAGAAGACCCACTCATCTGGCTATAGGGGGGACTCACGATGGTTCAAGGGCTGGGGGTACATGCTGGGCCTCCCCAGGGAGGGAGAGACCGCAGGCCGCAGGCTGAGGGGCATACCGGGCTGGGGTGGTGTCTGAGGTCCCTGGGAGCAGGGGTGAGATTTCTGTTTTTGAAAAAATCACACTTTTTAGTGCTTTTTACAGAAGTTATATGTGCTCAGTGCTGAAAAAAAAATTGAAAAAAGATCACAGTAAGGCACAAAGTTTAAAACAAAGCAGAGGAATCTGAATGCCTAGGTTTTTAGTTAAGGATGGGGAAGGGGCACTCTGGGTAAGGGGAGTGCACGAGCAAAGATGTAGAAGGGAGAGCAGTGCGTGTATATGTGTGTGCTAGAGAGAGAGAGAGAGAAGAATGAGACCCGCTTGACTGTTGCAGACGGTAGAGAGAAACAGGTTTGGTGGAGGTTGGGGCCAGGCTAAGTAGCATCTGGAAGGCCAGCCGGAGAGGAGAGCCCGGGGCCGGGGCGTGGTGGGAGGAGGAAGCCCAGCCCCTAGGCCTGGAACTCCCACCCCCGGAGCCCCGGCTGGACAGGGGAGGCGGGAGGGCGCCGAGCCCGCGCCAGCCTCTGACCCCGGCTCTTTGCACAGCTGGAGGCGGCCGACGTGGGCGAGGTCTACAAGGTCCGACTGGGGCACACGGGCGAGGGCTTCGGGCCCAGCTGGTTCGTGGACACGGTGTGGCTGCGGCACCTGGTGGCGCGGGAGGAGGCCCTCACGCCGGAGGAGGAGGCGCGGAGGAAGAAGGAGCAGGACAAGATGAGGCAGCTGCTGAGGAAAGAGCAGCTGAGGGCCAAGCTGCAGAGGAAGAAGAAGAGGAAGGAGGACGAGGGGGGTGAGGAGGAGTCGACGTCTGAGGAGTCCTCAGAGGAGGAGGAGGAGGAGGAGGAGGAGTCCGAGGAGGAGGAGGAGGAGGAGGAGGAGTTTGGGCCGGGCATGCGGGCTGTGATTGAGGAGTACAAGTTTGACGCCCACCGCTGGCTGGCCCGGGGCAAGGAGGACGGCGAGCTGGTGGTGGAGCTGGTGCCCGCCGGCCGGCCGGGGCCTGAGCGTAAGAGTCTTGGGCGGGGTGAGGTGGGGGTGGGTTCAGCTCCAGGGTGGTGTCCGTGGGCTCGTTGGTCCTTCCCAGGTTCTGGCTGGAACTGATGGGCTGAGCCTCAGGTTCACCCAGGGCCCTGGTGTCCTCAGTGCTGCCTCTTCCTGTGTCCCCAGCCGTCACCTATGAGGTCCAGGTCATCACGGGGAACGTGCCCAAGGCCGGCACTGACGCCAATGTCTACCTGACCATCTACGGGGAGGAGTGCGGGGACACGGGCGAGCGGCCCCTGAAGACGTCGGACAAGTCCAACAAGTTCGAGCAGGGGCAGGTAGAGCCGGGGCTCTCTGGCTGTGACTGGGGGGAGAGGGGTGTAGTTTGGGGCCTGGTGTCCTCTGACCCTCGCCCTGCAGCCCTACCCAGCACCTACATTTGACGTAAGCACCACCCCTGAAAATACCTGCTCTTTGGGCGGGGCTACGGGGGATCCAGCTCTCACGGAGCCCAGCGGCGGGTGGGTCGTCAGGAAGCCACCAGCAAACAGTATCAGGTGGCAGATGCTCGGGTGCCGAGTGGGTGGGGCAGGGGTCCCAGGAGGACAAGGTTATTGTAGGGTGGTGACTTGGGGAGAAGTAGGTGGGGCGAGCAACCACCAAGATGGACGCTGACAAGGGCGGAGGGTGTTCTCCAGAGACGGGACAGCTGGAGCAGAGGTGAGGAATGAAAACGGGGAAGGCAGGCTTGAGGGACAGTGAGTCTTCCAGCTCAGGTATGGTCAGTGCCGAGCCCGAGTGGGTACTGCCTCTGGAAAGCTCAGATGGGGCCAGGCCAGTGCAGGGAGTGGGGGTGGGGGTGAGAATGGGCAGCCTGAATGCTAGAAGCCTGCATCTTATCCCAGGCCATGGGAGCCACAGAAGGCTTTTGAGTATTGGGAAAAAATGCATGCACCCCATCCTTCCAGATGCAGTGGAAAAGCATGGAAAATTGAGCTGTAATCTTTGCCCTTTAAATTTTATAATATCCCCCTGGCTAGAAGACTGTCACCTGTCTCACCCTGCCCATTCCTGTCCCCATTCTAAAGCCACATTCAGTTATCAACAGAAATGGAGAGAAAATAAATTAAACCCTTAAAATACTTCTGGGCTCATTCCTTGATTTATTTCAGGGCCCCTTGCTTTTTCCTTCAACACTCCCTCCCATGGCATGACGAGCAGGACTTATTTCTGTGTTTTGGTACTTTTCATTAAAAATTATAGCCACTGTAATCCTGAATTGGAAAAAAAAAAAGCTATAGACAATTTTGAGTGAAATAAGAATATGGACTGTATATTGGATAAAACTATTCTGCTAAAATTGTTTCCCAATTTTGATAATTACACTGGGACTATATGTGTCCTTGTTCTTAGGAAATCCATGTTGAAGTATTTGGGAGATAAAGCATCCTAGTATGTGCCACTTTTAGATGATTCAAAAAAAAAAAGAGGGAGAGAAAGAACGAGAGAGAGAAATCTATATAAAGTGAGAGTTATAAAGCAAATGTTGCAAATAAGTAGAGTGTCTAGGTAGAGTGTACAAAAGTTCATTGTTGTATTCCCTCAAATTTTCTGTGGGGTTTGAAATCTTTTTTGAAATAAAGAATTAAAAAAAGTAAAAGCCAAGACGCCGGGCACTTATCAGATCCTGTCGCCACCTGCGTCTTCCAGGTCACAGAGCCACCAGCACACCTTTGTACGGCTCACCTTTCCTTCCCACTTGGGGGGCGAGCTAGTGTAAGTCTACTATTTCTGTCAATCGCTTGGGCTTTGCACAGGATGGGTGCCTAGCAGGGGCTTAAGCAGAAGTTGTGGTTTGCACCCAGAGCCAAGGAGCCGCGCACACACGCATCAGGCAGCCAGATGCCCCCACACGTGCACACAATGCAGAGGCCGAGGGTGAGCAGCCAGCTGCCTTCACCATTCTCCCCTCACCGTCACCCTCCCTCCTCTCCCTTCACCTTCCTGCACACAGTGAGAGTGAGGGGATCCCCCTGGGCACAGTGAGGCCAGTTGGAATTTGTGCTCACCGAACATGGGCTGACCAGCTACATTTTCCACCCCACCCCACCCCCGTCCTTTTTGTTTATGGTCAGCCTCCACGTCCTTGGGAGGGTGGAGCTGGGGGCGAGTAGCAAGGGAGTGGGCTGTACTCCTCTGAGTGCCACCCTGACCCTTCACAGACAGACACCTTCACTGTCCACGCCATTGACCTGGGGCCCCTGACCAAGATTCGGATTCGCCATGACAACTCGGGCAACAGACCAGGCTGGTTCCTGGACAGGATAGACATCACGGACCTGACCAACGAGGTCACGTGAGTGTCAGCTGGACGGGAGGGATCCAGGGGTCCAGCCCCGGAGAGAGGGCAGGACTGGGGGCAGGCTGGGTGATGTGGGGGGGGGGGCGTGCCGTGGGTGGGTGGGCGTGCCTTCCTCCCTGCCCGGGCAGATGACAGTGGACGGTGACGGCCTGGAAGGACATCAGATTTGCTTTCCCTGCCAGACCTTCAAACTCCACACACAGCCTCGCTCACCTGCCTGCATCTCCCTGGGTAAAGCCACTTCCATGACATTGTTTTAGCACGGGAGACCAAGGAGAAGCAAACTTTTCCTTTTAAGGCCAGAAAGCAAACATCTGAGACTCTGAGGACACACAGTCTGTCACAAGTACTCAACTGTGCCCTTTTAGCATGCAAGCCGCCACAGACAACCCCTAAGGGACTTGCCAGGGCCTAAAACTTTGTTCACACTGAAATTTGAATTTCATGTAGTTTCCACGTATCACAAAATATTCTTCTTAGTTTTTTTTCCAACCATTTTAAAATGTAAAAACCATTCTTAGCTTATGGGATGAATAAATACAGAAGACAGGTCAGGTTTGGCCTGTGGGCCACAGGTCACCGACCCTGGCTCTAGACTCAAGCCAGCGTGTGAGCTGGGTTGGGTGGGGTATTTTGATCTGACAGGAGAACGCAGCAGGCCCCAGAAAGGCAGAGCCCCAGCCCCAGAGCTCGTTAGTGCTGAGCCAGGACCAGAAGTCCAGGCCATGAGTTCAAGCTGGTTTGTTAACACTGTTGGGCCATTGGTGCCTCTCAAGGCCCCATGCTGTGGAGTGGACTGGACAGAGGCAGGCAGAGAGGAAAGCAAGCAAGATCTTGAGTGGGTTGTCAGGCTGCTGAGGGCAGTCCTGTGCCCCTTATTTAATAGGGGCTAGATAAAAAATTATTTTCTGAATGTCTGCATCCTGGTGTCTCTGGAGCAGGTCCTCTTGCTGGATGCCCCTCTGTGCAGGGCTTGGGGTAACAGGGCTCAGAATATCAGAATGTCATCACGGGATCACCCATCCATGTTCCACCATCCCCTTCCAGCCTAGGAGAGTGCACTGTAGAGGAAACAGAGGCACGGCTCCTGCAGGGCCTGACATCGGGATTTTCTGTGAGTTTGCCATGGTCGTGCACAGGGGCCATGGGAGAAGTGTGTGGCCAGGAACCAGGATCCTGGCCTTGGGGTCCACCTGATGCCAGCAACTCACCTGCATCACCTGGACAAGCTGCCCCACCTTTGCAGACTTTCTTTTCCTCTTCTGTTGCATGGGCTGAGTGATGCTGGTTCAGCTTACTTCTCAAGAATTTCTGAGAATCTAAGGAATTCAAGTTTGAAAACTTAAATCAGGTGCTGTAGAAACAAGAGAATAGGGACAAATTGTGACCATCCCTGGCTTCCCTTGCAGCTCAGTCAGGGTCAGTTGTTCTGTTCCATTGATTTGGCATTTCTAGGCTAGCTGAACAATTTTTCAATTATTGTAGCTTTATAGTCTATCATGATATCTGCCAGTTCTTATCTTCTTTCCTTAAAGTGTTCGTGCTTCTTACCTTTTTAAAACCAAGATGTTAAATCACTTGAAAAAATATTGCAATTGGAATTTTGATTGTTATGCCATTAAATGTATGTGGGAGAATTGCAATATTTAGAACACTAAGTACTACCACCCAGGGATAACTTTCCATTTATCCAAGTGCTCCTTTGTGTTTCTCAATGATGTTTTACGATTTCCTCCACATAGCTGCTACACATTCTTGTTAAGTTTATCCCCAGGTATTTTATATTTTTATCACTGCTGTAAATGGAACCTTCTCAATACTTCTCTCTCCCCTCCCCTTCTCTTTTTCCTTCCTTCCTCTACTCCTCCCTTCCCTAGTTTCCTCCTCTTCCCTTCCCAGCTTTTTTGTTGGTGTTGCTTGTTTACACTTCTTTGTTCCATTTGATATTAAAGATGGAATAAGGGGCCATATGAGCTGGTTCTGGCAACCATCAAGTTAAGAGCTATTCTGAGCAAAGCCTGCTCCAGAAGTGGAAACGCAATTACAGAAGTTCCAAAGAAGCAAAATCAGAAGAGTAAATTTCCCGCCTCTCTGTCTCAGAGAGATACCACCTTTTTCAACAGTGTCTGTGGCCTTCCAGGCTCTCTATGACCTTTATTAGCTCAGCAATACAACCGCTGCAGCTAAGAAGAGTTGTGAACTCTGTTCACACATCAGCTGCCCTTGACTCGGTCAACAGCATCCTTGTGAACTTGGCATTCCAGAGTCCTCTGTGTCCCTCACCCCACGCTGGTCTGTTCTTCTCTCTGTCCTCATCACCACCACCCCATCAGAGCCTCCTGCCTGGGCCCTCTGCTTCCCCTAGGAACTGCTACTGTCTGCAGCAATCCAGTGGTCAGGGCTGTGTCACTCCCTGCCCACAAACCTCCAGTGGCCTCCAAAGCTCTCCAGCGGACCTCGGTGGCCCTCCGTGGCCCTCTGGGGCTGCCCCACGCTACCTCCTTATTTCCCTCCTCTTCTGCCCCTTACATATTCCTTGCTGATCCTTGAACCCAGAAGACACCACAAGGACTTGCCATTTGCCATCCCCTCTCCCAGTTGCCCCCACCCCTGCCCCGTGGTTCACTCTCACACACGTTTAGGCTAAAAGTCCAGCACTCGGGCCAGTCCTGGCTCCTGCTCTGATTCCCACTGTCTCCCTGGCTATGTCTCCCTGTCTCTTTGCAGAGGCCTCTCTTCTACCTTTGTCTTCGCTCTTCCCGCAGGATTGTCGTCTCTGCCCCGATTCCACCTCTTTATTCCTACCTCTCTCCCTTGATCAGCATAATTTAAAACTAAAGTCAATTACTCATATGTTATTTTACTGAATAAAACTGTAATCAACCATATGTTTCAAGGCTGAGAGGTGGAGCAGTATTGGGGGCTCCTATGGAGATGGCGCTCTGGCTTTGCCAGACTTTGTCCCGTGTGCAGCTGGCAGGCCGGGGGAAGAAGCCCATGGGGGAGAAGGGCCCCAATTTTTATGGGAGCTGCATTCTTGAACCTTTTGGTCTAGGAGTTTAGTGGCCTGGGGCAGGGGGGAGCTACCCAGCCCACACTCAGGGCTGAAGGGAAAGGGAAGTAAAATGATAATAACCAAAATAATATCGGCACGTTCTTATTGAGAGCCTCCCTTGAGTCAGGTGTTTTTATAAGCACTTTAAATGTTTAACTCATGTAATCCTCACAGCAACCTATGAAATAGGCAATATTGCCATTTTACAGAATGGTAGACTGAAGCACATGGTAGGATTGCCAGATGAAATATAGGACTCCCAGTTAAATTTGAATTTCAGATAAGCAGTGAATTTTTCTTAAGTATATGTCCCAAATATTGCATGCGACATACTTAATACTAAAAAATAGTGTGTTGCTTATTTGATCGTCAAATTAATAGGGAGTCCTGTCATTTTAGTTGTTCAATCTGTCAACCTCAGCACAGAGAAGTACAAAAACCTCACACAGCTATCAGTGGCAGAGGCAGAAATCAAACCCAGAGATTCTGGTTCAGAGGCAGAGTCCTTCATTTGCCATGCTCTGCTGCCTGCAGGCCCTGGGTCTGCCACCCTTCCTGCCTGCTGTGCTGAGCCCTGTCTCCCTACCAAGGAGGCCGACTTGGAATCTCCCCTCCCTGCCTTCCTACATAGCCTAGCTGTCTGCTATGCCAGCTCCTTAGCCACGCTCGTTATACTTTCCAAAATCTTCTTTGGGTAGTTCCATAAACTTCCATGCATTCAGTAATTATGTTTGGGGCACCTCCTAGCGCTGGCTAATAGATTAATACCGGAAAGGGTTGGGACAGTTCCCATGAGCTCCTCTCCTTCAGTGTCACCCTGGCTGAGGGTTTACTGTGCACCAACAGCATTGTCAAGGGGGTCCTGGAGACCATGTCCCTTTTTTGTTCTCCACCCCAGGCAGGGGACTCTAACGAGATGAGTCCCCAGCTGGGTATGATGGAAGGGCAATGCTGTAGGGGTCCAGTGTGGGAGAGTTGGTGCCCCACAAAGGCCTCTCATTTCTTTGCCCATTACTGCTCCTGCAGGACATGTCCCCAGAAGACATTCTCAATCTCCCCCCGCCACACACACAGGTACTATTTTCCATGCCAACGCTGGCTGGCAGTAGAGGAGGACGACGGTCAGCTGTCCAGGGAGCTGTTGCCAGTGGATGAGTCCTACGTGCTGCCGCAGAGCGAGGACGAAGAGGGAGGGGGAGGTGGTGACAACAACCCCCTCGACAACTTGGCCCTGGAGCAAAAAGGTTTCCTAGAGCTAATTTCTTCCCCCCAGCATCCTTCCTCACCCCTCAAGGGCATTGGAGGCCCTTCCTCTCCCTCCCTCCCCTATGGAAACTGGGCATTGCCACCTCTGGCAATCTATTCATACCACCCTCTCATTCTTTCATGGACAAGGATGGGTGAGCTGGGTGTGTACCCATGGGTCTGGTTTAGGGCTGGGAATAAAGGGTATGGCTTATTAAAGAGTTATGGTCAAGAATGAATGAAATGGAATAGAAATGGAGTGGGGTGGGATGGTACAGGATGGGATAGGATAGGATAGGATAGGACAGAACAGAACAGGACAGGATAGGATGGGTTAGAAAGTTGGTAGCTTTTTCTGATTCAGTCTTGTGTCCTCCCCTCAAAGCACATTACAGGCTTTCAGGACATTTTTGCCAAGGGTAAGAATGAATGATAACTCCTAGGACTTCTATGATGCTTGAGCTCCCTTCCCTGGAACTCACATCTCTGAAACACCTCCCAGCCTGGAAGAGTCAGACTGAGGCTCCTGGCTGACAAGCCTCTGACCCCATGATCACCCCTCGTCTCCTCTTAGCCATGCTGTCAATGCTATTGATTTGAGGGCTTCCTGTGTGAGCAGAAAGCAGAGGAAGCCTTATCTCTACCCTCAGGAAGTTTCTAGCCTTTTAGGAATTTCTCTAGACTTTTAGAAACTGCAGAACCACACATTACGACTAATGCTATTCATAAGAATAGTCAACACAGACATGAAAATTACTCCTTACTAATTGCAGGGTTCAGAGATACAGGATTGAAGAGATAGAGCAAGAATTGGAGTGGATGGCACCAGGTGGAGTGAATCAAGGAAGCCTTTCTAGAGGAGGTGGCTTTCCTCCCTGCTCCCTTCATGAGAGGAGCGCTCTACCACTCACATTTCCACATTCCTCTCCTGGCAGATAAATCTACCACATTCTCAGTGACCATAAAGACTGGGGACAAGAAGAATTCAGGCACAGATGCCAATGTCTTCATCACACTCTTTGGCACGCAAGATGACACTGGTAAGAAAACAAGGAGCCTAGAAGACTCAGAAATAGTTTTGAAGGAAATCTTGGTCATGCCTCTGTCTCTTGACAGATTGCATGCAACTAGCCCTGCCAGAGAAAGGCAGTTCTTTTTTTCCAAAAATATGTCCATGTGAGATGACTTGCCTATCTGGGTTGTGAACATTGGTTTTTTAGAAAGTGCTTCCTAAATCTTAGTAACGTAGTCCTACTACTTTCTCTCCTGTCCTCATTGCTGCCTCTACCACCTTAGAAATGTGTGAAAGCATGTGAATTATTTATCCTTCAGCATCCTCTTCATTAGGCAGTGATGCGCAATCCAATGGTCAGCTTTCTGAAAGCTGTTACCATTTCCTGAGTCCTTCCTGGAGACGTGTCTCTGTTTGCCTTTCCAAACCATAATGAAGGGGGCTCCGATACACAGAGCAAGTGATCTCTTCTCTGTATCTTCTAGCCTTCTCCTTCCTATTCTAAAGCAGAGGTAGCTCTAGCCTAACGCTGCCCCCAACAGTAGCCTCGGAAATGGTGGGTCCTCCCACCCCCCAGTAGATGCAGCCCAGGGTACTCTCAGGAAGAGGTGCTCAAGGAATCTGGGAGCAATTCTGGAGCCTTTACCCATCCATGTACATGGAGAGGGTGTCATTTAGCATTGGAATCAGTATCCAGTTGGGCCACCCGTCCAGCCGCTTGGTCTGAGTTCAGAGAGAAGTCATCCCTCAAATAGTCATTATGTATTTACTCAAAACCCATTGGGTCCAGAGCCCTGTGCCAAGCACTGTTGACAAATGGTCCTAATCCCTGTCCTCAGGGTGCACATACCTAATTCAGTGGCGTGGTGATAGAGAGCAAGGGCTCTGGAGCCTGATTGGTTCAATTTTTGGCTCCTTCGTTTGTTAGCTGTGTGGCCTTGGACAAGTTGCTTCATGTCTCTGCCACAGTTCCCTCATTTGTAAAATGGGGATGAAACTAGCAAGTGTCTCATAGAGTTGTGGATTTAATGAACTGAAACATAAAATATTTGGGACAGTGGCAATAAATATGCATTACTGTTATTTAAAGGTTAGTTATGAAAGATTTTGCATTATGAAAGAATTTGGTTGTTGTAACTTATAAATAACTATTGATTGCAATAGTTACTGAGCTACAGTCAATGGTTACAGGAATGACCCTCCTGAAGTCCTCCAAGACCAACAGCGATAAGTTCGAGAGGGACAGCACTGAGATCTTCACGGTGGAGACGCTGGCCCTGGGAGACCTGTGGAAAGTCAGGATTGGCCATGACAACACAGGTCTGTTCCCTGCTGAGGATGGCAGGGCCTTGGACAGGTACCCGAGGACACCTGGGAAATCCTCACTGGGGGGAGCTATGATTTACTTCTGGGAATGAGCCTTCCATAATGGCACAACTTCCTCCATTCCTTTAGCCCAGTGGAACCCTGGCTGCACACAGAAATTCTGGCCTGACTGTTATGAATTGGGGCCTGGCCACTGGTCATTTTTGAAGCATCCCCCTCCCCACCCCCACCCCCTAGTTATGTTATTGTGCAGCCAGCTGTGAGAATCCCTCATCTAGTTCATTTGTTCTCAATCTTGAGCATGTATCAGAATCACCTGGGGGTCTTGCTGGCCCACCCCCAGAGTTTATTGATTCAGTAGGGCTGGGGTGGGACCCGAGAATTTGCATCCCTCACAAGTCCCTATGATGCTGATGTTGCTGGTCTGGGGACCACACTTTGAGAACCACTGCTCTAGCTGGTCCTTCCTGGACCTCACTCACAGTGCAGCCAGACAAAGGATGTGCCACAAGCTCGTTTCCTCTCAGTAAAGTGGGATTGCTTTTTTTTGTTCCTAAAACCACTCCTCTGAAGCCTAAGGAAGGGGTCTTTATCCTAGAGCTTGGGGTGGTAGGGACAAGGTGCTGTGCCTGGCTTCCATTTCTTTCTTTTAAATCTGAACATACATCTTCCCAGGGAGGACCCTCACCTGCTCTACTTTTCCCTTCCCTCTATCCATCTCAAGCCGTGGCCAGGGAGCTGTGTGCTATCCCTTTCATTGGGTGGATTATGAAGTCCTTGTGAACACAGGGTTACCTTGGTGTCCCTGGGCTCCCTGAGAGGGGCCCCAACCCCTGGATGTTGTCCTTGTTTCTTGCCCCCTTGGGCTCCTCTGCCCTCTTGCCATCTCCCCCATCTCCTTCACTCTTGCCCTGACAGCTGCCCAAGTGTGATCCATCTTCAGCTAGATGCACATTTTAACAGGAATCGTTTTAACAATGCTGAACACTAACAGGCCGGCCTGTTAATGGTGGAACATTAGGCAGCAGCCATCAAGTAGGGAAGTACTTTTGGAGTCTGAAATTACCCACTGGGACCCACCTCTGCGGAAGTCCTCGATGGGCTCCATTTCTCCTCTCCCTCCAGGCAAGGCTCCCGGCTGGTTTGTGGACTGGGTGGAGGTGGACGCCCCATCTCTTGGAAAGTGCATGACATTTCCCTGCGGCCGCTGGCTGGCCAAGAATGAAGATGACGGGGCCATCGTCAGGGACCTCTTCCATGCAGAGCTTCAGACGAGGCTATACACGCCATGTAGGAACCACGCGCCACCAGGCCAGCCCTCTTCCCTGAGCCCCATGGCTGCCATCCGGGGGACCCCAGGCCTTTCTGCAGTACAGACTCTGGGCCAGGCAGACCTTAGAGATTTGGGCCTCTGGGTCCTTCCCCAAATTCCCTGGGCCCTGTGGAGGTGGGGGGCAGAGCCCTGGGAAAGGAAATCTGGGGCTTGTTCTCATCACCACCAGAACCTAGTCTCTCTGAGCTCAGGCTCCTTTTCTGCAAAATAGAGATAATAATGCGGGGTGGTTCTGAGATCTAAGGAAGCAGGACCACAAAGGTCTAACTCACCATGAGGGATCGTTATCAACCCCACCACCAGCCCTTATTCCAGTCATTAACACACACAAAAATCAACACCCGAAGATTTTTTTCTCACTAGGGGGAGAATAGGAACTTGAAAAGAAGGTAAATGTAATTCCTTTTTGGCTAAAGGAAGGAGGGAGGGGAACAATTTGGTGAAGATTTTGGCACTTATCTTCCATTGTTAGCATCAGAAATTATGTGATAAATGTTTCTATGAACATGTAGGTATGTACTGTATATTGGGAATCAAGCTGAAGTAAACCAAACTAATTAACTGTACCAAAAGATTTCTCTCCAAACAATTCATACTTTAAACAGTTGAATCGATGCATTTTTTTTCTTGCCTAAAACAATTAAACGAGAAATGACCAGATCATCACAAAATTTTCTGGTCCAAAGTTTGAAATAAAGTGACATTTCTCTCTAGTACTGTCCCTGACCAGCAAGTGTAATACAAACCCTATCGATGCAGCCCCTGCCCCCAGGAGCCTCCTTAGTCAGGGGCAGACCCACTGATCCTGCAGATGTACACAGGGCTGGCAGCAGTATTGGGTGGGACCCACGAAGACAGAGAACCCACTTATTTGGGGAAGGGTAAAGAGAGAGGGAAGAGATGGAGAGAATCAAAGTTGAAATGTTCCTCAGCCTATCTGCTTCGTTGATCTTTTTCTCCCTTCATTTCCCAAGACAGGCCTTCCTCTGTACAAAAATTAGAAAGACTTTTTATGGTCTGAACTTGAATATATTCAGCTCCAAATTGATATTAAGGCAAATCCATTTGCCCTTTGTCTAAGACACATAACTGCCCAACAAATGTGCAGGAAAGATGACATTTCAGGCTGAAGGGCTGTGGAGCGAGCATAAATGTCTGGCTCCCGAGGGGGCACACAGAGGAGAGGGCCTGCCGCTCTCAACTGACTTCCCTGACCAGTGACGGTCTCAGGGGCCAAAGCCAGGAAATTGGAAGAAGCTGGAAGCTGCAGCCCCAGGAATGGTGGGAATCAGTAACTGACCGTCATCCTCAAGGGCCTGGAGTAAGCAGCTGTCATGGCTGCCTAGTACACCCAGAACCATGAAGCAAAGAACAAAATAAGCCATTCACAGAGGGACTGAGATGTAGAGACCTTGAAGAGACATGCATGAATTAGGAAGGGACCCCCGTGATGATCTGTACTTACAGGCTTTCTGGGGATGACAGGACCCAGAGTTGAGGCCTGATGACAGAACTGTGCCTTGTTAGCACTGGGAGAGCCCTTAGGTTTCAACCTATGTTCTGGGGAGTCCTGGAAGTTGAAGGGGGTGACTCAGGGCAGCTAGTGGGGGAAGGAGAAGGGCCTCCCCTCCACTTCGCAGTGTGTAGGGCAGCTCCTTAGCTTCGAGAAGTCAACTTTTCTCTGAACATTCTTGAGCAATGTATTTATAACAAATTCCGTGTTTAGAAAACAAAAACTGAACTACAAACCATAGCACTAAACTCCATTTTACATGTGAAGACACTGAGGTCCAGAGAAGTGGAACTGTTTTCCTGAGGACACGGAAAACCTCCCATTGGCATAGGGAGAACTAAAAACCAAGAACCAAATCTGAGCCCAGGCCTGGAGCAATGAGGGTAGAAGGGTGGGCTGTTCCTGCCCAGACATCTCCAGGGCTTCTCCCACTGCCACTGCCAGCTGGACTTGGGAAAACTCACATCCTGTTGTCAGCTTCTCTGTTCAAGGCTGGGGGACAATTCAGGAAGACTCAGAGGAAGGGACTGCAGAGGCCACACCTCTGTTATTAATTGAGGGCCTTGCAGGGTCCAGATGTGTATCTGTTTGGTGGAGCCCGCCTGTCCAGGCCACTGAGGGGCTGGTGGTCACCAACGTGGGCTGTAACTTCTTGTGGCTTATGGGCAGGCAGCAGTCCTTACCTCCATTTCATTACAACACCACCCCTTGAAGCTGACTGCATAGGCTTTGGGGACAGACAAAGCCTCAAGTTCGAGTTGCACCAGCAACTGCTCAGTTGTGTGAACTTGGACAAGTTACTTCACTTCTCTGTGCCTCAGTTTTGTCATCTGTAAAATGGGGAACTAACAATGCCCATTTCATGGGGTCATTGTGAGGATTAAGTGAGATAAAGAATGTAGAGAACTTAGTATGAAATCTGAGATGTAGCAAGTAAGCAGTGAAGGATAGCTATTGCTACTATGGTCCTACTGCAAAGGAATGATAATAATAAATGAAAAAATTCCTCCTCTCAGATTTTAGCCACCTACAAGAAGGTGATTTCTTGGTGGTGGGATCACTAGTTTTATTTTTTTTTTTCTGTGACCTAAAGTAAAAATATGCACATTCACATACATGCACAGTAAATAAAAGTGTCACATGGAAAATATTTACCCTCACTGTATGTGATGTAAAACGATATTGTTTTGATTCTGTTCAATTCCACATATTTTTTTAAATATTGGTGACAACCCACTAAATTCATTAAACACTCTGCTAATGGATCTCAACCTGTGATGACTTGGTGACACACTGTCCACCACTACTGGACTCAAGTTTCAGAGTATCATATGAGTTAAATATTTAGATCCCTGGATCCACCCCATAGAGAATCTGAGGAGGGGTTTGGGCATCTGTATTTATAATAAGTACCCTAAGATTTCTTAAAGAAAGTGTCCTCTGTCTGTACACTAAGAAATGCTGGACTTTGTTCATGCTGGCAGCTGCCTGCTGGAAAGCTGCTCACCAATAGTGCAGATGTGTCAATCTCTCTCTGAAGGACACATAGTCCCCAGTAGGAATAGGTTTTCCCCTAACACCCTGGGTGGACCTGGAATATTCCTCATCTCCTCATCTTCCTTCCTCTATTGGGGACCCCATTAAAGAGAAGGAAACTAATCAGGAATCCACAAGTCTCCCCTCAGCATCCAACCCAGCAAGGGGCCAAGGGCAATGTGGGGCCAGCCTGGGGAGAATGTGGGGGTTGGGGCAGGGAGTGGGGAAAGAGGAGAAAGGATTCTCACACTGATCCAATTGGTACATTGCCCCCTGAACTATAAAGCTCCCATTTATGGCTAAGCACCATACTGGGGACACTTTACAGATGAGGAAACTGAGGCTCATGGTGGCTTGCCCAGGTCACACAGCTAGTCAAATCAGAGCTGCAAGTTGAGCCCAGGCTTGTCTGATCTGAATGCCTGTACCTTCAACTGACCTGCTGAACTAGCTCTGTGATGTGAGAGGCGGGAGCCCCTTGTCTGAGGGGAGAGGGTGCTGAACAGGGGCTTTCTATGAGCGCTGGAGATGCCTGGAGGCTGCCTGTGGTTGCTAGGCAACCAGGCAACAGCCCAGCTCCCTGGCAGCAATTGTCTGGTGAAGTGCCTGGGGTGCTGGTGCTGGTGAAGAACTTGAACCTCACTTATGTTTGTTTTCTGTTCTCACACCCCCTCTTTCTTGGACGTTGGGCCACCAACCCCAGTTGTCCCTTACGAGATCACCCTCTACACCAGTGATGTCTTTGCTGCCGGGACAGATGCCAACATCTTCATCGTCATCTACGGCTGCGATGCTGTGTGCACCCAGCAGAAGTACCTGTGCACCAACAAGAGAGAGCAGAAGCTGTTCTTTGAGAGGAAGTCGGCCTCCCGCTTCATAATGGAGGTACTTGAGTTCAGCAGGCTTCCCGGGAGAGCCAGGACTGAGGTTTAGGGGTGGCTCAGGAGAGAGGAGCAGAAGAAGCCCTGCATCCAGTGGCAGGACACCTGTACTTTCCCCTGGATGGGCTGCTAATTAGCAGAGGATGATGAGCAACTCATCAAACCTCTCTGGGCCTCAGTACATCCAAATAACCATGAGGATGGTAACCTTGGCCTTGCCCTCTCCAAAATGGTGGGCAGGATCAAAGGAGATAATGAAGAGGGCTCTGGAAAACTTGCGGTGCTCTTCCAAAGGGGCATCTCCAGTGCTACCAAAAACACCCAGACAAATGTCCAGAGCATGAGTAGGAATCACCCACCAGCTATCACATGGGGATGGGATCTCATCTGATCCAGAAGACCATCTTGTAGGCTCCCCACACCTTATCAGGTCTGGACCTGGAGGTTTTGTTGTTTGCTATGGATGTACGTTCGTTGCTGTGGGTGCCCTTTGGTGGCGCATACACTCCAATTCAGTGCATGCGTATACACTCCAAGCACATGCTCATTGTGCTTCTTTGTGTGCCAGGTTGGGTGGGAGAGACAAGAGAAGAGGAGATCCTGCCTTCAAAAGGCTTGCCATTTAACTGGGCAAGACCTCCACCAAAGCTACTAGAGGGTTTGATAGTTGTCACAATACCTGACTGTGTGGGAAAGAAAGGCACTACCATAATCGTATAAACTCATCTAACACTCACAACAATTCTTTACTGTAGTTACACCTGTTTAAAAATGGAAAAACCGAGACCCAGAGAGTTTAGTATCTTACCTAAAGTCACACAGCTGGGACAAGTTGGAGACAGGATTCAAACCCAGGATTGGCTTGAGGAAATGTTCTCCTAGACTAGCAGCAGACACAGAATTTGCAGTAGGTTGGCAACGACCATGAGGGAAGGTGTATGGGATGGGGGTGGGGGGGCAGACTGAGTCTGGTGTGGGTGTTTAGGGCTGGTAACCAGGAATGATGGGAGAAGGCTCCCTGGAGGAGGTAGGCTTTGCACTGGACTGAAGGATAGTGGGTATAAGCAGGGACAAGGCAGGGAGGCATTCCTAGCAAGGGGGTCCACATGGCCAAATGGTGCAGAAGTGGGAATAAGCACAGACTGTGTTTGAGGTTTGGCCAGAGGGGACAAGAAGAGAGTGATGTGACCTGGGTAGAGGCAGGGACAAAACAGGAGTTAAAGAGATGAGCAGGATTGGAGGGAAACAAAGTCCTGAGTGTCTTCCTTCTTCCTGGGCAGTCTCCATCCCAGGGGACACTCTGCTCCCTCCCCGCCTCCTCTGAGAGTGGGCAGCACTCATGGGAAGGTCTGCCACCTTTGTTGAGTCCTTTAACAAGGAAAATTCAAGGGTGAGTCATTAATCTGCACAAAGCTAACATCTCACCAACCCAAGATGTCTCAGTGCATGAGTCATTGGAGGCAGATGCTGTCAGTGGCTGAGAGTTGTGATTGCACCTCAGCATGATTTCTGGGGAGTTTTATCAACGAACTCCCCACTAATAGACAGCTATAATATGCAAGTAATTTGTTGCTATTTTTTTTCTTTTTTCTTTTCAAATTTATCTTGGTCTTGGGGGAGTAGGAGAGCTTGGAAACAAAGGAAAAACTTGGTCTCCTTGCCTCTGTCTCTCCGCCTTGCTCTGTACCTGCCTCTCTGCTTCTCTTTGTTGGTTGATCATCAAGGAAGAGGAAGAGCACTGAATTGCACATCCATAACCTTGGATTCTGGTTCTGGCTCAGCTGCTAATACAGGAGTAAGCCACGCTTGTCTCTGTGGCCTCATCCTAAGGCAAATTTGTCTCCAGGAGGGGACAGAAATAGCTGACATTTATGGAGCACTGTCCACATGCCAGCCCCACTCTAAACATTTGATGGGTATCAATTTATCTAATCCTTGTAATAATTTTAAGAGTTAGGTTATTCCATTTTACAGATGAGGAAACAGTACAGGAAGTTTAAGTATCTTGCTCAAGGGTAGAGCTAGGATTTGAACTCAAGCAGTTCAGTTCCAGAGCTGCCTTTGCCTAACTCTTTTGTCTTACATGAGAGCTTCAGGGCCCCTCCTAATGCTGATGTCCTCTGAGCCTATCCCCTGTGCCCCTATAGCACCCCATTTATGACCAGGGGACCCCTTAAAGGCCTCCTTGCTCTCTGGTGGGCCACAGCTCAGATGGCTTCCCAAGCACACACAACTGAGTTGCCAGATGATTAGATGATTCCAATCATCAAGTGCCATTGGCATCCTAGACTCATACATCTTGAACTTCAAAGAGATACAATAGGGAAGAGGGGAAAGAGGCCCCTGAACAGAGGAAGAGGCAGGCGAATCTATACTCCTTGGTTCTGCTAGGCCTCCTCAAGAGGAGATTCTGTGATTCGCCAATGTGCTTCCCTCACTTTGAAAGAATAAGGCTTCATTAAAAATGTCCTTGGCAGGAGCACCAGCCTGAAATTAAATGTAGATTCAGAAAGCCTCTCGGGTGCTCACCAGACCTTCAAAGGACCATTTCAGACATGGATTCTTACTTCTCTGATGAAGAGTGGACAAGCCAGACCCTATACCCTGAGCCAGTAGCCTGAGAAGATACTAGGAAGAATGTTGCAGGGCAGCAGCCGTGCTCGTTCAGCACCTCCAGCAGCGTGGCCCACTGCCACTCTCTTGGAACCAGGGAATAGTTGACTATGAGAACTATGTCTGAGGAGCTTGGACTTAGAGGTGACTTCAAGGGATTTCCCTGTCCAGGCCCCTGCCTTCAGCTACATAAGACATTGTTCCCTCCTGTTTTGAGGTGAGGAATTCTAGGCCTAGAGGGTCAAGGGCTTGCCTGGGATCCCACAGCTAGTAGGTGACAGAGCCAAAGTTGAAATTAGAAAGGGTGGGTGTGCAGTGCTGATAGAGCCCACACCTGCATGGCTGCCAGCAGTGGGTGGGTGTACAGGCTGTGAGGAACCAGAGGTTGACTCAGAGGTTGTTTCCATCTACTATTACGTAGGCCTCCCATGGGCTAAAAAACTCAGGGGTCAAACACCATTCATTCATCACGAACCCTCCGTCCACCCTGGAGTTGAGTACCTGGCCTCCTGGGTCATGCCTGGCAGCTTCATGGGCAAATCAGGAGGCCTGCTCTGTGGAGTGCTGCCAGGAAACTCAAATCTGTGGCACCTCCACTCAACCCCAGCTATTGTACCAAACCTCATGGTGTGAATTCCTTGCACCCGCCATGGGCCAGGGCATCTGGGTGTTGTATTTCCCTGCCCTCCTTTCCCTTTGCCCTAATTTAGTCATAGATTTCTCATCCTATTCCTGTCCCAGATCCCTTAAGAATGAGCAGGGTGTAATTTCAGAGAACCGGATACATGTGAACTGGGAGAGGCCCAAAAGGCTTCATGGAGACCCTGGAGTGGGGTCTTGTGGGGTGAGAGAGCAGCCTGCCAGAAAGAGATCCTTGCCTTGCATCACACCACCTCATTGCCCTGTCACAGGGGGCCCGAGGGGTCAGAGAATCTGCCAGTCCTGACTGAGGTCCCCCACTACTCCCCATGCAGAAAGAAGAGGTTACAACCCCTAAGGTTCGGGAGCTCCTTTGACACATACATAGGTACCAGCTTTAGTTCAATGGAACATTCACATACATTGTCCTGTTTAAGGATCACACATGTTGTGAGATTGCCTGGCTGGCTTTATCATACCCATTTTACAGATGAGGAAATGCTCATCCTTTCTATAAGACTTATTGAGTACCTAGGTCACAGGCTTTGGGAATACAGTGGTAAGCAAACACCAAGGTGGTACCTGCTCTTCTGGCACCTCATGGTAGAGGAGGGGCTATCACACATGCAAACTTACAAGTGGGAGATGTGCTCCAAGGGGGAGCCACAGGATGCTATGAGATCTCATCATAAAGAGAGGTCATCTCCTCAGAGTGGCCAAAGGAGCTTCCCTGAGGAAGTGAACCTTCAGCTAAGACCTGAATGATGAGGTTGAGCAGGAACTTGATTAGGTAAAGAAGAGGAGGGGACAGAGAGAGTATGTGTGCAAAGGCCCTATGGTGAGAGAATATCAAATTTGAGAAACTAGAATTTGAGGAAGTTTAGAAGAGGTGTGACTGGTGAGGGAAAGGACCCTTAGGTACGAGGTCAACCTGGCAATACAGGGGCATAGGCAGAACCAGAACTCACCTTTTGATACCCAGTTCAGCTCTCAAATTGGGAATGAGCTGCTGCAACAGTTAAAATGGAAGACAGAGGGCTGGGCTCCACCATAAAGAGTGGGTGGGATTTAATGGCGCATTGGAGTCTGGGCAGGTTATAAATGGGGAAAGGGAAAGTAAAGCATGAGCATGGTGTGTGCAGAGGTGTATGAGGGTCAGCTTGGCTGAACAGAGGAGACGTATTTGGATTTAGTACTTTTTTTTACACTTTTCAGCTAATGTATGGTACCTTTTCTGTGTTTCAAAGTTAGAAGACGTGGGAGAAGTCATTGAAAAAATTCGGATTGGTCACAATAATTTGGGCATGAATCCTGGGTGGCATTGTTCCCATGTGGACATCCGCAGGCTCCTCCCAGATAAAGATGTGAGTTTTTGATGGTCTTTTCTGCTGTTTCTTTTGTCCCTTTCAGAAGAGATTCCAGGCATCTTCCCCGTCAGGCCCTGCTGGTTACTTCAGCCTTTGATCAGTCAAGATAAAATCCTCAGAGGAAAATTCAGGTCCAAGGCAGAGCCTTTAGAACCTGGTTCAAATGTCGAGGAGGAGCCTTGGCAGCCATGCCTCTGTTCCCCAAGGACTTGGTGCCTGTACTACCCCAGGTCAGCTCATAAGGAACTCACACAAAGAAATCCATCCCCAGCAACTTAGAAAACATTCTGAGGCCACAGAATTCTAAACCTAGGAGGAAGTTCTCAACCATGGCAGCAGATATGAATGACCTGGGAAGCTATTTAAAAATACAGAATCCCTCTGTATGGGATTCAGATACCTGCTTTTGGTTGACTCTGGGAAGAGCAACTTTCCAGAGCCAACCACTTGATATGTTCTGAAAGTCCTTCAAAAACTGAATCTACTGGAACTGGGTGCAAGGCAGAGGGGCTCCCCTAATACCTTAGCAAAATATGGGGTCCCATGACCCTTGTCCTTTGTCCTAATGGTTATTACCTTGTTGATGAGTTGCTGATGTTGGTAGTTCCCACACTAAGTGCTCATTTTCCTCTTTCCTCCTTACCTCAGGGTTCTGAGACCTTGACATTCCCATGTGACCGATGGCTTGCCACCTCCGAGGATGACAAGAAGACCATCAGAGAATTGGTCCCTTATGACATTTTCACTGAGAAATATATGAAAGATGGGTCCTTAAGGCAAATCTACAAAGAAGTAGAGGAGCCTCTGGACAGTAAGTATGGGCCACCTCCCTCAGCACCCGCAGCAGCTCCAGCCCCAGGGTCCTTACTTAGAGGACCCCTACCCTGACCAGGCTAAGTCTGCATGCAGAGGCAGATTCCATTATTGTCTCCATTCTGCAGAGAGGCAACTGAGGCTGAAAGCTGGTAAAGAACTTGTCAAAGTTCTCAGGGCTACTAAATAGCAGAGCCATTCATCAAAACCTGAGCTGTCTCACTCCAAGTTCCGTGCTCCAATCCTTTCCCAATCTGAAGCCCAGCTCCAGACATTGTGATGATACGGCCAGGCACATGTTATCCTGTGCCTAGATTATCTTGGTCCTCATTTTCTCTCTTAGTAATAAACTTCTTAGTTTATTTGGCTAGTAATTTATGCATCTTGGCCCTCTTTGTTAGTGCTGGATACAACTGTCCCAACTAACTGCAAACCAAGGAAATCCCAGATTAATATGTAATTAACTACATATTAATTAGTATGTAAACAAAAGCTATATTTGTCCTCAGTAGCTGGTGCAGATTGAGAATGTGCAAAGTCTTGGGTTTGTTTTCTGTATGTGTTAGTTACTTTTTTCCAATTCCTCGCTGATGTGGTTTTTTCTACAGTATTTGGGTCATCCTGACCACCCACTTTTGTCCTTTCTCTTCCTTTCCTTTATGTGACGTCACCATTTTCCTGGTTTCCTTCCTACCTCTCTGACTAGTCCACCGAGTGCTATTTTCCTTTCTCAAACCAGGTGGTATTACGCAAGGCTCTGCCTTCAGCCCTCTCTTCTTCTCTTTTTCTGTTGTGTGTGTGTGTGAGTGTGCATGCCACTTGGACAGAGTCTGTTTTTGGATTTAAATTTTTTTTATTAGAGCAGTAGTGGGTTTATATAGCAGTACACACATACAGTTGTTCATGGTATCCTCTTATGAACCTTTTTATTTCTGTGGGTCAGCAGTAATGCTCCCCCCTCTCATTTCTGATTTTATTTGAGTCTTCTCGTATTTTTATGGGTGTCAGTCTTGCTAAAGGTTTGCCAATTTTATTGATCTTTTCAAAGAACCAACTTTTGGTTTTGTTAATTCTCTCTATTGCTTTTTTATTCCCAATTTCATTTATTTCTGCTCTAATCTTTGTTGTTTCTTTCCTTCTGCTTGCTTTGGGTTTGGTTTGCTGTTCTCTTTCAAGTGCCTTCAGATGTGCAGTTAGGGCTTTGATTTGAGTTCTTTTTTAATGTAAGTGTCAGGCTATAAAGCTTCTCTCAGCACTGCCTTCACTGCATCCCATAGGTTTTGATATGCTGTGTTCTTATTTTCATTCATCTCAATATATTTACTGATTTTCCTTGCAAATTCTTCTTTGACCCACTGATTGTTTGAGTGTGTTATTTAACTTCCATATACTTGTGAATTTTCCTGTTTTTTGCCTGTTATTGATTTCCAGCTTCATTTAATTATGGTCCAAGAAGATGCTTTAGTATGATTTCAGTCTTTTTAAATTTATTGAGGCTTGTTTTGTAATGCAGCATGTGGTCTATCCTGGAGAATGATCCATATGCGCTTGAGAAGAATGTGTATCTTGCTGTTTTGGGGGCACAATATTCTGTATATGTCTGTTAGGTCTAGTTCATGTATCATATTATTCAAGTTCTCTGTCTCCTTATTGATCTTCTGATTAGATGTTTTACCTATTGATGAGAGTGGTGTGTTGAAGTCCCCAACTATTATTGTAGAGGTGTTTATTTCTCCCTTCAGTTTTACCAGTATTGGCCTCATGTATTTAGGGCACCCTGGTTAGATGCATAAAAGGTTATGATTTCTATTTCTTCCTTATGGATTGGCCCTCTTATTAACATATAGTGTCTTTCTTTGTCTCTTATAATACTTAAAGTCTTTTTTGTCCGATATTAGTATAGCTGCCCCAGCTCTTTTTTTTTTTTTTGGTTACTATTTGCATGGAATATCTTTTTCCAACCTTTCACTTTCAACTTACATATATTTGGGGTCTAAAGTGAGTCTCTTGTAAACAATATATAGTTGAATTATGATTTTTTATCCACTCTGACAATCTCTGTCATTTGATTGGGAAGTTTAATCCATTAACATTCAGTGTTATTGCTATAGAGGCAGTACTTTCTTTAGCCATTCTGTCCTTTGTTTTTATGTCTTTTTAAAAAATTTTTGCTTCTGTTTTCCTTTATTGCCAACTCCTTTTCTATATAGTGGATTTTTTATGATGTATCTGAGTGATCTCTTTCTCATTTCTGTTTCTGTATTTTTTTAAAATACTTTCTTTGTGGTTACTCTGGGGTTTATATTGCACAACCTACATCTATAACCTAATAATTTGAAAAGATACCAACTTAGCTTCAATAGCATACTTGTTCTCCAAGTCTTCATTTCTTCAGACTACTCCAAGCCCCTGCCTCCTGTCTTTTCCGTTCAACCTGCAGATTCCCTTTGCTAAGTCTTCTTCAGCATGATTTGTGTTGATGAACTCTCAGTTTCCATTTATCTGTGAATATTTTACACTCGCCCTCGTATTTGAAGGACAGTTTTGCTTGATAAATGATTTTGGGTTGGCAATTTTTATCTTTCAGTACCTTAAATATACCATACCGCTGCCTTCTCAGCTCCATGTTTGCTGATGTGAAGTCAGCACCTAGACTTAGTAAGGATCCCGTGCATGTGACGCATCTTGCTGCTTTCAGAATTCTCTATCTTTGGCTTTGACATTCTGATTAATGTGTGTCTTGGAGTAGGTCTATTAGGATTTGTTCTCTTTGGAGTATGTGGTACTTCTTGGATATATATATGTATCTTTCATAAGAGTTGGTAAATATTCGGCTACTATTTCCTTATATATTCTTTTTGCCCCTTTTCCCTTCTCTTTTCTTTCTTGGACACTCATGACACACATATTTGTGCACTTCATGCTGTCACTTAAATCTCTGAACACTGCTCAATTTTTTCTATTCTTTTTTCTATCCATTCTTCTGACTATATGATTTCGATTGCCTTGTTTTCTAGTTTGATGATTATTTCTTCTGCCTGTTCAAATCTTCTGTTGCTTGCCTCTAGTGTATTTTTAATCTCTACTATTCTGCCTTTCATCCCCATAATTTCTATTATATTGCTGTTTATACCCTAAAATTCTTTTTTATGCTCACACAGTTCTTCTTAATATCCTTTATCTCTTTTTGCATGTTTTCCATCATCTCCTTGAATTAATTTAGATTTGTTTGAACTACTTTGACTTCTTTGATTAGTTGTTCCAAATGCTATCTCTTCTGAACTTTTAGTTTGTTCCCTTGACTGTGTTGTGTGGCTTATAATTTTTTGCTGATGTCTAGGCATCTGATTGTCATGATGAGTTAATTCTGAAGGTCAGTTTCTCCCTCTTGTCTAGGGTTTTATTGTTGATTGGCTTTGTGTTATGGCTCTTCTTTGACATTTGGTCCAACTTATTCTGTACCTTTAGAATAGAACGTATTTAACTGAGCAGATTTTCTCAGCTCTCCTTCATCTGATTCTTGCCCTGGACATGTGGTATAATTTTTAAGATTTACTTTTTATGTAAGTGTTTCACCTCTAGGAGAAAGCTTCCTCTCCTGTATTCCTTCTCCAGGAATCTTGGTGTGTTCTGTTTGTTGTTGTGCAGAATTTTTCCCCCAGATCCTATGATTTGTTTAAATTCTCTCCCTTACTCCGTGCCTCATTTTCCTTATACTTTTCAGTTTTGGGACTCTTCTGTCTTACAGCAGTTTAGTTTCGCCCCACTCTCTTTCCTCTGTGAGGCTTTTCTGCCTCTGATTTCTTCCCTAATAGGGTATCCCACCCTGGGAAGCCAGATGGGGTCAATTCACACAGGCGGGTCACTCCAGAAAAGTCCATTTTGCCTTTAGTTGGTCCAACCAATGTAACTGGACTGAGTGGGTGCCCTCTTGGTAGCTGCTGTTCTACCATGGTCACTCTCTCCTTTTTATTTTCCCCTGGGAAATGAAACACTCCTCAGTGACTTGTGTTCCATCCTGGGTCTCTGTGGACTTTGGTCCCTGTGTCTGAATATACTTGGGGTTCTAACTTGCTATAAGTTCCTCTATAGTCTGTTTCCCAGTGGGAGGGAGCCAGGCTGATGTCTCTGGGCAAATTCCAAGTTACACAGAAAGGGGAAGAGGACTGACACATCTGGGATGGAAGTTTCCCACCTGATATTTTCCTCTTTCTTCAGTTCAGCATTGGTGGAGTCCTCCTCCAGTCACTGCCATCCTCCAGAGTTCTTAACAAGTAGAATTTGTCCTCTTATTCCCTGAATCTCTGGAGATGTTTTTTTCAGTGGGTGTCTTACATTGCCATTTTGATGACATCTGACAAAGTCTGTTTTGCCCAGCGATGACATTGGTCACGTTCTTCCCTATGTTATTTACCAGCTGTTCAGTGCTCAACAAGGCTTAGCAGTTTCAAAAATCAAATTTACTTGTTAAAAAAGAACAGACTTTCTACTGCTGATGATATATATGCTGGCTCTCTTCAAGGCAGCAGTCTGCACAGATCGGGGATGCTCTGGGAGCTTGGAAATCCCGCCTAAATTTGTTGTCCTGCCCTCTTGGAAAAACTGGACTAAAACCCAGGAATCCAAGCCCTATATGGAGCAGAGTATGGGGTTGGGAGGTTATTAGGCCTTTACTGCCTAATGAGGTGATAAGATAATTGTTTTCCCTTTTTGTAATGGGAAGTAAAACAGCTTTATCTCTAATGTTCCTTTACTCTGAGTTGCCACCCAGAGGTTAAAAAAAAATACTGCCTCAATAATGTGCCTTTCTCTACCTGTGTTCCCTTCTCTTAATTTTCTTTCCATTAAATCTGGCACATAATTCTCTCTTGTACTTGGGTCCCAAAAGATGTCCTGGAAAGCTGTCCCAGTGGCACAATGGGGCCACTCTATATTAATAATAGGCCACCAAACCCGCTCTGTGCTTGGTGATGTTTCTAGGGAAACACCTCTCCACTGATGAGCTGGAGCCTGGGTGGGATGGGAAGGGAGGAGGATCCAGAAATAGCCATATCTGACTGCACAACTGCATTGCTCAGCACAGAAGCTGAATCAGTTTTCTTAATTCCCAAAGGGCTGGAGAAACCAAGGGGTATGGAGGGGCCTTAAGAAGGCTACTTAATAACAGCCCCTAGTGACACAGCACTCCATCCTGGGACAAGAGTTCCAAAGACCTGCCTCCTATGGGGGCCCCCATCCCTGTGATTGTCTCACAACCAAGCCCAAGTCTGAAGCAGGGCTGAAGGCACAACTAGGAAATGAGTGAGGCAAAAAAAAAAAAAAAAAAAAAAAATGGGAGGAGGGGGACAACAAACTGTTGTGTCCAGATTGTGAGTAGATTCTGAATGTTACCATGTCAGTATTAGCCAGACAGACTTGGGAAATGTTAAATCTTTCAAACAACAAAGAGAAGATTTTGCTTATTAATTCCACACATAAAATGATGGTTAGATTCTGCACAGAGTTATGTGTGGTTAGGGGAGGGGACAAGTGTGCCTGGTTCCTGGTTCCTGCCCTTGGCATGGCGTGGGGCCTGGCAAGCAGGTCTCTGACAATCAGTTCTCATGCTGTGTCAAGTTGGTTTGGAGAACAGGGTGTTTGGAGGACCTACTGAGCCAAGGAGGATGGGTGGAGAGAAGGTTTGGAAAGGGGGGATGCTGGAGGGGGTAGAGTTCAGTTGTGTTTTCGTGAAGCCTAAGGACTTTTACCCCCTCTCCCTGTTCTTCTATCCAAAGAACAATTTGAGTTTCAGGTCAAGGAAAGAGGGATTGAGTTGGGTCAAATCCAAGGGGGAGGGATGGAAGCTGAAGCTTACATTCTTACAAACTCTTGCAAGTGGACATAAAACCAGATTTAATTAAATTTAGAAAAATAAGGTAATGTGAATTACTCATACCCAATGTTATGGAACACATTCACTCCCACAAAATTGTCACTACCATTTTCTTCATTTTCCTTTGGTTCCTCCTCCACTTGGGCGTTTCTGGATGCTCCTTATGGCATAGCTTGAGGGGTTCCTAACCTTCTGCCCACCTCTCCCAGGCTGATGTTGTCTGGTTGCATCTACCCCTTCAGGTCTTATCCTACATCCCCTGGACACTGGCTTCCTTGACAATCTAGAGGGCAGTGGCCAGAGTCTGCATCTCCATCCCAGCTCTCTCCTGTGCTTCCAAACTGCACACCTGTCACATAGTGAACATCTCTTCTTCGACTGGACCGCAAGATCACAAACTCTCCCTCAATCTTGTCCACTAGATTTTCAAGGAAGCCAGTGTCCAGGGGATGTAGAATAAGACCTGATGGGGTAGATGGAACCAGACAACATCAGCATCGGAAAGGTGGGCAGAAGGTTAGGAGCCCTTCCAGCTACGCCATAAGGAGCATCCAGAAAGGCAGAAGTGAAGGAGGAACCAAGGGGAAATGATGAAAATGGTAGTAACAATTTTGTGGGAGTGAATGTGTTCCATAACCTTGGGTATGAGTAATTCACATTACCTTATTTTTCTAAATTTAATTAAATCTGGTTTTATGTCCACTTGCAAGATTTAGTAAGAATGACAATCTCAGTCACTGCAGGGAGGGGGAAATACCTTTTCTAGGATCTTATAAGGGTCCTGGCACTCATAGGAAGAACCTGGCCCTTGTGCTTGAAACTTCCTTATTTGGGGCCCCCAAATAAGCTTGATGGCAGTCATCTCCCTATGGGGTCTCAGTGTGCAGTGAGGGTTCTTTGCCACCTATGGAAATGCTTGGTCCTCACCCCCTCCCAGGAAGGAGGAAATTAACCTTTCTCCTGCTTTGGCCATTTCTGCCCCTTTGCCTCAAAGCTTCAGCTTCCATCCCTCACATTAGGACTTAATCCAGCTCAATCAATCCCTCCTTCCTTGACCTGAAACTCAAAAGTTCTTTGGATAGAAGAATAGGGAGAGGGGGTAAAAATCCTTAGGCTTAATGAAAACACAAGACTTGCTGCTCCTTCCTGGGGCAGAGGTTGGGAAAGGAGAGGCTTTATTCTTCCTTGATAAGTCCACAGAAGCAAAACATAAACACAGATGAGACACCCAGTTATTTTTATTTTCATTAAGAATTTTTAATAACTGTTACACCAGTATTTACTGAGCCCTTCCCCTAATCTGGGGCTGAAATGAAGGAGGGGTAGTAGACTCTGGCTTTGGTGAGAAGCATTTCCCTGTGGTGATGGGGGGAAGTGCTGGATGCCCGTGAGTTGTGGAATAAATGAAAAGTAAAGAGATGGATGCTAGGGGGAAAAAAGACTATTTCAAAATTATTGGATTTTCTGCATAACTATTTAGAAGAGTTGGGCATTAACACCAGTCAACCCTCAAATGGGAAGGCATGTTATTGTCAGTGTGTCTTGGCAGATTTAGTGGTCACAATGCGGAAAAACATTTCAGGCAGTTTCCAAGTATTTCCCCCTGGACTCTGTAGGTGGCTCTCTATGGGATGGTTTGAGAGGTTCTCAGAAAGTCCTCACCTTGGGGTCTCTTAGAGCCAACCTGTGTCCAGATCCAGTGAACAAACTTCTCATTGGTGAGCCCCCGTAGACTTTTACCAAAGGGTGAGAATTGAGTAAACAGAAGGAAGACACTAACTCCTTTACACCTTGGCCAAAAACGTAATGCCTCCTGCAAATCCAGTTCCCCAAATCCTAAAGCATTTCATTCTTTTCTTCTCTTTGTCTGTCCATCTGTCTGTCTGTCTACAATATGGCTATCCTACTGCCTGCCTGCCTGCCCACCCAGTTGTGCTGTACTCAGTGCAGATCTTCACAGGGAACATTCCTGGGGCTGGGACAGATGCCAAGGTCTACATCACCATCTATGGAGACCTGGGAGATACCGGGGAGCGGTACCTTGGCAAGTCAGAGAATCGCACCAACAAGTTTGAAAAAGGCACGGTATGGATGGGCTCACTGAGTTTACCCCCCACCCCTTACTCTTCCCCAGGTCTGGTTATTTGGAGGCCAGCTCTTCTTGCTCCCTGGTTCAGGAACTGGGTGGGGTGACATACACCCCCATTTGGGTTTTTACCCTTATCCTGTCCACCTGCAAGAGTGGCTCTTTCCACTCTCTCAGCCTCAGCACATCTCCTGTTCCGGGTCAGACGTGGGGGTGGAACAGAAGGTAGCGCTTGGGCTAGCAAGAGGCCTGTGTGAAAGCCTGAGTTGTGGGCTGCGTGGAATGGGCCATTTTCAGAAAACCAGTTCATAGTGGGTACTGCATGAACGTGGAGGTAAGCACTGCAGAGTAGCAGCACTGCACACACAGAGGCTTGGACTGGGAGTGTGGAGACCTAGATCTGCCGTCCCCTGCTTATCTGGTTGGACTTCCCTGGCCTCAGCTCCCTCATCTGTACGTTGAGAGGTTGGACACGGATCGACTAAACTGTGGCAGAATCCTGTATGGCACAGAGGCTCTCGGGAGCCACCAGGGGGTGGGAAACAGACGGGTGCCCCTCTCCTACCTTGTGGATCCACTGTGATCAGTCTGTTGGAGTGCCAGGTAAGCCCTCTGATAAGCAAAGGGTTCTATGGCTTTAAGTAGGCTTGCAAATCACATGACTTGCTGGTGTCAGTGTCCCTTCCCCTTCTGACATACTCTGAATTTACAAAAGGGAAGAGATCTCCTGCAGCGAGGCCTCACAAGGTTCCTTCTCACCCCCTCGGCTTCTCTCCCCTCAGTTCCTCTCCCTCACCTCCCCCCTTCACTTGCTCTTCAGCCTTGCCTCCTTCTCTCCATTCATCCACAGCTGTGGTCTTGTCTATCGTGATATGTACGGGAGATTTTCTTGCATCAACCAACAGGTATTCATTAAGTATCTCCTTAAGCCTGACCCTGGGTCAGACATGAGCCTTAGCTCTGAACCACTTGCCGCTGGTGAAAAGGAAATTATCCCCGGGACAAGGCGGGTGGTGTCATCCACATAAGTCTGCAGCTGGTGGAAGCCTATGGGCTGGGCCGTATGGAAAGTGCCCATCCTTGGCTTGAGGTCCCCAGGAGTCAGGTCTCTGACCCATGGGCTCCCCCACCCACCCAAAGATGCAACACTTACCTCTCAACTTAAGTTCACCTGCCTCTGAGGTGGGACCAGAATGTGACTGCTAATTGGGCCCCTGGACTGAACAAGGGGACTAGCAATGTAGGAGCACTTTGTGTCAGGGAGAGGTAATAAAATACACACATACCACCCTGGTAAGGTTGCTAGGACAGGACCCATCCTCCTCTTTCCAGTTGGGAAAATGGAATGCCAGCAAGGCAGGTGACTCCCCTGATGTCCCTCACTCTGTGCTAGGGATGTGATTGTCAGGCTCGCCCACGTATACCACTGTGAGATGTGGCAGTACCGTGCCTTGGTCAGATGCCCAGAAAACTGGAGCTGTTTCACTTGGGTTCAGGTCCTGACTCTGATACTTATTAGCTGTGTGATCTTGGGCTAGTTACCTAACACCTCTGTGTCTCAGTTTCTCCCCACCATAATATACACAGAATATATTGAATTATTGTGAAAATTAAATGAATTAAAACATTTAATTCATTTAAATGTTCTGGGAACTGACCTGTTTGGGAGGGCTCCCTCTCCCCATTTACCAGGCATCAATGAAGTATTCACTGGTAAATGCATCATAAGACGGTGAGGCCCATACAGCTGATAGATCAGGGTTCACTGTTATACCCACAGGGCCTGGCAAAGATCAGGGACTCGGGAAATACTTGTTGAGTGAGTAAATTAATGAAACTATAAATGAAGTGACAGCATCCATTCTTCCCTGTGTTCAGTTTCAGAATTCTTTCCCTCTTAGTGATTGTTGAATTGCAAGAAAAATCTTCTTGACCCTGTTCTGCCCCACACCTTCTCCTCCTTTCCTCTGGTTTGGACTACTTCTGGCTCATCACTGACTATATATGTGGACTTCATTTCACTGCTCAGCATCTACAACCTTCCAGTTCTCTCATCATTTGCTCCAGAACCCAGGAGTCATCCTTGACATCTCTCTCCCTGCCAGTATCCCCTCCCCATACACATCTGGTCAATTGCCAGGTCTTTGCCAGCCTCCCTTCTAAATCACTCTCGGCTCAGCTGAGTTGGCTCCCCCACCACTCAGTTCTTCCTTATCTCAGCTTGATGATTGAACCAACCTGGTCTCCTGAACATCAGACCTGCAATCCAATCCATCTTCATGCCTTCCTCAGTTAACGTGTCCTAAGCAGATGGAGTCCCTCCCTCATTTAAAACCCTCTAGGGGTTCCTCAGACCTCGTGTCCAGCCTGGACCCTTCACAGAATTTGCAAACCTGCACGGCATCCACCTCTCTGGAATGAGTTCGACAGACCATTAGATCCTAGTTTCCACAGTGCACCACACTCTTTCCTGTCTCTGTATCTTTCCAAACCTTTTCTCTGCATCTACATGTACATGTGACCATAGAAAATGCGTAATGTTGCTTTGTGGCTTTAATTTTTTACATAAAAGGCATCATACTATATAAAGGATTCCTCAATTTGCCTTTGGCATTCAATAGACTGCCTTAGAAATCTATGCCAGGATATATAGAATAGATGGAGCTGGCTTGTTCTTTATAACCACCACACACATACTTTGTCACAGTTTAATTAAAATTTCCCCAAATACTAATTTGAGGATGGTGGACATCTCATTGGCTTCAAGTTTTTCACTATAAAAATTATCTTGCAAAAAATAAATATTCTTGAACACAGATGAAGGTGTTTCCCAGGACAGATGCAAAGAAGTGGAATTGCTGTGTTAGAGAGAGTGCCCATTTTTTTGCTTCAGTGAACTCGGTCAATCACTGGCCCATCAGGGCTGCATGGCTAGTGCTTGCTGTCATCAAAGTACCACCTGCTTCTATTCATTCACCTGCAGTTTCCTTGGCCACAGACTGACCCACTGCAGCTGCCTGGAAAGTCACAGCCCTCTATTTTCAGCTTAATGCCATCACCTATAGAGGTCTTCCTTGCCCTGTGTCTGTGTCAGTGCACAGGTGCTTGCTCCAGCCTTGCTGCTCCCACTCCTGGACTGTTTGCCCTTCTCCTCCTTTCTGCCTGCCCTGGCCTGTGAGAGCCGGAGAGAGCTGGGGCAGAGAGCATTGCATTTATCTCTGAGCACCCTCCCCAGCCTCCCAGACTTCTCAGCATTCAGAAGATTCAGCTCCACCATAGCTCTTACCCTGCAGCATGGCACCTGAACTCTTCTTACAATATAGCCAAGGCTGTCCAGTTATCAGGAATTGCCAAGGACCCACATCTGTCATTGGCCTTGACCTTTAGCTTCCCGCCTCCCCCCTCCCCCACAGCTCATCAAAGTCCAGCTTCCAAACACCCCAAGAGAAATATGGGTGAAGGCAGTTTTCTCCATCCATGGTGTCACACACATAGGAGAAGGATCAAAGGGAGCCATTTGGGAAGGGAGGGCCTTGGATTACCAAACGCTGTGAGCTGGGGATCATGGCCTAGAGGATCCTGAGCTGGGCAGTTTGCCCAACAACTGAGGTGGCTGGAAGGTGCTGGATGGATGGGGTTGCAGTGGGTTGGGATGGGGACCCCTACCCAGGCCCCCCCATCTGGACTCCCCAGGCGGACACCTTCATCATCGAGGCAGCTGACCTGGGTGTCATCTACAAGATCAAGCTCCGCCATGACAACACCAAGTGGTACGCAGACTGGTACGTGGAGAAGGTGGAGATCTGGAACGACACCAACGAGGATGAGTTCCTGTTCCTGTGTGGGCGCTGGCTGTCCCTGAAGAAGGAGGATGGGCGGCTCGAGAGGCTCTTTTACGAGAAGGTGTGATGCTGGACATCTGGGTGGGGATGGGGGCACTGGCTCAACTGTGGCCCATCACCTGCGGGGAGGCTTCAGGGGTGTGGGAAGGTGCCAGGGTTGTCATGAGCCTGAGTCCTGCTTTCCGGGCAGGAGTACACTGGGGACCGGAGCAGCAACTGCAGCAGCCCCGCTGACTTCTGGGAGCTCACGCTGAGCTCCAAGATGGCTGATGTGGACATCGACACTGTGACTGGACCCCTCATCCACTATGTCCAGGAGGGCCCAGGTAAGCCATCAGAAGCTCTGCAGAGGAGAAGGCACATGGAAATATTTTGGAACTATTCTTCAGCTGGTTGTCCTTCCGCCTCACCATCATCTGACTTATGTCTAACAGTGTATTATTGACGTACTGCCTAAACTCACCCCCACAACAATCCTGTGAGTTGAGAAGGCAGGGATTAGCCCCCATTATGGACCAGGAAACAGAAGATGATGGAAGTTACGGTGATATGCTCTTAATCCACTGAGCCACCATCGGGAGGGTGTCATCAGACACTGTGCCCTCATCCAGACTCCCAGGATGTAGGTTCAGCCCAGACAATCTAGAACAGTTCTCATCAAATATAAATCAACAGCAACGGTGACAATCCCCTGCATGTCAATAAGACATCATGCAAAGCACGCTCATCCATGCTAAATTAAAGCACCACATGGTGTGTGCCGGGGTGGCGTGAAGAAGTTCCAAGCTGGTTGTTTGGGACTTGGGTACTATTTCTGGTTCTGACAATAAAACAGGACCTTAGACAAGTCACAACCTCTCTTGGCTTCGTTTTCTCCTCCTCCATAAAGCAGTATTGTAATCTTCTGCCAACTTCATTTTGCCCACCTGATTTTTGAGATAAGGCAGGTTTGTATTCGTCTTCCGGACATTTAAATGTGCTGTCTTTCTATCAGTTATCTTCAACCTAAGAGCATGATAACCACTACCTTCTCTTCCAGGAGATCACCATGGTAGGTCTGTGGAGCAGGGCAGGGAGAGTCCATTTGTTCACATTTTACCTTCTCAGTGTGTGAATAAATGACAGAACACACAAAGAAGTGCCTTTCCCTAATGAAGTCCTAAGATCACCTGTGGAAAGGCTAATGGGACTTTCTTTGTAAAGCTCAAACAAGGTCATTGGCAGGTGTAAAAAGCACTGCAGGTAATTCCAGACAGAAAGGGCTGGTTTGAGAAACTCAAAAAGATACAATTTGCATAACATAAGACCCACTTTTCCAGGGCAATGTCTCACAAGCTATTGAGAAAGCTGAGCCAGGAGTAGGGTTTCCAACTTATGTCACTTAGTAATTGCTGGTAACAGAGACCTGGAGACAGTAGTTTACATAAATTAGGGCTTGTTTCTTTCCTTTCACACTAAAGAAGCTCAAAGATAAGCAGTCTTAGACTGATAAAGCAGCTCCTCCAAAGTCAGGCACCTAGGCTCCTTCAGCTTAAGTTCACTCTGGAGACTCTTTAAGTGACTTCCATCCTGAAAGTTGCTGGTGGCTCCAAGATGACTGCTAGAGCTCCAGCCATTACATCCACATTCTAAGCAAAATGAAATGGAAGAGTAAGGGGTAAAAGGAAATGCCTGGCAATCAGTTCAGCCCCTTTAAAAGAGATTGCTCCAGAAACCTAACAACCCAATGCCCACCACCACCGTCTGCTTAAAAATCATGGCCACCCCTAGCCACAGGGAGAATGGATACTGGGTGGGCAACTAGAAGTCTGTGCCATACTATGTGAGCAGGTTTTTATGTTGATATATTTGTTTTGTTTTGAAAATTGATCCCTCTAGAATTTTTGTTTGTCACTATATATATACATTCTGTTATAGTTCTTTCCCATGCTCCTACTTTCAGTGAGAACTTGATCTTGCCAACCTCATGTTCTCTGACCATGGGGAGCTTTTCAGGATTGTTATCCCTGTACTTAGTGAGAGGTTGTTGTTCTTCACATGGTAGGTCTGAGTTCAGTGAAGGCAGCTGGTTGAAGGGAAGCTTGGCACTCCCAACGCGTGTCTGGGATGCTCTCTTTGACCTTCACATTTGGAGTTACCAACTTGTTCCTCGGAGAATACATGCTCACCATAGATCAGGCGTTGGTCTGAGAGCTGCATTGCGTTTTGCCTCTGAGGCAGGAAGCTGCGATCAGGGCCCTCCAGAGATCACGTCCAAGGCAATGCTCCTTTCCTACTGGCCTGCACTGAGGCTGGCCCCTGTCGTCTCTTGCAGTTATCCCCTACTATGTGTCGGTTACCACCGGAAAGCACAAGGATGCAGCCACCAACAGTCGGGCCTTCATTATCCTCTATGGGGAGGACGACGAGCGCAGTAACCGCATCTGGCTAGACCACCCCGGGGGGAAGAAGGGCTTCAGCCGTGGCTCAGTAGAGGAGTTCTATGTCGCAGGCTTGGATGTGGGCATCATCAAGAAAATAGAGGTGCTGGCCTTATGGGACCCCATGTTGGTGACCATCCCCAGGGAAGAAAGGGATGACCACAGGAGGATTGGAACTAGCCATTGCAGGTGGGAGGGGGTAGCAAGAGAGGAGAGGTGTCAATCTGAAGTCCCACCCAGGCCAGGTGGGTAGGGATGGTCTCTTGGCTTCTGCTTCATCCAGCTGTGTGACCTGGATAATCAACCACTCCTCTGGGCCCCAGCCTTCCAGCCACTCAATAGGGGGTACCCTCTGCATTAGTCTTCTATTGCTGTGTAAAAAATTGCCCCAATCTTAGTAGTTTCAAAAACACTAATTTATTATTTCAGTTTCTGGGATCAGGACTCCAGCTGTGAATTAACTGGGTCCTCTATGCAGAATTTCATGGGGCTGAAATAAAACTGTTGGCTGAGACTGTTTTCATCAGAGGCTCAGGATCCTCTTCCAAGATCATGGGTTGTTGACAGAATACAGTTCCTTGGGGTTGTAGGACTGAGACACTCACTCCCATTGGCTAGACACCATGTGGCCTCTCCATGAAAGGGCAGTTGATTTTTCTGGACCACCAGGAAAGCATCTCCGTTGCTTCAAATCTTTCTGATTTCTTTCATCCCTGAACTCTAGACTTTTTTTGAACGGGCTCACCTGATCAGGTCAGGCCCTCCCAAGATGATCTCCCTTTTGATGAACTTAAAGTCAGTTAGAGATGTGCAAAATGCTTTCACCTCTGTGAAATCCCTGCACCTCTGCTATGTAGCATAACTCAGCTGCAGCAGTGAAATCTCATCATGTTCACAAATCCTACTCATACTCCAACAGAGAGGATTTTCAGGGTGCATACACTGGAAGCATGAATCTTGGGAGTCATCCTTGAGTTCTGCCTGCTACACTCTGGCATGTGTAGAACTTGTGGGGATGGGTCTCTTGCAGTCTTTTCCTGGACTAAGGGGCCGTATTGCCAAAGCTAAAAGCTGAATTTTTTGACGTGACTTCTAAGAGTCCCTGATCTGACCCCTGGTAGCTATTACTTAGCATTTCTCACCTGGGTCTTCTGCTCCAACAGTAATGACCCACAGCCCATATCCTACCCACACCTCGCTGTTCTCAGCACAGAGCCTCTGTTCCTGCTGGCCTACTTCTCCCCACCTACCTCCACTTGGGAGACACCTTCTCATCTGCCATGGATTGACTCTTGTCCTGCACAAAGACATGTTCAAGTCCTATGCCCTGGTCTCATGAATCTGAATGTTTGTAAATAGAACTTTTGACGATGTTATTAGTTAAGGAGGAGCTAAACTGAATCAGAGGGGCGCCTTAATCCAATAGGACCAGAGTCTTTCCGAGCAGTGGAAATTTGGAGAGTCAATAGGAGATAGGAGATAGATGACCCGTGTGACAGAGGCAGGGACTGGGCTATGGATTGCTGGTGAGCTACCACCAGAAGCCTACAGACATCAGAGAAAGTATGCCTGCCAGTGCCTTGATTTTAGACCTCTAGCCTCCAAAACTGTGGGACAATAAACACCCAGGCTGGGGTATCTGTCATGGCAATCTCAGATGTCACCTGTAAGTTTTAATGTAGCAGCCGATTTTCCCCCAGAAGCTCCCTCTGCACCCACAGACTGACTATGTGCTGCTCTGAGCTACCCCAAGCCCTATTAATATTTTAATTATTTAAACCTCTTTCTCTTCATGAGACTGTGAGCTCCCAGAGAGAAGGACTAGCCACCTTCATTTCTTCAGGCCCTGCCCCCAGTATGATGCCAAAGCATGTCAGGCACTCACCCTGGGCTTGCTGAGGAAGTGGACATGCATTGAGTGCTACTGTATGCAACCGCAGTGCTGAGTACTGAAAACGTGCAGGAAGAAAAGCTCCTGCCTGCCAGGCTCTCTGCCCTGGTGGGTTTGGAATTTCTGCATGGAGATGGACATATCTTTAAATACACCTGCATTTCTTGGAAGAGCCCAGATATAGCACCCCAAAGCCCTTGTCTGGGTCATCTGGAACTATGCTTTGTTTGAGAATTCTGGCCTTCTGCTTAGCCCAAGACGATGCTGGAGGAGAAAATGTGCATGGGGATTGGGGTGAGATGGGAGGCTCAGGGTGAAGGGTAGTCAGCTCTCTGCCCAGGGCATCTTAGGGGGAATCCAGGAAGGTCTCCTGGCCCCATGCAGCATTACCAGGGACTGGGATGACTGAGATTTCATTGTTCAAAGCTCATTAATTTGTGTTAAATAGTATTCCTTTCTGTACCCCTTTGAGACTTAAACATCCTGGGTAGGGTGGGGAGCAGGGGAGAGAGTAGCATTAGAGAATACTTTATGCTGCCTAGCATCCATGGCTGGCTTGTGCTGAGTGAGGCTACGTGTCTCCCAGATGAAGGATAACTTGGGTCAGTGCAGACAGCATACATTAAAAGGATGGGCTGTGTGGAGGCAGAGAGGGGAGTGGGAAACAGTAGGCAGGGCTTCCTTCCCAGATATGCCCAGATCCTCACATCTGGTGTCCCCTCCCAGCTGGGCCATGATGGGGCCTCACCTGAGAGCTGCTGGCTGGTGGAGGAGCTGGGCTTGGCTGTGCCCACCCAGGGCACCAAGTACACATTGTGCTGCAACTACTGGCTCGCCAAGGACCGGGGTGATGGCATCACCTCCCGTGTCTTCGACCTCTTAGATGCTGTGGTGGTGAATATCGGGGTGAAGGTATGGTGGATGCTGAGCGTGGGTACTGCCCAGCAGTGCAGATTAGGGTGGAGGGAGCAGCAAGGGAGTTGGAGGCAAGGGAAGCAGGAGACCTGTTGCAGGGGCTACAGCCCAGCATGCTTGCTAGGAGTCAGGAGACCAAATACTTCTGGTTTGTTGCTGTGGAACCTTGGGTGAGTCATTGACTTCTCTGGACCTTGGTGTCATATGCAACATGAAAATGATGCTTCCCGTCTTGTTCCATGGAAGATCTTTGTGAGAACTAATGAGATGATGAGCAGTCCATGAAGGGTTTTGCAAGGTAACAACCCATGCAGACCTGCAGGGTCATGATTCTCTAAAGGATGTTCCATGAACACCAGTAGATGATGATGGAGAAAGATGGTATTTGAGATGAAGTGAGCCTCTGGGTCTCACAGAGCAGCAAGCAGCTGTCCACACGAGACCCTCTTTAACCAGAAAAGACTGGAAGGCAGCAGCCTGGTATTCCTGTTCAGGGTCTACCTCTAACTGGCCAAATGACCTGGGACAAATTGTGCAAACCTGCAGGTTAGGGCTGGACAAGAGGCAGGATGCATGGGTTTGGGGGCCCAAGAACACAGCCACATGGTGGCCAGGGGCTTCTGGCTTACCTGACTCAGGGCATCTCTTTTGCTGTGAAATCCTTGAGCTCATAGAAGGCCCCAGCTCCTGTCTCTGCTCCTGAAATCAAACCAATAGTCAGAAGTTGCCCCATAAAGACAAGAAGAAACTGCCCTGGCCTGTGCATGTCCTGCCTATATTTTATATAGAAGCAGAAGGAGGACTCAGTTAAGAACATTGATGCTGAGTAGCAAAGTGAGGGTCCCTGCTCCTCCCCTGCTGGAGAGCCACAGAGTGAGCTGTCTACAGCCCAGGCATCCTCCCCCATTCCCCAGGTATCTCCACCCATGGCTGGACAGAAGCTGTGGGTGGGCACAGTTTAGCTAGACACCTCCTGCCCTGACCCGATTCCTGAGGTGCATGTAGGTGTGTGGGTGTGTGCCTCTGTGTGCCTGGGTGCACACCTGTGCTGTGCATGCCTTAGTGTGCTCGTGTGTACCTGGGTGTACACCCGTGTGTACCTGCATCCACCCGTGTGCCTAGATGCACACCTGTGCTATGCATGCCTTAGTGTGCTTGTGTGTGCCCGGGTGTACACCCGTGTGTACCTGCATTCACACACGTGACTGGGCATGCACCTGTGCTGTGCATGCCTTAGTGTGCCCGGGTGTACACCCGTGTGTACCTGCATTCACCCGTGTGCCTGGGTGCACACCTGTGCTGTGCATGCCTTAGTGTGCTCGTGTGTGCCCGGGTGTACACCCGTGTGTACCTGCATTCACACGTGTGACTGAATGTGCACCTGTGCACATGTGTGTGTGTGTCATCCCCAACACACACACACATTCACACACACCTGCACGGAGCAGTGACATCTCCCTTTGAGCGCTTCTGTTTCACACAAGCTCCCTGGCCTGGCCATTTCCTACACCAGCTGTCATCAGACTGGAATGACAAAAGCCTGCCTCTGTGTCTCTTTTTGGAAACACACCTCTGACATGGAAAAAGCTATGTCTGTGTCAAGGCTAGAAAGATGAAAAAGGAGGACATAGGTCAAGGGAGGGACTGACCGGAAGGCCTGGGGCCCCCAGAGCTGTCATTTTGAGCATTCTATTTTTCACTTCTGTTTGGATAAGAGCAAGAAAGCCCCAGGCTCCCGCTTTTGTTCCCAGGAGCTCCTTCTGCCCATTGCAAATGCCCATGTTAGGGGGTCTGAGGAGATTTTTCTGGTGGAGCAGGAGGCTCTGGATGCATCCCTTCAGCAAGCATTCACTGAACTTCTCCTGAGGACCAGGCCTGCAGAAACACTTCTAACCATGCAGAGATTGCAGCCGGCACCCACCGGGCACATGGTTAGGGAGACCGTCACCACGCCTCAGCCCCCGAGTGCAAAAGCATAGGACCAGCAGGGAGCCAGGTTCACGTGCAAGGGCTTCAGTGGCCGCCCGGGGCCAGCGTGGACCTGTGGTGTCCACAGGAGTTTCTTCCGCCGTGTGTACAAGTCTCTCTGGAACTTTGGGGACCTACCTTCCTCCGTGGGCCCCTGGCGAGAGAGACTCGAGTAAGAATCCAGGACCAGCAAGCACTTGGGGCACCCGGGAAATGGTGCCTCTCACTGTGCTGCTGCCTCTCAGAGGAAGGATAAAGGCAGGGGACGCGGCGAGGGCAGCCTCCACAGAACGGGCGGCCCCCTCACCCTCTGAAGGAGACAGAGAGGACACATCCTTCCTGGAGCAAACCTGATGCAAAATGGCAAAATACCAATCTAAAGAAAAGATTGTGTAAAAGAGGTCATTGCAAATGCAGAAATAATCAGAATGAAAATATGCAGGCACTGTATGACTACAGCGCTAAGGCGTGTGTGCGTGTTTGTGTTTCTGTAGTCACCAATATTTTAATAGTGGTTATTGGAATTATGGATAATTTTATTTTCTTCTATTTTACTGAGTTTCCCAAATTTTCTTCAATGATAGATATATGTTCTTTAAAGCAAAAATAAAATAAAATAAAAAGAGGCAGTTGTCCATTTCCCAAAGGAGTGGAGGCAGAGTCCTTCAGGCATCACGGCGATGGCATTTGCAGATGCTCAGGACGCGAGTGAGCTGGCTGCAGTGAGAGGGTGGCGGAGAGCCAGAGCTGCTGCTGCTTCTGGAGGTCGTACCACCTGGCAGGCCCAGTGCTGGGCACTGACACGGGCTGTCTGTCACCCTCACAGCTCTGCGAAGTAGCTTTGTCCCTGTTTGCCATGGAGGAAGCAGAGGCTGTGGAGGGAGGGCATCCACTCAGGTTTGCTAGGAGGTAGCAGATCCAGCCTTCAGATGGGGCTCTGGATGGCGCCCAAGCCACTATGCTGCTGCCACGCTCTGTAGGATGATGGACCTAGATTGGGAATCAATTTACAAAGAAGTTTGGCTAATGCCAGGGTTTGGAGTCATGTTCCTGCTGCACAGTAGGCTCTCCATCAGAAGTTCAGCTTCTCTCTAGCCCTGATCTGGGCACAGAGGGGGACAGAGGAAGTGAGGAGCTCAGACTCCTGTTCTCCAGGTGTGGACAGTTGGTTAAGGGGAGGGGTCTCTCCAGAGCCATGGAACTTGGAAAGCATATCTTCTTTCCCTGGTGAGAGTGAGGTGGGTCATATGGGGCCATGGGATGGGGCCACAGCTCCGGACACACATTCCTTTCATGGCAGGTGCTTTATGAAATGACGGTGTGGACAGGAGATGTGGTCGGTGGTGGCACTGACTCCAACATCTTTATGACCCTCTATGGCATCAACGGCAGCACAGAGGAGGTGCAGCTGGACAAAAAGAAGGCCAGGTATCCAGAGGTGGGACCCACACCCCCTGACCCCCTCCTTTCACCCAGTCCTCCTCCTCTGGCCCCACCCTGCCTCCCCACATGTCTTCAACCTGATTGCTTCTCCCACACTCCCCCTTGTCCCTGTACCTTACTGCCTTACAGCCTCCACACCTTTGCCCATGTGACTCCTCCCAGCTGGGATGCCCGTCATCCATTCTCTTCTGTCTCAAGACCTCTTTCTCTTTCAAGGGACGACTCAAATCTGCCTTCTCCAGGAAGGCTTCTTTGGTCACCTCAGCCCATAGAAAGTCTGTCACCCTGCCCTCCCTTCTTCCTTCCTTCCTTCCTTTCATCCATCCATATGTCCCTCACTCAAATTTATTGTAAGGTCTGCAGATTAGTTGATAGCATCGCATTGTTGCTAATTTCTTAGTTTCATAACTGTACCTGGTAATAGATATAAAATATAATATAATATTTTAGGGGAAACTGGTAAAGAGTACACAAAAACACTATTCTATTTTTCAACCGTTCTGTACTTCTAAAGTTATTTTGAAAGAAACAGCTAAAATTACTTTAAAACATTGAAAACTTGAGCACCTAGTCCATGCCAAGTACTGTCTCAGGGGCTAGAAAGAGAGAATAGGACAAAGAAGACAAGGCTCCTCTCTGCGTGGAGCTCAACACCCAGGGAGAACAGCAGCGAAAGCACCAACCACCAGCCTGAATATGGTCTTACTCTGTGCCAGGCGTTGTTCTACCTTCTTTACATGTATTGGCACATCTAGTCTTCTCTCACCCCATTTTATAGGTGAGAAGATTGAGGCACAGCAAGGAGAGGTTATACAGACAGCATAGTAATGAGAACGAAGGGGCTCCTCCTATAGTGTTTACTGCCTCTCGTTGGGCCCTCAGATCAGGCTATCCTGCATTTTGACCAATTTTCTATGTTCAGAGGCCCCTGACATCTTAGGAATCAGAGGGGAGAGTCTCAGAGCCCAGGCTAGAATATTATGACTCAGTAGGCCACGTAGCCTCTGAACCCACACTGCACCTTCCCCTAGACTGGAGGGCAGGATCTGAGGAAGTTCCTCTCTGAGCCCTGGCTCTGGTCTTCCATGTTGTGGGCACTCAGCGACTGTCCAGGTGGTGCTGGTGATGATGATGATGGGGAGGAAGGTGATGATGGGGATGAGGATATTGAAGCTCTTCTGGGCCAGCAGGAGTTTCTTCTCATGGACAGAGCAGCTCATGAGAAAGGGAGCCTTGCCCATTCTAAGGAGCTCATTCCTGGAGGGTTCTGATGAGAATACTTGTTGCCTGCCTTTTGATCACACTTCTGCTCTCTCATTATGCAACTCCCATTTCCTCCTGGAATTCTCTGGGCAATTAGAATTAATAGTAATGGGTAACATATATGGGGCGCTTACTCCATGCCAGGAACTGTCGTAAGTGCTTTTTAACATAGATGAATTTGCAACACCCTCTGTAGTATGTACTTGGATTATTTGCTTTATAAATTAGGTGCCTGAGACAGAGATGGGTGAAGCAACTTGCCCAAGGTCACATAACTGGCAAGTAGGGGATCTGGGATATGAACTCAGGCAGTTGGAGGAATAAATGAAGATCAAATGTGAACAAAGAGAGGCTATTTATACAGAGCTTGCTATAGAGCAAGGGAGTCAGCTAACACTGGTTGGTCTGGTCGACTCAGAGGCTGTCAGGAGAGTGGAAAAGCATTCAGTGAAGCCTTATTTTTGGCCTCGGTGAAGCTGGAAGTGGCTAACTTAGAACTGGAACATCTCCCAAGATTGGTTTGGGAAGCACATTTGACTTTTTCTTATTGGTCCTGAGTTGGAAACCTTGGACTGATTGCTAAGTGGCTATGTTTTGGCTTTCAGGGGAACGGGGTTGTGGGGGTGGGGGTTGCTGCTGAGGTTGTGAGCCAGAGTTTTATTATCATATATGGCCTGGTCATTATATTATAAATTCTCTCTCTCCTCACCTCTATATTCCAACCCTCATCTCCATCCCTACCCCAAGTTCCTGGCTTGTCTCTGATTAATTCTTCCATGCCTACATTCCACTTTCTCTTACCTGTGTGTGCACAGGCATAACTGCTGGTGGGAAAGATAACCACTTATTTCTGGTGGTATTTAAATTCCAAAAATGTTGCTTGAAAGTCACGTCATTATAAACAGATCTAAATTATAAATGCTTTGAGACGCCTTATTAACTAAAGGAGGTTTTCTTTGGAATAAAGATTTATTTTTTGAGGCGATCCATCATTCCTTAGTTACTCTGATTTGTCAGGTGTGAACTCTTTCTTACCCTAGGCATGTTTGATTTCATTTTGCATGTAGCCTAACGTTTGACCTGTGTCTTTGGGTCCTTGTTAGCGATGTCTGAATCTTGGTTACAACTTGGAAGTAAGGCCCAATGGGCATGTGCTGTGTGCTCAGTTTAGTGTTGTGCAAGAGATGTTTTTCCCAAAAATGGAGTCTGAAACATACATGCATACACACAGAAGGTGTTGTGTGGGTTTTCTAGCTGCAAAGCTCAAATGCTGTATCCAGAGGTCATTAGCAATGGACTCAACCCCACTCCCCAACTAAATTTCCCAGGTTCTCATCTTGACATTTTTGAGGAAATTTTCCTAATTTACAAATTCATATTAAGATGCTGTTGAATCAGTGCATTCAGAAAAGGGGACATTCAGAAGAGAGAACACCCTCAAAAGCTAACAATTATAGCCCAAGAATGAGACTCTAACAATGGAATTTCAGGCAATTGGGGTTCAATGACTCTAAGGCCGACTTTTAGTCAGAAGGGTGTGGGTTTTGTTTTGTTTTGATGAGGGAAGTCCCCCACACTGAGAGCTTCTTTGGTCTGGAAGCAAAGGGGATTCACAGAGTTCTGATGAGGTTTGTCCTTCAGGATGGCCCCAGGGCTTTCATTAGCTCTAGGAAAGAGGGTTAGCTCAAGAGGGTGAAAGCAGAGGGAAGAGCCCACATGGGATTCCAGTTGCCATTTCAGGAGAGAAACAGGAACTATTGAACCAGTGACCATGATCAGAGCTGTGAGGATCTTGAAGACTTGAATCTTTCTTCCACATCTTTAGCATTTGGCTCTTCTGCTGCTAGGTTGGCAATCAAGCCCTGAGGAAGGAAGGGTTCATTGCTGGGGACTGCAAGGGTGGGGAAGTTGGGTGGGGAGACTGAGCCCATCAGTCAAGCTCAGAGGAGCACCTGCCACATGGAATGGTGGCAGTTCTGAGACAAGATCAAAGTCTCAAATGCAGTACCTTCAAAGGTACTGAGTCAGAAATGAAAGATCCCAGCCCCCAAAGAAATCCCTGCTGGGTGGCCCTTCCTGAAGTCCCATATTTGGCTCAGGGGCCACCCTTTACAAGGGCATTGGCACATTTGAATGTATAGTAGGCCCAATGGTAGCTTATGGTCCAGACTGAATGATGAGAGATACTTTTGGGTCTGTTTGTAACTTCTTTGACTTTGGTCTACTCTCAAACCGCAAGGATGATCTCCAGATACAATGCAGGTGGGTGGGTGGAGTCAGCTCTCCATTGCCTGCCTTAGAGTTCATGGGGCAAATACAAAATTCGGTTATCTCAGTGGTCCCTGGGAGGTGAGAGGGCCCCTAGAGATGCAGGCTCTGCTTTCTGTACCGCTGGGCATGCCAGCATCTGCCAGTAACATTCTTTACTGCTAAGGCTGTCATTGTACCACTCACCAGGTCCCAGGCCTTGGAATTCTCTCCATGCCAGTTCCAGAGTAATTTCCCCTCATCAGAAATTATGGACCCAAGAGTTTTCCATTCATGCCAGTTTATCATGTAACAGATGATCACAAACTTAGTGACTTAAAACAACAGAAATTTATTTGCTTATATTTTGGGGGCCCAGAGGTCTGAAATCAGTATGGCCAGGAGAAAATCAAGGTGTGGGAAGGGCTATGCTGTCTGCAGAGGCTCCAAGGGCAAATCCTTTCCTCACCTCCTCCAGCTTCTGGTGGCTGCCAGCGTTCTTCGGCTGGTGACCCCATCATTCCAGTTTTCAGATCTCTCTCTGCTCTGTCTTCACACCTCCTCCTCTGTGTGATTGTACCAAATCTCCCTCTGCTTCCCTCTTATAAAGATACTTGTTTTGGAATTTAGAGCTCAGCAGATTATCCACAAAAATCTCCCCATCTCAAGATCCTTAGCTTAATCACATCTGCAAAGACTTCTTTTTTTTTTTCTGCCACATGAGGTAATATACACAGGTCCAGGGATTAAGGCATCTTTTAGGGGAGCATTTTCCAGCCTACCATGGTACCTAAAATCCACCCAGCTTCAACCTGTAAAGCTTGCATTATGAAGAACAACAGCAAAGGTCCCAGGGACAATAAAATTTTAAATATTTTATTATAAGGTATTATATGTATATATATGTATAAGTACATTAAGCATAGATAATTATAAAGGGAAAAACTCATGTAACTACCTCCCAGGCCAAGAAATTGAACATTGCCAATTCTCTATCCCTCCCTACTCTTAGAAGTGGCCATTATCTTGGCTTTTAGTGTAAACATTTCCTTGCTGTCCCCATGGTTTTACCCCTACCCCCGTGCATGCATCCCTGAACAATATTTATTAATTTAGACTGGATTTCAATGATATATAAGTAGACTCAGGCTATATGTTCTTAAGTCTTGCTTCCTCCACTCAATACTAGGTTTTTTAGATTTCTCTGAGTTGTTGAATGGGACTGTAATTTGTCCATTTTCTTTGCTGAATTGCATTCTATAGACTGATCACTTCGGGCCTGGAAAAGAGGAGCTGGTGCCTTGTTGCTGGGGGCTGGGGAGGAAGTCACCAGAGGCATCAGAGTTGATCAAACTGTTGACAATTGGACAATTAGCTCTGGTATATAGAGCTAGGTGAGATGTGTGGAAGTTCAGAGTTCAGCTCAATGTAAACAGAAATTTGTAAAGAGCTGGTTATGGCTGTCCTGAGAGGGGTGAGATGTCCCAGATTGTCATGGGCCCCCATCACAGAAGACAGCTGAGCATGGACTATATTGCTATTTCTTTGGAGGACCCCAGACCACAAGGGGGTTGGTCTAGAATACCAAGCTAAGGCTGAAGCTAAGGCCTCCACCAAATCCTAAGAGCCCATGCCTCTAAGATTTCACAAAGTTGAGCTGCCTGAATAGCTGCCCCAGCAAGGCTGACTATGGACCCCACACTATCTTGCCTGTCTTCCTACTGGCTGTTTCCCAGGTTCTCTACCTACAAACCTTCCCTAGCTTCTCAGCAGTACTTATAGTCTTCCAATAAATAATTATCTTCCCAGCTTCAGGCTTTGGCCTTGCTTAGCCTTCAGACTGTGTTCAGTCAGAGTCAGTGAGTGAGGGGATACTGGGCCCTTTCTTAAAGCCCACCTTTGTTAGGGGCCCAGGAACAAAAGGAAAGAGGAATGGGAAGGGAGGGGGCAGCCAAAGGCAGCCCTTTCCAGACATGGCCTCTCCAGTTGCAGAACGGAGGCACCTCTGAGTAGATGAACAGGACACCTCCTGGGCCATCTTACGAACTCCCTCCCTCTGAGCTGAGTGCAGGAAAGAAGGGGGAAGGGCCTGGATCAAAGGCTGCTGTCTCTCCAAAGGCCCTTCATTCTGGGAGCTCCACTGTATCAACCAAGGGGTCCCAGGGGGTCTGGGTCAATAGGAACCATGTGGCTATTGAAGAGGTGGAAGGTGGAAGGGCCAATGAGGACTTGCCCTGTGGATCTGGACCTTCTACCCTGGGGAGAGGATGTCCATCCAGATGTAATTAGCGTTAATCTGAAATGAAAGATGAAAAGCAAATATAAACCACTTTTCAAGTCTTCTGGAAGGAAAACTTGCTTCTCTCTTTCTCTTGCCCTCCCCACCAGAAAATCTCTCTAAAATGGAGATACTTGACCAGATTCAAAGGGTGAAAATTAAAGAGAAATACAAGATGAAGATTTCTCAAGTTCTTTTGATCTGAAAAATTTATATATTTGATGAAAGTAAGGAATGAATAAGCAGGAAGATTATTTGAGAGATTCAATGTACTACATGAACTTGGCAAGGGATCTTGTGAGTACTTCCCTACAGGTTCATGACCAGAGGGAGAGGCAGAGCTTTAGTTAAAGCAGGAGGGATTTGGTGCAGACTTTTAGAAGGAGTTTTCACTTCCAATAATTATAAAATGCATATGAGCAAGTCATCAGAAGAGACTAGAACTCTGTTCTGCTCCCACCCCCTGATAAGGTTAGGGGAGGTTAGTTCTCAGGTTACAGATTTGCAGTTCCAGCTACCACTGCCCATGGCCTCTGCTTTTGAAACCATGTCTTGTGTTCAAGGAAGCATAGTGATTGCTATGCAGAGCCGCATCTCCAGTGCTGCCTGCAGTACCCACGGGACCTGTCAGCAGTGCCATCTGGAATCAGTCAGCAGTCAAGCAATCAGTCAGCATTCAAGGTCGCGTTATACGTGAGGCACTGTGGGGAGAGCAGTAAGGAATAAAGATCGAGTGTCTCTGAAATGATGAGGTCATTCAGTAGAAAAATAGTAGTAGCAACACAAGCAATGTTAACTTGTATTTGCCTAGCACTACAATTTTCAGTAGCATCACCCAATCCAGGACCACTGTTTTCAGTTGTGCAGATTATGCGTGGGAAAATGTGAACGGCACCATCTAGAGTTGGGCAGTGTACAACCTGCCCAACCATTGATGGCAGCCCTGTCACTCAAAGAATCTCATTTAAAACTTTTTCAGGTGTTGGAACTCTTTTTATCTTTTAAGTTGATTTTGTGTCCATTTGGTTCTCATGACAGTTTTGTGAGATTGCAGGGCTGGTGTCATTCTCCTCATACTACAGATGAGGGTCAAGTCCCAGAGAGAAACTGGGACTGCCCTAGGTGACTAGCAGAATGAGATTAGTATCCCAAACTGGTAGTTCTTGGGTTGGCACCATTTCTGCTAGCCAAACTTGCTTAACTCAGTCTTTGGGAAGCACATTTAGGATACAAGAGATAGGCTGCTTGGGAGTCCCTAGGAGGAGAGATAGGGGCTGAGTAGGGCTTTCTCCTTTCTCCAGATCTGATACCTGGCAGAGCCCAAGCCTCTCTCAGCAGCCAGCTCCCCTTCTTCATGCCCCTCGTCTCCACCCGCAGGTTTGAGCGGGAGCAGAATGACACCTTCATCATGGAGATCCTGGACATTGCCCCATTCACCAAGATGCGGATCCGGATCGACGGCCTGGGCAGCCGGCCTGAGTGGTTCTTGGAGAGGGTAGAATGTCTGGGCTCTCACCCTGCTTTCCAGCCCCCACCCCCACCACTCCTGCTCCCTGCTCTGATATGTCCTTGGGCATGATTTGATCAAAGAACTTAGTTTTATTTATTCGTGTCCCATTGAAATTGGACCAACTGCCAGAGAATACATCAAAAGCTGTCAGTGCAAGATGGGGAGAGTAGAGAAGGGGGATGCCAGGTGTGGGCCTCTTCAAGGAAGTGAGTTGGGGGAAGTTGGAGAGAGAAGCAAGAGCGGGGACCGAGAGGGACTCTAATGTAGGAACTTGAGACAAGATGGCAAGGAAGCTTCTGGTGCTCCTCTGATTCCACTGTGGGTTGGCTGCCTCTTTTTCCATCTTGGACTTCGCCTTCTCCCATGGGAGGGTCTGAGCATGGCTGTCAGCATCCTGGCCAGGGGTTCTTGATCCTTGGGCTTTAAGCTTGGGCCAAAACCAGCCTTAGGGTTGTGGTGCTGGGATCTTCTGGGAGCAACAGCAGCATGGAATTTCTTGGTTCTGCTCCCATCCTCCACCTCTCCCCAGTACATGCGTGTACACACACACGCATACACACACACACTCAGACTCAGTTTCCACCACCAGAAGAAGCAGCTGCTCCTTCTTAGAATCTTTCTTTCACAATTTTTCACCTGTCCTACCCTTGTGGGGCCCTGAGCCTCCAGGCTATCAGAAGAGAATTGCAAATACCCCCTGCTCTTGAGCAGAGAGGAGGACTCCCAGAACATGGGTCAAAGGACAGATGCCTTTGATGGGAACTAATGCAGTTTGGAGCTCCGGGTGCTTTTCATGCTAAGGAGGGCCTTGCCTGCAGCCCCACAATCACAGCGATGATGGCAAAGATGACACCCCAGCAAGAATGGCCTTGGTGTCACCTGGGGTCCTGCCCTCCTTGAAGAAGCTTTTTGCTCCCAGGCCTGAGTCAATCCTCTCAGCCCGTGCCCATCAAAGGCCATCTTTCCTGTGGCCCCTCAGGCTTCTATGTTCCTGTACAGCCATTAACAGATTCTTTCTGACCCACCAACATGGTGTTCACACCAAGGACAATCTGGCAAAATTTGGTACACTGTTCCCTGTTTGTGGCTGACAGTGACTTGGTTGTTCCATTTTTCTTTCATTCATTCAGCGAATAGTTCTTGTACACAGAAGAGGCACCTCTCAGGGAACCTTTCTATGTGAATTGCCAATTTCCACATCCCCAAGCTTGAGTGGCTGATGTAAGGGTTCAGACCCCATGAAGGGCCCACAGGGCAGGTTCTTTGGTGCCAGAGAGGGGCCTTTCTATGCTGCCCACACCTAAGTCAGAAGAGCCCATCTTAGCTAAGGTCTGGGATTTAGGTCTTTGGGACTCAGTTGAGGGGCTATCTTGGTGAGTGGGGGGTTGAGAGATGAGGGAGGGGAATCCCACATGACTCCCTCTCAACAGATCCTCCTGAAGAACATGAACACAGGAGACCTGACCATGTTCTACTACGGAGACTGGCTGTCCCAGCGGAAGGGCAAGAAGACACTGGTGTGTGAGATGTGTGCTGTCATCGACGAGGAGGAAATGATGGAGTGGACTTCCTACACCGTCACGGTGAAGACCAGTGACATACTGGGTAGGTTAGGGCATCCGTCCTATCTCCTCCTATTCTAGTCCCCACCTTCAAATTCTGGCTCGGGTGTGGGCTCCAACTAGGACATTTTTAACTGGATGGCCTTCCAAATGCTGGTCAATTCCTATCCTTTCTACAGTGTGTTCCTTTCTGCCTGGGCAAAATGTTTCCTCCGAATGACAAACAGGTTCCTTCCCTCTCCTTCAGGGGAGAACATCATGTATTTCAAATACCTGTGAATTCATTCCCACACCCATGTGTTTAGAAACCATCTGTTGGTTTGCCAGCTTCTGCCTTGGGTTTGGGATAGAGACATAACCCCAGGCCCTCGAGGGTCTGACCTTCTAGTGGAGACATCCCAGTACAGTGTAGTGAAAGGTTGGCACAGGGTGCTTGGGAACCCAGAAAAGGAGGCACTTTACTTAGCTGGGTACCAAGGGGAAGGACCATGAAGGGCTTCCCAGAGGAGGTGATGCCAAAGTCAAGTCTAGAAAGACAAATAAAAGCTGCTTAGACAAATGAGATACCCAGAGGGAGCAAAAGTACCAATATATGCAAAGGTCTGAGGCCAAAAGACCTCTTGACTAGACATGGAGACAATGCTTTCTATCTCCTCTCCCCTATACCATGCCAGTTCTCCAGGAGCTGTTGCAAGGAATCTGAAAAACTCATTCACCCTGATTATAAATGCCTGGTGAGGAATTAACTTGTTGGCCCTATCTGGGTGTAGTTTATATTTTCACCAGAGAAGTTCTGCCAAAGAAATGAATTTCTCGTGGTAGAATCTCAGGCATAAGTGATGGGTCAATAAAGTTAGTAAAGTTTGGTTTTGGCACTTCCCTTCTTCCTTTCTCCCTCATGGTGGAGCCTTTACACTTTTTTGCTCAAAGTTCCAGATATCCACATTTTCAAGGCCTTCTGCCCCCTCACCATGTGCTCTCAGAAAATAATTGATAAACTCATTAATAAGAGCAGGATGTGTATCAGAGAACTTCACAGAATCACCCCTTTCAGAAGCATGTCAACCAGAGGTAGATTTGAGGATCTAGGAACTTTCCTCTTCTTTCTGAACCCACTTAATACAAGAGGTATCTGGTGCTACTGAACCATAAAACCAGGGTCCAAGGCATGTTTCCCCTGGGAGAAGATGAATTTTTGTACTACAATCACACTTGCTAACCAAGTTAGACCAACAGCATTTACAAGATACAAAGAGCAGGTAATGAATAGAATCAGAAGTTCAGGCATGCCAGGACACTAAACTAGCCCTTTCCAACCTCACCCCTGGCCCCTCCAAAATGCAGGAGTAAGGCCATTGGCAGAAAGGCAGGGCATCAGGAGGCTGGCACCTGGAGCCCACGTCTCACAAACCTCTGCCCCTCAGGGGCAGGCACCGATGCCAATGTGTTCATCATCATTTTCGGGGAGAATGGAGACAGTGGGACCCTGCCACTGAAGCAGTCTGCCAACTGGAACAAGTTTGAGAGGAACAACATGGACACATTCAACTTCTCTGACATGCTAAGCCTGGGTCACCTCTGCAAGCTGAGGGTCTGGCATGACAACAAAGGTAACTCCTCCCGGGGTCAGGGTGGAGAGGCGGGCAGACATCGGTTTTCCAGCCTGAGCCCTTCCTCTGCCTCCCAGGCAGCATGCTGACCCCACCCACCCCAGCATGCCAGGCAACTGAAAATGAAAGATTGTCTCTATTTTAATGCCCCCATCAGTTAGAGAGAGCCAGTGTTTCTGGGCAAATGTTAGAGATGAAGTTTCATTCTTCCTTTCTCTCTAGGTGAGTGGTTATTTCTTTTTTGTGATATTGGGGCATTAATTCTATTCAGTTCAGACACAAAAACTAAGAAAAAGAGGGGTATACCACCAAAGCGGTTTTGCATGGATTTTCTATGAAGAAGTATGCTTGTTTATTTATAATAGCCTAAAATGAGTCAAATTCATTTATAAATATAAACTATGAAATAGGGTAGAAACCAAGGGAGACATTTATTTTTAACTTCAAAGTATCTAAAGGAATATTTTCTCACATCTGGAACTGGTGAAGTTCATGTTCTCAGCAGTTTTTTTTTGGTTATCCTTTTGCTGTTTTGAGGCCACTCTGACCATTTTTTCCTGGCTTTGGGGCTTTAAATTCTAGCTTGTGTAATTAGAGTTGTTAAATACTAAATTTCACCCCCTTGATACATACCGCTTTCCTAATTCACACTACTAGAATTCACCTCTTCTGTCTTCCATTGAAACTAGCCTTGGCAAAACTAGCTGCTCAAAGCTTTCTCTAGCCTTTTCTGAGTCTCCCCCATGAGCTGTCCTGAATGTTATGTTTACCCTCATCTTTTCCAAATCCCTGCCAAGGACCACTGTGTTGTGCTGACTGAGGTGATACAGCTCTGCATTTTGCAACCTCTCTTCCTAAAAGAAGCAGATTAATTTGCTTTAATGTGGATTAAGGAGTGTTTTAGTTTGCTAATGCTGCCAGAATTCCTTAAACCAGAAATGGACTGGCTTTTATAAGGAAATTTTAGTGACAAATTTGCAGTTCTTTGGAGGAAAGGGAGCTGGCTTTCCTCTATCACATGGGAAGGCACATGACAATGTCTGCTGGCCTTCCTTCCTGGCTTCGGAATTCACTTTCCCAGGGGCAATTCCTTTTTGCATCTCCAAATGTCTGGGTCTGGGTCAACTCTGATCTCTGAGCTGAGTTGTGCTAAGCTTCTGAGCTGTAATGGCCTGTTTCTCTTTCTTCTGACCTCTCCTTTTAATCACTAATTGTAGAAGTCACTCCCCTTAGCCAGTTGCAGATGTAATCAGCCATAGATGAATTTCACATGCTGATGATTTAAGTCCACAGCAATAGAACAACTAGAAACCATCACCTGGCCAAGTTGACACCTGAATAGTGTCCTCCCTTTGTCGACTGGGCAACTATACACATCACTTTAAACCATACTTAAGCTCTAAATAGAAAACAATAGCAATGCCCATCTGTCATGCATATAATGCACTAAATCTTTCCATATACAAAATACATTCATTTCATTACATTATCACAAAGCCTTAGATTATTTCAATATTGAGTAGTTGGTAATAAACACAATACCAAATCAAAAATAGTACAAAAATCTCATCAAAGTCAGTTACAAGCAAAATTCTTCTCTGGTTGTGGCCCTCTGAACTTAAAGCAAGTTATCTGCTTCTGATATACAAAGAACGAACAGTCAGAGGATAAATGATCCCATTGCCATAGGGAGACATTGGAAGGAAAACAGGGATCGCCAGACCTAAACAATTCCAAAAACCTTCAGGTCCAACTCCATTATATTTCAAAGTCTGAGAGGCATGCATCCTCCAGGCTTTAGAAAGCAGTAGTGTTTCCAAGGGCCTATGCAGCAGCCTGCTTTCTCCAAACACTGTGATGAGGGCTGCAACATTGGGGAGATCACCTTTTCCTCAGTATAACCCTCCTCGAGCATGTGAGTGACACCCAGATTCTCTGCCATCTCTGAAGCACACACTCAACCCCTTCAGAACAATGGGGTGGCAGCCAGGCTACCTCAATCCCTGGGAAATATTCCACCCTCTCTGGGGCCTGGGGTACCAGAACTTTTCCTGAACATTGAGGTGGAATGCCTGCCCTCAGCCTCTAGGGCAAAATTACCCCCTCCACATGTACAGGTGGATTTGCTCATCTGACCCAAGATTTCTTGGCCTCAGACCTTAGCTTCCATGGTTCTGCCTCAGGTTATTTTTTCCTCCCATCTGTCCATTTTCTGTCCCTTCCAATCCAGACCAGCATGATTCCAATTATATAGGTCTCACAAAATAATTACTGACTTGGCATATAGCATGCAAGGATCAAAATCATCAAACAATAGGACTTCCCACAAATCCTTTCTAGATAACTCCATCTCTAATCCTGGCTGTCCTATATAGCTGACTGCTCCATGTTTGCTTAAATCCTCACATGGGCCACTATCCTCTGGGGTCTCACTTTCTGGAAGCCCAGAATTTTCCAGAGCATTAATTTCTGCTTTCTTTGCACCCAAAAGTTCAGTTCTTAGCCTGTCCCATTCTTGTTGCATTTTAATATAAGCTGCAAGGAAAAGCCAGGCTGCATTCTCCATGCTCAGCTTGGAAATGGCCCCAGCCAAATATCCCAGATGATCACATTCAAATCCTCCCTTCCATCCAGCACCAGACTCAATTTTGCCAAACTTTCTGCCACTTCAAAACAAGGGTTGCCCTCCTTCCAATCTGCAATAAAAGTATCTTTAGAGTCCATATTTCTACCAGCAGTCTCATCAAAGCAATGTAGATTTTCCCTATGAAGCTCCTCAAAGTTCTTCTAAGATCCTCCCTTTTCCATTTAAAAAGCCATTTCAACATGTTTGGTTTTTGCAAACACAGTGGCACCCTGCTCCTCTGGTACAAAATCTGTTTTAGTTTGCTAATGCTGCCAGAATGCTATCTACCATAAATAGACAGGCTTTTAAAAGGGATTTATTTAGTTACAAATTTACAGTCCTTCAGAGGAAAGGTAGCTGGCTTTCCTCTGGCTTTCTCTGACACCTGGGAAGGCACATAGTGACGTCTGCTAGCCTTCCCTCCTGGCTTCTGGGTTCAAACAGCTTTCTCCGGCTGATTCCTTTGTGCTTCTCCAAAGCCTGGGTCTGTATTGGTTCTGAGCTCTGAGCTGAGTTGTGCTGAGCTGCTGAGCTGTACTGAACTGTTTCTCTTCCTTCTCACCTCTCCTTTTAAGCCTCACTCATTGCAGAAGGCACTCCCTTTTGTTGATGACAGTTATAATCAGTCATAGATAAGTTTCACATGCTGATTATTTAAGTCCACAGCAATAGAACAACTAGACACCATTACCTGGCCAAGTCAACACCTGAACATAACTATTACAAGGAGTTAAACTTTATCCCCCCACAACATAGAGTAAGTTCAGGTTAGGCACCTGTGAAATAGCTAGTCTCCAAAGCATTAAAATAAGAAATACTTACACAGCCCCCCACTGTTGTCAAATCTCAGATATCCATTCAGTCATTCATTTAGTGGACAGTAGAGTAATGACTACATGCCTGGAACTCTGTTAAGTTTTGAAGATATCAGCATTTAATCCTTACAACTTGTGAATTACTGCAGCAAAAGCATTTTTATTACCTTCCCTTTTCTATGCTGAGAAACATGGAGGCCCAGTGAGCTTGAAAGTCTTTTTCAGGACCACACAGCTAAAAAGGGATACAGCCAGCATGCAAATTGAGGTGTTCTGATGTCTGTTCTGGTATGCTGTGCTTTATATCAGCCCAATTTGCTAGTCACTATACTACAACCTCACCATAGCCACTATGCCCAGAAGAGTCAAAAGAGAAAGTGAGCCTCTTCTATCTCTGTCTTCTATAGCTCCCCCACATGTTTGTTATCAGGTGTATGGTGAAAAGTATATCTTATTCTGAAAATGGTACAGTAGAAGAGGACTCTTTTACATCCCTGTCCATTCAGATGTCTTTCTGAGTCTGTGGAAAGAAATGTGATTACAAAACAGTCCCAAAGTATCCTTAAAGAACCTCTCCTACTTCCTAAGAAGGAAACAAAACTCTGGAATTCTTTCTCACCAGCTCTTCATTATGATTTTCCTAGGACCTGTAACAGGTTGGCTTGTGGCTGAAATCCTGGTTTCGTAATGATAATCATAACCATAAGATTGTCTTCTGCTCCAGACACTTCACAAGATTAGGATGAAACTCTTCCCACAATACCCAACAAGTGGATTGCTCAGTCAAGAATATCACTTCAGTATTTGATCTACATGCGCAGTGGCTCGGTGGAAGCAGTGAGCCCCACTGTGTATGTCATCACAGGCCCAATTAGAGGGATTTGACAGATCAGATCAGCATGGGGGAGAGTGGGGGTGGGGTCTGTCTATCTACTCTGAAAGTGGATCAGTCATCATGTGTATATGCACTTGAGGAAAGCCAATGCTTAGGAAGTATATTCCCAGAAAGCATGTCCCTGCCTTAATCAAAAAGAAAAACATTGCATCTGTGGGCTTCCAGATCTCTCTCTGGCTCCCAACATACTCTGGCAAGACATTATTCTCTTGAAGTCAGTGTCTATGCATTATTCATATTTATATCTGTGTAACTGCAGAGGACAGTGTCTGGAACATAGTAGGGATTCAATAACTATTAGCTTACCTGAGATAACCCCAGGAAAGAACTGAGAAATACCAGGGCCTTCAATTCTGTTCTGCCATAGCCTCTACCTCAGAAGTAGCAGAGAACCAAAGGGACTAGAACCCCAAGAAGGAAGAAACATTATTCCCAGCGAGCCTGCATCATCGTCTCAGAGTCCAACCACTCTAGGCCAGAGAGGAAGGCTAGAAAACTGAATAAGGAAGGATTTCATGTAGACTGTGATGACCCCTTTTTCCAAGAAGGGCAAATAATGCCAGGATCATTTGCAATAGGGCTATGTCATGGGAGGGGTGAGGGGATAGCCATGGAGAATTGAGGATGCCCACATTAAAGACAACACATGCTAGAGAAATCACAGGTCTTTAAGGCCTGTGAAGCTGTACAAGATTCTGACTCCCCATCTGGCATCGCTTAACTCTGGACTCTTCAGCCTGATTCCAGGGTTCTGGCCTTGGGACTTGACAATTTTCATCCTGGTCTGCTGTAAAACATCCCCTCAGCCTGACAAGATGGTCCAGATCACTGTGCACCTCCAGCTCCAAGGTTAGAGGTCATCTCTATGTCTTCTGCCTACAGGGGCCACCATTTCCATCCCCATCTCATCCAACTCAGAACCTTACCTCCTTAGACCTTTGGGACCCTCCTGGTTCTTGGTTCCTTGGCTGTATTTTTTGCTGGCTACTTTATACCTTCAATGTCTGCCTTCATTTTACAACTTAGTCTTTTTCTCATGATGGACTTTCCTGAGTTGTTTTGGGATTCCTGCCTTCATGCTATAACTTCTCTTTCAAATTATCTAGGAAAGTAAGGCTTATATATTTTTAAAAAAATATTTGTCACATGCAATGACAATTTCAGGAGTCAGAAATAATGTGACTCCTGATTTTCCCCTTTCTTGTTCTCTGTTCTAGTTTGCTAGCTGCCGGAATGCAAAATACTAGAAACAGAATGACATTTAAAAAGGGGGAATTTAATAAATTGCTAGGTTATAGTTCTAAGGCCGAGAAAATGTCCCAATTAAAACAAGTCTGTAGAAATGTCCAATCAAAGGCATCCAGGGAAAGATACTTTGGTTCAAGAAGGCCAATGAAGTTCAAGGTTTCTCTCTCAAATGAGAAGGCACATGGCAAACACAGTCAGGGCCTCTCTCTCAGCTGGAAGGGTATGTGGCGAGCACAGCATCTTCTGCCAGCTTTCTCTCCTGGCTTCCTGTTTCATGAAGCTTCCCGGGAGGTGTTTTTCTTCTTCATCTCCAAAGGTCGCTGGCTGGTGGACTCTCTGCTTCGCGGTGCTGCAGCATTCTCTGCTTTCTCGAATCTCTCATTCTCCAAAATGTTTCCTCTTTTATAGGACTCCAGAAACTAATCAAGACCCACCCGAATGGGTGGAGACATGTCATCACCTAATTCAATTTAACAACCATTCTTGATTACATCACATCTCCAGGGAGAAAACTTAATTACAGTTTCAAACATAACAATACTGAATAGGGATTAGAAGAAGCAGCCACCTTTACAAAATGGGACTAGGATTAAAACGTGGCATTTTTAGGGTACATACATCATTTCAAACCAGCACATTCTCACACATGATATGAGACAGGATGGCAGTCTAGGTCATCTGTTCAGCCTAAATAACCCCACAGTTTTTATATTGATATCATTCAGTGAATATTTATGGAGCACTTACTATCAGGCTCTGTGTTAGTTCTAGGGATAGAGTAGTGAACAGGATACAAAGTCTCTGCATTCTTGGAAATCATCTTCTAGCAAAAAGTACATTTATTGGGCATGCATTTAATTTAAATAACGGTAAATCTCTACATGAGGGATGCACAGGGTCCTAGTCTTGGGGCTCAGAGAAGAGCTATTCAGGCTAAGACCTGAGGAGTGAATAGGAGCAAGCATTTGAAGAAGTGCGGTTTTTGTTAAAACTAGAGGAGCACGTGAGACAGAGTGAAGCGCAAATATAAAAACTCTAAAACAGAAGAAATCTTGGTGTGTGGCAGAAACTAAGGATATAACCAGGATGAGCAAAAAGTAAGAAATGGGTTGAAGACTATAAAGTAGACAGGCCAAAAAGTACACAGGAACTTTGGCTGTGGAAGATATTCTAAGTCATGTTAAGGATTGGGTCTTTAAAAAAAATTTTTTCTTCTCATTTTTTTTTATTAGAAAAGTTGTGGATTTACAGACCAGTTATGCATCAAATACCAGGATTCCCATATGTCCCCCTATTGCTAACACCTTGCAATGGTGTGGGGCATTTGTTATAATTAATGAAAGCACATTTTCACAATTACTGTTTACTATAGTTCATGGTTTAACTTAGGGCTCACTGTTTGTGTAATTCCATGGGTTTTTAAAATTTTTTTATTGTTGCCATATATGTAATCTAACATTTCCCTTTTTAATCAAATTCAGAAATAAAAGTCAGTGCTGTTAATTACATTGACAATATTGTGCTACCAAGGGATTGTGTATTTATTCTAACTGTACTCAGAAACCTTCAAAAATCTCAAAATCAGGAGTCATTGGAGAAGATTATTGTAATGTCTATGGGGGACAAATTTAGATGGGGAAGAACACAAATGTCAATAGATTGACTAAGGGGTTGGTGGGAGCAGCAGATGTCTTGCACTGTGGCGGTTATAGTGGAGATGGAAAAAAGTAGATTTGAGAAATATTTCAAAGAAAGGACTTGGAAGTTTGACAGAAAAGTCTCCAAAGTTTTTAAACCTAAGCAACAATGGTCAGGATGCTAGAGGAGGAATTTCTTCATCTTGCTGTGTTTAATCTGAAGGCCTGGAGACATGCAAAGTGTTGTACCCAGCAACAGTGAGGTCGTGCGCTCAGGAGGAAAGCTGATTGGGAGAGATTGATCTGGATATTGATTGAATACTGTTGGTGTACAGACAGTACAGAACCTCTGAGAGTGAAAGAGTCTGTGGAGAAAGTACTGCTTTAAGAAAACATGAGGATCCTAGAGTAAATTCCAGAGAGTGCCAGCATTTGAGGTTAGTTAACTGAAGGGAAGGAAGAGAAAGAGAATGAATTACCTCCATAATTTTTATTTCCAAATTGGCATGTGTAAGGAGAAGGAGGCTCTGTCTGAGGAACCCTGTAATGCTGAGGATTTCTCACAAGCCGTGAAATCCCAAGATGTGATGTGTTTGTTACTGACCAACACATAATTTCCTGGACATGAATTTAGTAGAAAGAAACAGGTTATTTTCATCTTCAACTAAGAAAGCAATTTAATATGCTGAAAATGTTTATTTCTCCCTAGCACATTCCCAGAATCCTTTATGAGAAATTTTTACAACTAAGCATTTAAGTCACTGTACCAGGAAAAAAGGAAGGGGAGATGAGCAATATTCTGTCATCTTTGGAGTCATGTTTATCAGGAAAAAATGCACTGCAATGCCTCCTAAATACTCCCTCACCTCAAAAAAAAAAAAAAAAAAAAACACCATCCAGGAACCTTCTCCACCTAGCCTCATCCTCTCTGCTCCCTTTTGTAATGTCGAATTACTTTTTTATTCCTGACTACTTCAATCCATCCAGTGAATAACATTGTGTGGTTGAGTCTGCAACAGTGAGAACTCAGTAAGATTAACTTTTTTGCCCTCAAAAGGTTTTCTCTTTTCTTCATTCTCTTCTCTTTCCTAGTTCCCAGAATGTTGAGGCCAGTTTTTATTTAAATTTCATCTTACATTACATGACATAAATATTTAGGCCAAACCAACAGTCTTCCATATATAGATACCCAAGAGAAAATTTTGTACTTAAAATTCCCTTCCCCTGCTATGCGTCCTTCAAAATCCAGATTAAATATCCCTTCTTCATGAAGGTCCATGATTACCCCAAATGTAAAACTCCCTGCTCTGTACTCCTAAATTGCTTGGTTTATACCTCTATTTGTAGCACTCACCATGCTGAATTGCAATTGTATTGCTAATTACAATGGGCAGATTTTGAGTCTCTCAAGGGTAGAGACCTTGTTTTATTCACATTTGTATCCTCAATGCCTTGCATTTCATAGGTTTTTAATGAATATGTGAATGAGTGAATGAATTGCTGTAAAACATTAGCTCACAGCCTCTTCTGGATCCTAAATGAATGACTCCAAAATGCAATCTTTTTCTAGACTTATGCAGATCTCTTTCTCCCCTTTAGGTTTTTGGGAAGTCTCCAGGTGTGGGACATTGTATTAGACACTCTTACTAAAGTATTTGTAATCCTCCAAGTATAGGCAAGGCTTTCTGGGGAATAGTAAAGATTTTTCTGGAACCCCCAATTCAGTAACCTCTCTGCAGCAAAGAATCTGCCTCAGGATTCACTCTCAGATGAAAAAAATATTCAAAGTCTAAAGGCTAAAATAAAACATACCAAATAAGACTGTAGTACCAACAGAGAGCCCAATGCCAGAGGGATTAACTGTATTGCTTAAAGCAGAGCAAGGCTGGGTGGTTTTCATAGATCTGTAGTCAATTCAGTGTTAAGTGGCGCTCAGACTGGCAGAAGAGGAAGAATCCAGGGCCTAATGACATCATAGACTAGCTTCTGACTCCACTCTGGACTTGCCACTTAAAATTATGGAAACTGGAACCTCTGCCTTGTGAGTTAGCTCCCATGATGCACCCTGCCATGATTAAATCTCCCTATTTATGATCATTGAAAGTTTCTCCTATTGTTGTGCCTTACTTGAAGCCTCTTCCTGAACAGCATTTATATTTGAAACTACATGTTTACACTATGTCTCCTTTACTTGACCATCAACTCCAAAAATACCAAGTTCTAGTTTCATTACTCTTTCCTTAAGGCCTTTCACACTGCCTTTAATATAGTACAGATGAAATATATTTTAATATAATTTAATTATATCCCTGTTTCAGTCTCTAATGCTTCTCTGCTTTCTCATGCCTCAGTTGTAGGTTTGATTCTTTATGGAACCCAGTTTTCTTCAGTTTCTCTTTGTGCCTTGAATCCTAGCCTTGAAACTCAGGCCCATGAATAGGTTCTCCAGAACAAGCTGCCTCTCGTTTCAGAGGTATTGTGCACATACCTAGGTTTTTTTGTTTGTTTTCCTGTTGCATTTTTCTGCTACTCAAAATCCAGCAACAGATTCCTTCAATCTCATCCTTGTCAAAACCCTGAAAGAAAGTAGAGGTTCAGGACCATGGACAGCTACAAGCATGCTGCTCACGGCTGCTACTACGATGCTGGCCTTTCCAAAATGCTTGATTCCCCATTCCCCTCACCACCTTGGATAGCCTAACGGTTCTTGAACTTAAAGGGATCCTGAGTCATTGCCATTATCCGCAGCCTCTTTCAAGCAGAGAAGTGGGCCTCTTCCCATCCAGCCAGACATTGGGTCTGAAAGCAGGGCCATGCTGTTGGTAGGTCTTGAGGTTCAAGAAGAAAAAGAAGGTTTCTGTATGCTTTCTGAGCCCTGGTGGGGAATACCAGGCTAAGGAGAGAGACAGGCAAGTCCAGGTTCTTTGGTAGAGATTCCAACTTCCTCTTTACAGTAATGTGCTCCTTCAGGAATGAAAGTTTAAATGCCAGCAAAAGCTAAAATAGTTGATATGGCCTTCAGCTCTCTGACACATTTTTTTCATACTTAGGTTAAAATTTTCTAAGCTATCTTATAATTCCTTTGCATGGAAATTTATAAGTACAAATATATTTTGTTTGAGAGTCTTCCACACACACACAAAAAAGTGTGGGAATTCTTAAGCAAGTACATCTAAGTCAGGTTATGAATATTTAGTTGACTTAATAGCCCAGCAACCTTCTCTTTCTCTGTCTCTACCTTTCCATTTTTTGTTTATGCAATAATTCTTTTATTATGAAAACTTCTAAATATGCACACAAGTAAAAGGAATAATATAATGAACTTCTACATACCCATCGCCCAGATTCAGTAATTACATGATGTTATCATATTGACTTTATCCTTTCTTTTTTTTCTTAATTTCTTTTTGGCTGTTGGAGGATGTAAAATTAAGTCCTAAAAATCATGTAATTTCATCCCAAGCATATTTAATATCCTTCTCCTTATAAAATGGACATTTTCTTACAAAATTATGCCACCATTATCACACTTAAAATTAACATTGATTTTTTTGTAGCATCCAATTTCCGATCCATATGCAAATTTCTCAATAAAATAAAAAAATTTTGTGCTTTTGATGTGTTTAAATCAGTTGCAAACAAGTCCATTTAGTAGAATTATATATATACTTTTTGTATGCTGTATGGAGGAGTCACATTTCATTGTTTTTCCATGTCGGTATTCCATTATTGCAGCACCGTTTGTTGAATTTTTGTTCATTTTTTTGTTTGTTATTGCTTGTTTTGCTTGTTTGTTTTGGGGGGGGAAGTGCATGGACCGGACACCGAACCCAGGTCTCCCGTATGGCAGGCGAAAATTCTAACACTGAACTACCCTTGCCCCCCCTCCCTTTATGTTTTCACACCATCAACTTTTTAAAATTCTCATGGTGTCTTGTGTCTTTATTCTCCATATTTCCATTAAGTGGAAGCCACCTGTAAAGGTGTAATTCGATTCAGGTTCAATTTACTTTGGCAAGACTACTTTAAAAGTGGTATAAGGACTATTTGGTAATGGAATTTGTGCACTTCATATTTCATCACAACAGTACCACGCAATATCTGGTTACCCCATCTTACTTGTTCTAACATCAAATTGTGAATACAAGGGTGTCAGTCTGGTTGCTCCATTGTAAAATTCCCCCATAACTCTTCATCTAATGGTTTCATCCAGTGTTGATCAATTATGGATTATGAAAGGTAATTTTCTAATTCTGCCATTTCTTATCCACTTACTAGCTAGAATTATTCTGTAAAAAAAAATGTCCCTTGGGCAATTTCATTACCATGAAATATAGTTCAGAGAGGAAAATCAAAATAAATGATTATTTCTTCCTCTTAATTCCCAGATAACTTTTACAATACTGAACAAATTATAATACAGAGTGTTTATTTTCTAATTCATCTTGCTGTTCTTCATGGAAACGTCGATGAGGTGGGAATTTTTTACTACGGAATGTATTTACATTTTACATGTTTTATTTTGAAATATATAGATTCAGAGATCAGTAAAGGATCTCAGAAATCATCTATTTTAACATCCACAGTGTTCCGATGAATAAACTGAGGCCTGGAGAAATTATAACATATTTCGTTTGGAAGATACACTGACACTACCAAATCCCAGAGTGTCACCCTGGACAGCATTTTGGATGATGTACGTGTGAGAATGTTTGTGGAAAGATGCTAGCTAGACTCTTGAATTCTTTTGTACCTAGGGCTCTGTGATAGTTCCACATCTCTCTTCAAACCAATTTTTGATCTTCTTTAAGAAATCTGGGTTACCCAAATGGATCTTCAATCTGCCAAAGTTTATTTTTAAGGAAGGAGTTGCTTGCTAAAGTGAACTTTCTTTCCGCCTAAGTGGAAATTTCAAGGATTTTCACTGGAATAACAAACTTTTATTAAAAAGTCAAAATAATTTATCAATTCTGTGTTCATTGAACACTAAGTCCATATCCTGTGATACAATCAAGAGTCATAAGACATAATCCCCATTCTCCAAAATCTAGCTAGAGAAGTCACATATACACATAACAATAGCTGTAAAAGAGTTAGTGTATGGCCATCACCTCAAACTGCAAAGATTTCCCAAACCATTTCTGCTCAAGGCCAAGTGAATGAACAGACAATGAATACTATGGGCCTGAGACTTTGAGAGGTTGTGGAGGAGATGGGGCCTGTGCTTTCCAGACAATAGGTGGACATTTAGAGCAGGGGCATATCTTGGGGCCATAATGAGGAAGAAGGAGATTCCAAAAGGATGCTTAATAAATCCGTTCTACCTGGGATGGGGATTTGCATAGGGAAGGGCCTTTCCTGATGAGATTAGAGTTGCGGTGTTTGAAATTAGACTGTGAAGGCCTTAAACATCTTAATACAGAATTGGTCCTTTATCCTATTGGATATGGAAAGCTACTGGAAATTGCAAGCAGTAGATGTCATGAAGTATCCAGCAGCTGGTCTCAAGTCCATTCAGTTTGCCGCCTCTTGCCTAGAAAGGTTGAGGCCCCATGTGGATTCAGTTTCTAGACCTTTTTCCTAAAGAAAACTTTGGAACACTTGGTATAAAATAATCAGTTCCACCAGCAGAGGCCATTACTCCCAGGTGGAGCTTTGAATTCCTTTTCTCCTCTCTCCTAAATCTTCACCAACCTAGTACTGCTCTTCCTTTTTCTTCCCTATTTAATAATAGTACACATTCATGCATTCATTAACCGTCTATGGAATCATGTGCAAGTACTGTTCTAGGTACTAGGTGGATGGGTCAGACAAGATTCTTGCTCTCATGGGGCTTATACTTAGTGAGTGGAAGAAAATAGACACTATACGAGGAAACAAACAAAACCTTCAAAATTGTTTCAGGTTGTAGAGAAGGTATATGGTGATATAATAGCAGGTTATTGGGGATGAGGGAAATTCTGCTGATAGGGTGGTGTATTAATTAGGGTTCTCTAGAGAAACAGAATTAACAGTGAACACTTGTAAATATAAAATTTATGAAAGTGTCTCACATGACTATGGGAACACAGAGTCCAAAATCTGCAGGGCAGGCTATGAAGCCAACAATTCTGATGGAGGGTCTGGACAAACTCCATAGGAGAGGCTCACCAGCCAAAGCAGGAAGAGAGCCTGTCTCTTCTGAATCCTCCTTAAAAGGCTTCCAGTGATTAGATTGAGCATTACCCATTGCAGAAGATACTTCCCTTGGCTGATTTCAAATGGAATCAGCCGTGCATGCAGCTGATGTGATCATGATTTAATTCTATGAAATGTCCTCATTGCCACAGACAGGCCAGCACTTGCCCTACCAGACAAACAGGTACCACCACTTGGCCAAGTTGATACATGAACCTGACCGTGATAGGTGGTTACAAATTCCTCCCCAAAGACAGGGCGTTTGATCTGACACCAGTAAGATGAGACCATGTTGTCATTCAGATCCTGGGAAATAATGTTGAAAGCAAACAGAACAGTAAATGCAAAATTTCCAAGGCAAGACTGGATTCTGTATATTAAGATATAGAAAGAAGGCCAATATAGGTGGAATAGAGTCAATGAAGTTTTAAGTAATATGAAATGAGATCACAGAAGGAAGAAAGGACCAGATCATGTCAACCCTTATAATTGGTATTTTATTCAGAGAGTGATGGGAAGACATTGGAGACTTTTATATGGAGGAATGGCAACATCTGATTTAAGATTTTAAAAGATGACCATCGTATATGTAGAAAGGTATTAAACAGAGCATTGTGTGCAGGAGTAAAATACTGGAAAACAACTAATTATCCATATACAAGGACAAGATAAATTTCTGGCATGTGCATACAATGGAATATCATGCAACTATGAAAAAGAATGAGGCAGATGTTTATGTTCTGCTTTGGATTGTGAAAAGGCAAGTTATCAACCAGTGTGGAGTGTTTGCTGTCTTTTTGTAAAAATTTAGAGCATAATTCCAAAAGGAAGACTTCATAAAGAAATGGATTTTCCAATGGTCAACTTTATATGGTTCCTTGTTGGACCCCTAGACTCAGGTAGGCTCCCAGCCATTTGGCTGGATGCCACCTGATTAAGGCTACCCACACAGGCAGCTACACTGGAACTACGGGTCTATCGCCTTCACTGCTGTCTTCTCCAGCAAAAACTAGCCACGTGATTATCAACCTCCTAGAGCTGCTTGTTTCCAGTTGCATGTTTGATAGGTATCTTTGTGAGAGAGGGTTGTGCTGAGAGCCACATCAATCACATCCAATATTCCCAAAACAAGGCAAGAAACTCAGCTGTGTGCACAAAGATGAGGATGAAGTTTCTTTCATCTCAAAGGGTTTGGGATGAACGTGTTATTCACCATGGAGGAAGTTTTCTTGCAGAATTCTTACCTGAAAAGAAAATTGGAGATGGGGGGAGGCAATGCCTTCCTTTCAGAGGACAGGAAAAAGGGGAAGCAGTGAGAAGGGAGGCAGCCCTGCCACTAAGCACCAGGGCAACCCAGGCCTGGCATGCTCCTTCCTGGGTTGTCTTAACCCACACATTGGGGTACTGAAATAGCTGTGGGCAAAGCCAAAGCCATCCCAGAATTCACCCTCAGATCCTTATTTTCCTCTATCATCACCCTTCCTGGAGTCCAGGGATAAAAACTACTTAGGCTTAGAGCAGGGGGAAACAGTTCTTTCCAACAACAGAAATTATCTTGTGATGCTCCATATCTCCAACTGATGGCATCTCCCTCCACACATTGAAACACACTCAAAATCCCCACTGGTTTCCTATTGCCATGTTACAGTAGGACCATCAGCCTGAGTTCAGAAAACTGTTTCTGGCCCTGATACAGCAATCCAGTGGTTCTCAAAATGTGTCTCCAGAACCAGTAGCAGCAACAACATCTGGGAACTACTTAGAAATGGGTCAGCTTACCAATGGGAATTTATTCATTTACAGTTCTGAGGCTGAGAAAAATGTCCGAATCAAGGCATCATTAAGACATTGCTTCCTCCCAAAGACTGGCTGCTGGTGAGCAAAGTACATGGCCGTGGCTGCTGGTGATCCTTGGGTCCTCTCCCATATGCAAAGTACATGGCAGTGTCTGCTGGTCTCTCCCTTCTCTTCTGGATTTTATTGCTTTCAGCTTCTTGCTTCCATGGTTTTCTCTCTCTGTATGAATTTATTCTTTCATAAAGAACTCCAGTAAGAGGATTAAGACCCACCCTGGGCCATGCCATAATCAAAAGGTCCTATTTACAATAGGTTTATACCCACAGGAATAGACAAGCTTTAAGAATATAGTTTTTCTTCGGTACATACAGTTCCAAACCACCACAACCCTAAAGCAATAGCAGTTTCTGATTCCAGCTATGATTATTGAATAGATCAGCCAAGGTCTCCAGAGTGATAACGTTCATTCATTCAATATTCCCAGAGCAGCTACTATATGCCAGTTGCTATACTAGGTAGTAAGGAAGCAAAAACAAATAATATCCAGTCCTTGCCCTCCAAAGCTCCGGGGAGAAGACACACATAATCAGTGACAACACAGTGAGGTCAGGACACTTTGGGAGTGTAAGGAGGACACCTGGTACAGACCTAGTGGAAGTCTGGGGCCCATTAAGGAAGGCTTTTCGGAAGATTTAATGCCTGAGTTGGTTAATGAGTGTGAGCTATGTGAATTCTGTTGTCAGGGAGTAGCAGGAGTCATCTTTCAGCTCTGTGGACTTCAGAAACTCCCACTGTCAATCTGATGAAAGCTGTGGGCCCTTTCTCTGTAGAATGTCCATATCCACACAGAGAATAATTTATTGGGGTCCACAGGCTGCTTTCCTCCCATACTTGGATCCCCTAAGGGCTCATGGGCCCCAAGTTAAGGATTTGGGGTGGGGGGGAATTATATCCTCTGAACTGAAGGAGCCCTCAGAGACCATCTAACCCAACCCTCTCATTTCATCGACAGGTCCAGAGAAGAGAGAGAACTTGTCCAGGACCATATGCCCATGTGTTGTGGGAGGTGGAAGTTTGAAAGGGAAGGTACAGAGCGTGTTCAGTTCTCAGTCCCAAAATTTCTTTTCCACAGGGATATTTCCTGGCTGGCACCTGAGTTATGTCGAAGTGAAGGACAATTCCCGTGATGAGACCTTCCGCTTCCAATGTGACTGTTGGCTCTCCAAGAGTGAGGGCGACAGGCAGATAGTCCGCGACTTGGCCTGTGCCAACAATGAGATCCGTGATGAACTGGAGGAGACCAGTATGTGGAAAGATCTATGAGCCCAGCCTAGCTTGTGATGCCTGAGCTAAGTCTTCAAAGTTCAATGGGAGTTAGTTAGTGGCAGGGAGGAGGAGCGAGCTAAAAGGGGCAAGGTGATGTTGGAATAGTCTGAAGAAGAGACTGTTACAACTGGAGAGGGGTAAGATGTCCAGTCAGGGAACATTATTATATTATTAAGAATATATTAAATATTATTAAGAAAATAGCCAAAATATTGCTTGGTGAACTTGAAACTGCCAAGATGCTGGTGCCAGTTCATGGCCCCCAATTATAGGGATAACTAGCTAGCATGAAAAACTACCAGGAAGTGAGCTCATGCTGTCCTGAAAGCTAGGCTGGGGCTGGGCAGTTTAGTGTGAAGTCCTCTCTGTTTTCTTTTTATATTGTGGATTCCACCCAATCTATGCTTAAGGCAACAGCTCCCAAATCAAGCCTTCCTAGAAATAGAATGTGCAGGGGTGGGGGGCAGCATCTCCATCAGACTCTGTCTCTTTGGTCCCTTCCTTGGGGAATATTTAAAGGGGAAGAGCCATTTATCCCTAAGAAAGATGACCATCAAAGGTTAGAGAGGCATTTATTTAACATAGATGCCAGTGTCTGGGTCCACCAAATTCAGAAAGGCTTATTAAAGGCAGAATCTGAAATAAAGAAGCGATTTCCCAACTTAGTTAAGGTGACCCTAGCTGAAGTAAGAGATAAACTCCCAAATCTCAGTGGCTTAACACAACAAATTTATTTCCCGTGCAGTCATCAGTCCAGTGTGGGTGTTAGGCCAGAGGGTCTTCCGTGGTGTGATTCAGAGACCCATGATACTTCCATTTTGTGTTTGCCATTTTTAACATATGTGCTCCACATTTCTTGCAGAAAAGAAAGAGAGCATGGAAAAGGCACACAGTCCCTTCTTAACACATTAAGTCATTCTATAGATGACTGTTTCTAAACTGAGTTAATCTTAGTGAGTTTGTAGGTTTCTAATGAGTCCTGCCTCTTCTCTTTGGTGCTGACAAACCATTTCTTTAGCCATGCCCAGTGTCTCCTTTGAATTCAGCTGTGTCAGTTTGCAGAATGTAACTTTCCCTCCATTGGAAAATCAGAGTGGCCTTGGGACCACTCCCTCCTGGTGGTGGTTCAAGTCCCTGCAAGGGGCTCAGGGACTGTCCAGGTCTGAAGAGGCTTCCTTTTTTATTTCAAGATCTGTGGATCTCTTCTCTTATCTTCAGCCACCTTCCTCTTTGCCTGGGTACCATCACCTGGGTACCATCTACCTGTTGCAGGTAGCAGAGTTTCTCCTTGAGAGAAGTCACAAAGGAAAAAGGGTTGGTGAGGGGTTGGGATTGACATTGCATTGAATTGCAGTCACAACCATCCCTTCTCCTAATGGTCTTTATATCTCTGAGATAAAGGGATCAACAGAGCTATCCACTTAGCATCCAGAATCCCAAACCTTTGACCACGTGCTTACTGCAGGAAGAGCTGCAGGGGGACACTCTAGTCAAATATTTGTCCTGGGCTGGTCCCCAGAGAGTTGGGCTGGATCCCTGTGAACATCAAGGGCCTCTCATACCACCACCCCCCCGCCCCCACCAAACCCAGACCCAGTGTCTTTGCTTGTTCTCTTCTCTCTGCCCAGAATGTCCCTGCACTTGCTGTGATGATGATCATGGCTGTCCTTCAAGGCCAGCCACAAATGCTGCTTCTTCCACAAGGCTCCTTATGATTATTCATTCAGTCACTTGACAAATATTTATTGAGTGTCTACTGTATGCCAAGGCACTGTTTAAGCACTTAGGATAGATCTGTAAACAAAATGAGGAACCTGTCCTTAGGAAGCTTCCATCCGAGTGGGAGCAGAAAGACAAACAGTAAGCAATAAACACATAATGCAGCGTGTTAGAAGGTGATAGGCAGTAAGGACAAGAAAAAACAACAGAATATGGTAAGGCAGATCAGGACTGCTGGGGAGAATCAGGTTGCAATTTTAATGAGGGTGGTCAAGGCAGACCCTTGAGTTGACATTTGTGCAAAGACGGGAGTGGAGGTGAGGAAGTGAGCCGAGTCGATATGAAGTAGGCTGGGAAGAGGAAAGCATTCTAGGCAGAGGGAACAGTCATTCAGAGGCCTCAAGGCAGGAAGCAGCATAGAGGCAGAGTGGCTGGGGTGAGCAAAAGAGAAAGTACTAGATGAGGTCAGAGAGGCAGAGGAGATTCAGATTTTCCTCCTACCCCACCGTACTTGGGCCTTCTGTTGCAAAACTGTCACATGCTGTCATAAGGTATAGCCAGTGTTTGTGTCTGGGGCTAGGGATGGAGATCTCATGTCACCCAGAGTCTAGCCCAGTCCTGACACTGGGCATCCTCTTAGCAAATGTTCCATGGATGAATGCCAAGTGCAGGCAGGCTGGGGAGACCCGCAGGGGAGGGGCTGCTGTGGTGCTGAGTGGACACAAAGGTGAGAGCTGAGACACGACTAGCCGACTAGCCATAGTGGGACTGCTTGCTGGAGAGAGCTTAGTGCTCTCCTAGAGGCTGTGGCCTGCCTAGGTCTTTCCCCTGCCCTCTCTCTCCTCCCATCCCTTCTCAGCAGCTGAGATCTCCATTTTGATCTCAGCATGCATATTTCTCTCTCTCTCTCTCTGTCTCTGTCTCTCTTCTCTCTCTCTCTCTCTCTCTCCCTCCTCATCCCCACCACCAGCTTCCAAGAGGCAGGCATGCAGCCAGTGATTTTCATTCCCATCCTCACCAGGCAGAGAGGTTGCTACTATAAATAAAATGGGAATGCTCACTCAATGAGCCCCAGAGTCGGGCAGGTTCTCCTTAGCATACTTTGTGCAGATTTTAACCTGGCCTCCCCGAATAGAAGAACCCCCCCGGAGTGGGGGGTGGTCGTGGCCGCTGTGCTGGGCCCTGGCTCTGGGGGTGGATGGCTACCTCCCTGCTGATCCTCTGCGTCTCTTCCATTCCAGCCTACGAGATCGTCATAGAAACGGGCAACGGAGGCGAAACGAGGGAGAACGTCTGGCTCATCCTGGAGGGCAGGAAGAACCGATCCAAGGAGTTTCTTGTGGAAAACTCTGGGAGGCAGCGGGCCTTTAGGAAGTAGGAAGTGGGGGCCCAGAGGGAGTCAGGGTGGGTTGGGGTGGGTGAGAGACCCCAAGATTCTTCCTCCTTGGTGGAGGTCATAGATATACAAACGGGTCTAATCAACAAGCCTTTATTGAGTACCTACTGTGTGCCAATCCTGTGCCAGCTCCGGAGGGTAAAACGGGAGATTTATAAGAGGGACGTTGTCATTTAATGGAGTCCACTGGGTGACACTCTGGTCTCCCTGAGCCACCCCAGAGAATTTCACCTTCTTCACATTAGACCCACCTCTAGCTGCTCAGATGCCCATTTAATACCTTGCTGCCCCCAGTATTGCTCTTATGAGCCACTTCGCCAAAAGCCCACAATATCTTTTATTCAAATTCCCTCTTGCTCCAATCTGAGCTCCTTAGACCAGCACTTAAGGACCACTGCTGACTGCCCATATTGCATACCCCTTTTCTCTTCTGTTGCCATCTCCTTCACCTGAACCCAAACTCCACCTAAGCCAGCCTCTGTCTCATGTCCAATGCCTTCAACCCCCCTATTCTGAGCATAGGTCTGCATCAAGGAATTCTTTTCTTCTCCTTGCCCCTCTGTTTCCTGAATTCTGTCACCCTTCTCAGCTCAATTGCCCAGACCCAAGGACTCACCCTCCTCCAGACTCCATCCTGCTTACTGACCTTACATTTCGATGGTGCAGGGACCAGGCAGCTGGTCGGGCTCTTTAATTGTTGTGATCATCCTGCTCCAAGGCTTAATTGAACTCCTTAAGGAATGGAGGACTGACATCAGGTCTTGCTTACCATCCTACCCCTTACCCCTATCCAATGCTTAGAATGCAGTAGGCACTCAATAAATGCACACTGACTTCAGCTGGGATGGCAGCTCATTAGCCATCTCTTTGTTTCCTGCAGGGGGACCACAGATACCTTTGAGTTTGACAGCATCTACTTGGGAGACATTGCCTCCCTCTGTGTGGGCCACCTCGCCAGGGAAGACCGGTTTATCCCCAAGCGAGAATTGGTCTGGCACGTCAAGACCATCACCATCACAGAGATGGAGTATGGCAATGTGTATGTACTGGGTCTCCTCCACCTCCATAGGCAGCTACTCCCTTAGCAGGGCAGGGTCTGAGGCTGGACCCTGTGCAGATGGCAGAGTGTGGGAGCGAAGTGCCTTCCAGGCCAAGGTCATCCTATTTAATAGACTTATAAGAAGGAAGGAAGCAGGCAGGTGTACTGGTTCTGGAATTATCTGGACCTATCCTCAGAGACAGGAGGCTAGACCAAATGACCTTGGGTACTCCTAGCCTTTAACCCAGGGATGCTTCCTTGGAAGAAAGCTGAGAAAATTAAATAGTGCCAAACCGTAGAGACTTCCCTCTCTTCCCTCCCGTTGCTCTATAATGACAAAGTACAGTAGTTAAGGCTGCTGCTTGCACGGTCAGAGTGAATGCTGCCCTCTGTGTAGGCAAAGTAGGGATCAGAGAGGAGCTGGGGCAACCCCAGGGCCCACCTGCGTCTAAATACCCTGAAGAAAGGGTTTTGCATTTCCTCTCTCACGGGCTTTCTGGAGATGCAGGCATTTTGGAAGGGTTAGGGGCCTTTGTTACCTGGGCAACATAGTCACAGCCATCAATTTGTCTCGTGAAAACCCCTTGGTAACCACTGTTGGAAGCCAGAAAGAGCCCCTAAACCTCTACAAGGCAGGAAAGGCACTTAAAGGGAACCAGGGGAGAGGAGGAAAGGGGAAGCCATGGGCAGCACTTGCCTCTGGATGTTGGCCCCAGGATGGAGTGTAGAACTTAGCAGGGCTGGCCTTCCTCTGCCTGCCTGGGCATCCCACCTGAGGACCACTGCAACTCATGTCCCTACTGGGCCCCCTCCCAGGACTGGCCATGTCATTGCATCTCGTCTCACAAGAACGCACTGGCTGGGGCCTTTCCCATGCAGGCACCACAGAGTAACAGAGCTGGGGAAGGTGGTCACTGCTGCACAGGCCGGCCTGGCCCAGGAGGTCCCTCAGATGCAGGCCTGTGTCCCTCAGGAACCAAAGATTCTCAAAGCAAGGTCTGTGCATGTCCAGGGAAACTGCAGGCTTCAAAGGTGTGACTCCCCCAACCAAGCTTCCCCTTTGGAAACTGAGCAGAGGGGCGTTCTGACCTCTGAGCAGCCTACAACATTATTCGTTATTCTTTTAGAGAAGAAAGAGCCCTGGTACAATAAATCCTATAGGAGTTGCTGGACTTGGTTGCTAGGACCAATCGTGATGATGACTCGAGAGCTGGAGACAGGTCCAGAAGAGATAACGACTTGCCCAGCAAGTCAGGGCAGGTCAAAGCTCCTTCTGCCGCCTGAACTGCCTCCCAGCCATGGGGAATGTTCCTGGTCCTGCTCTTCTGCAAACCCCCAAATAAATCAAAGGAAATATAGGGCCAATTATAGGGTTTCCCCTTCAATGAAGAGGAGCCATCACTCCCAAGTGAAGCATCTTTTCCTATACCCTAAATTATGTGGTTTTTTGTCAGTGTGTCTTCAGGACTAGAGGGGTGGGAGCGATGTGGGGTCTCTCCCCAAAGTGAAGGGAAGCGCAGGGAATCCTGACTCCTGGGTACCTGACCTGTCACCTGGTCAGCAGTGTGACCTCAGGCAATACCCTCCACTTCTCTGCCTCAGTCAAGTGGGGCGATGGGGGCAAGACAGTGAGGATCCCAGCCTAGAAGGCCAACCCCACCTGCCTGCGTGGGTCTCAAGTCTGTGATTTCAGATGGCTGAGAACCTGTCTTCATCCAGAAGGTGTAATTTGCATATGTATGTTTAATCATTGTGGCTGCTCACATCACATCATTCTAGAACACACTTGCATTCTGTCATTATAGAAGCCACTTTCATAGTACAACACATGCATCCACAAATCCTTTCCAACCACCACTTAAGCATCATATTTGAATTTCTATGAATTACAAATGAATTTAATCTCAGTTTCTTATAAACGCAATAACCTCAAATTTTCGTCTTTTGACCTTTTCTGACTCTAACCCCTTTAGCTGAGTGCTTTACCTTTCCAGTTCTTCTTTGGAAATATCCATAGAATTTCCATGGAAGGACACCTGAAGAGACTCGTTTCCTTTTTTTTTTTTTTTTTTTAACTGAAAACAGCTTTATTGCTATCCCAGTATCATATAAAATAGCCAATCACTATGCAAATTCAAATAATTCAGAAAATCAATTCACATACACACACACCATCACAGAAGTTCAATCATATTATACGTGTTTTTATACATACATCTTTTTGTTCTTTTTTCTTTTCTTTTTCCTTTGCTTTTGCTTATCACTCTACCTCCTTTTCCAGTGGAACAACCTCTGTATGTCCTTTCACAGCTACAGAGGGTTGACTCCACAAATTTTTTACATCCCACATTGTGGTGATTTTATAATTATGTCTATTAGAAAACACATTCTTATAGCTACACCAGGGAATATTTTTCAGCGATTAAAAATAATGAATTAAATATGTACCAGATGACTTAGAGCAACTCCCAAGAAGTACTGTTGAGTGAGAAAAGCAGGATGCAGAAAAATGTGTATCATGTGATGCCATTTTTGTAAAGCTAACACTGACATCCCCCAGATGTTTATGTATATGTGGGTATGAGTGTGGTTCAGTGAAGTGGAGGGAATTTGGCAGGATACACCACTGTTAACAGGGGTTATATGAGGTGAGGTGAAGTGGGGAGTGGGTGAAAGAAGGAGATAGGGCCAAGCAAAAAGGAAAAGTGCATTAAGAAAGCATGTATATGATCACACTTGTGCTTTTATATAAAAGTATGCAGATATAGAAGTGGGCATATACATAAATAAATTTTCAAAGAATTTTAAAAGAAAGCAAATATATTCCCTTCTAATAAATTGTGGAATCTAACACCAAACCAAGTTTGTCAAGGGGTGAACAGGGGAGAGAGATGTCAAAACAGAATCAGCCCCTTGTGAAAGGGATTTCCTGAGAAGAGTCTGCAAAGGGCAGCGTCTTTGGACAACATGCCGTCTGGCTCGGGATCACACGGGGCAATGACTTCTCTTCTTAAGCCTTAGCTTCCCTTTCTGTGAAATGGGAGGATGATGCCTACAGCCAGGATTGCTGTGGGAGTTAATGAAATCAAGAATACAAAGTCCTGGCATTTGCTAATTTGCTAAGGATGTAGAGAATCAAGTCCTTTCTGCTGTTATGAATTTTAATCTAAAATAGGATTTGACTTTGCACCATTAGGCACGTCCTTTCACTGCTGCCTTCCTGAAGTCATCAGCTAGTGCCAGGGCTGCTTATTTCCAAAGCTGCTAAAATTGGAGCACATCGGAGTGGGAAGAAACAATAGAAATTGTCGGTCCAACCTCTAGTATTGTCAATGGCAAGTCAAGATCCAGGCAGGGGATGTGACTTGCCAAAGCTCATGTGGATGGTGGGTGGCAGGGCTGGGGCCAGACCCCCAGTGCTCTGCCCCATGAAACATTTTCTCACCATCTCCTCCTTGGACTCTGCCATAACCAGAGGCCGAAACTGGATGTTTTGGCAGTGGAGTGAGTGGGGAGGACTTCTTGGTCTAAGACCATTTTTCTTGGCTCTGGACTTCCTTCTCCTTATGGTGGCTTCTTCGGTAGGGGCTTTTCTCTTCTCGCTTGTACTCTGCAGTCCATGGATACAACACTCACACACACACATTTCAACTCAACCAAGCGTGAGGGATTTGGGAGTCAGGTTTCCACTTGGCTTTGCCTGCATCGTCACTCTGGATCCCACCGCTACCTCTGAAGGTGGCAACACCAGGTGAAAACATTATTCGATCCCTTTGAGGGACAAGGCAAGCAGCGTGGTTGAAGTGGAGTGGGCTTGGAGGAGAAAAGCAGGAGATAAATCAGAAAGATGAACAGTGGAGAGAAGGTCAGAGCATGCAAGGTCTTACAGGCCATTGTAAGGGGGTTGGGTGTTAGCTGACTTGGGAAGCCATTGGGGGTTCTGGGCAGGGGACTGATATTCTCTGACTTAAATCTCAACAGGACTACTTGAGTAATGTGTAGAGAATAGACTACGAGAATCACGGAGAGCAGCAGGAAGGCTTTTGATATAGTTCAGAGGGAAGATGATGGTGACTTAGGCAAGAGTCATAGCGGGGGGGATAGTGAATAGAAGACACCTTCTCAAATGGGCTAATCCCACATATTGTAAAGATAGAGTCGATAGGATTTGCTGATTGATTGGATATGGAGTGTGAGTGGACAAAAAGAAGAATCAAGAAGAAAGTAGAAGGATAGAAATGCCATGCCACTGTAAATTTTAAGATAAACAAGACCCCATCCACATATTTTCACACAGACATTTCCAGCCCCAGTATCCATAACACGGGGATGGCATTGTTTATGGCTGACCAGGGGACAAACTGATGTTCACCACGCCACCTTCCCTTTCTCTCTCCCACCCTCTCTGCCAGGTACTTTTTTAACTGTGACTGCCTCATCCCCCTCAAAAGGAAGAGGAAGTACTTCAAGGTATTTGAGGTTACCAAGGTGACGGAGAGCTTCACCAGCAAGGTCCAGAGCTTGGTGCCTGTCAAGTACGAGGTCATCGTGACGACCGGCTATGAGCCCGGGGCGGGCACCGATGCCAATGTCTCCGTGACCATCTTTGGAGCCAACGGGGACACAGGCAAGCGGGAGCTGAAGCAGAAAGGGCGCAATCTCTTCGAGCGGGGCAGCACGGACCGCTTCTTCCTGGAGACGCTGGAGCTGGGCGAGCTGCGCAAGGTGCGGCTGGAGCACGACAGCAGCGGCTACTGCTCGGGCTGGCTGGTGGAGAAGGTGGAAGTCACCAACACCAGCACCGGGGTGGCCACCATCTTCAACTGCGGCAGGTGGCTGGACAAGAAGCAAGGGGATGGGCTCACCTGGAGAGACCTCTTCCCTTCTGTCTGAGGGGGCGAGAAGGTCCCGGCGTATGTTCTTGCCCTCAGCTTGGGCTTCCAGCAGCTCCTTCCCAAAGCCTGGAGGAGCTGGACCTTGGGGTGCAAGGGGGCAGGCCACGAACCAGCAGGCCACTGACAACGCCATGGTTCTTCGGACAACCCTGGTGACTACTTTTGGGGTCCTGAACCCCACACTTTTCTGGACCAGCAGGAATCATGATCAGCTTGTGTCATGATCTGTGGCTGCACATAAGAAATCCTTTTTGCATTTCCTTTTCCGACAACAGTGGTGGCCAGGCCGGGACTTGCTGTGGGGTATGGATGGGAAACTGGGGCTTCACCCAGGGGATAGAGGTGGGGGCAGAAGACACTGTCTGGATTTTGTATTTTAAGCAAAATCTAATTAACACATTTTTTTTCCCAAAAAAGCTGAGCCAATTAAATTATTACCAATCGCACCCCAGAAAGAACTCATCTTGGCATCTACTCACTAAGAAATGCATCTTTTTTTCCCACATTCAATAAATCCAGTGGCAAATGGAGAAAATTTGTCAGAAGGAAGTGTTTTTTGCAAAGGGGTGGGGAGGAGGGAGGGGATTCAAGAGCCTGTGAAAAAGGTACATACTTCTTTCCACCACTTTACAGAGAATGCATTGCCAAGTGCCTGCAGCTTGCCCCAGCCTGTCATAACCTACTTCAGCCCCAGACAGAAGGTGATGGGCCACGGGGCCTGGGACAGCTTGGCGTTCGGGCGGGGAGGCCGGGCCGGGAGGGAGGGACCACCTGTGACTCTCCATGGGCAGCGCTTGAACGAAGAACTGAGGAGGATGCGGAAAAAATGAAGTTGTCTCTGCCCTCGAGGGGCAGGTGACTTCATGGGGAGGCAGCAGGAGAAGCACATCCCCCTGCACACACACACACACACACACACGCACACACACCATCACCACCACACTCCCCGAGGGACAGTCACAAAGGAGTCGGCCAACACACCGGAAGTGTGCAGCAGAGCTCAGGGCCTAATTTCTAATGTTTTTGCAGAGAGTGGGGCTGATCAAGATGGGCCAGGCCAGCAAGTCCTTCCTATGGCAGGTGTGCCCCGGTGCAGGGAGGTTTCCAGATGCCCTGCTGGGTGACCAGCGCCCTCTGTTCTAGACACACTTAAATCCTGGACTGAGGCTCTGACCTCAGAAACCAGTTCAGGGAGCTCTGAGGATTCTTGGAGAGGGTTGAGGTTAAAAAGTACAGGCTCTGGGGGCAGCCTGCCTGCCTTTGCTCCCAGCTCCTCCACTTACCTTCTTTGACTTGATATTTCATATCTCTGGGTCTCAATTTTCTCATCTGTAAAGCAGGGATATGATAGTACAACCTACCTCATAGGTTATTATGAGGACTGACCAGTTGATGTGCATAAGGTCTTATTTCAGTGCCTACATGGAATTGAGAGTTGACCATCACGTTGAACAAGCAGAACTAACTACAGGAAGGGGAGAAATCATGAAACCTGCACCTCTTTCAGCAGAGCTGGTTCTTCCCCTGTCCCTTAATGGAAACTCAGAGAAGACTTACAACTCCTTTGGACTCTTTTTGGTAATAAAAATTCCAACAACCACTTTATATCCCAAGGGCAATCTCAAGTCTGTATTTTAAATGTCTGAATCTGGCAGGTATTTGGAGGCTTTCTCTCAGGAGAACTTCTCTCTGCTGCACCCCTCCACACTGTCTTCTTACTTAGGGTGTAAACAAAAATCCCCCACAAGGGATCCTCCCATAACCTTTGCTCTGGGCATTCAGACCACCTATGTCTCTACCACCCATCTCTCACTTCTATGATTTCTCTGGAGGGGTGAGCCACTGTGTCCTCCAGTGACGTGGTCACATCCCACTCTCTAGATATCCTTGAGGAACCACCAATTAATAGCCTCGGATTGAAGGACAAGCACATGCCCCGCCCCCCCACCCTGACTCTGGAGGAGGGAGTACTCTCAGCCCACTAACAGTTCTCTCTGAATAGCCTGCCTTGGTTTCCACTTTATAGTGTGGGAACTAAATACATGTGTGTTGATTGGATGGATGGATGGACGGATGGGTGGATGGATGGATGGATGGATGGAGGTTGATGTAATGGATGGATGAGGGTATGTGGATAGATGAGTCTATTCTAGGGCTTGGAATACCTCCTTTGATGAGACTCATCTCAGCTCGAGGACTGGGGGAAGCCCAACCTCATCATCTGCAGTCAGAATACTTTCAAGACCAAAATCCTCTTGGCCCCTTAACAGTTGCTCAAGAATCCCCCTCCTAGACAGTCTGGGCCACTTCTCTAGAACCTTCTTGCTTCAGCTTCTAGCAGCCTCATTCTTCTTTTAATGGAATTCCCAAGTTCATGAGCCCCAGAGCTTAAACTCGTCTTGGAACACACACGTTATGTATTGGGTGATAGTTGTCCTAGGCTCAGCCCTGGGGTGGATGGAAAGAAGATCATACCCCCATTGATCCCTTTGCCTCAGGGAGCTCCTATATGTTGCTGGAGAGTGGAAGAAGGTCAACATCAGAAGTCCTGGTCCATCCTAGAGCCATTCATGAGGGGTCACTCCTGGTCATTCATTCATTTAATAAATATTTATTAAACATCTACTATATGCCAAGCAATGCTGGGGATGAGGTGGTAAACAAAGGAGATAATCCTATCTTCACAGAGCTTACATTTTAATTAGGTTTGGGGAAAACAAGTAATTATACCTTACAGTATGTCGGATGGCAATTCATGATAAAGAAAAATAAAGTAGAGAAGAGGAAAGATGGGGTTGGGGGGGGGGGTGTCATTTAAACCAGGTAGGAGAAAATGGACCTTTGAATCAAGCCCTAAAGGAGAAGAGCGTGATGCCGCGTGGACATCTGCAGGGAAAGCCCCCCGGGCATAAATCCCCTGAGGCTAAGAGAACCTGGACTGTTGGAAGGACAGCAAGGAGGCCAGGGTGGCAGAGGAAACCTGAGGTGGAGAGAGCCGGTGGAGTACAAGGCCAGAGGGGCAATAAGCCTCCTGGGACCTTGTGGGCACTTGAAGTTCTCTGGCTTCTACCCTGAAGGAAACGGGAAGTTAGTGCAGGGATGACACAATCTAACTGATGTTTTCACTGGTCCCCTCAGGCTGCTGAATGAGAATAAACTAGGAGAGACCTGCAGCAGAGGGGAGAGACCTAGTGGGATTCTGCTGCAACAGTCCAAGCCAGAGATGAATGTGCTCAGTCTAGGATGGCAGCAGTAGAAGTAGTTCCAAGTGGCCAGACTCCGGAGCTATTTTGAAGACAGAGCCTCAGGATTTGCCGGCGGATTGGATGTGAGATGTGAGACCAAGAGGAGAGTAATAACAGCATTTTTTTAACCTGAGCACCTGGAAGGATGGTGTTGCTTTTTCCTGAGATGGAGAAAGCTGTGAGAGAAGCAAGGGCTTTTGGTTTGCTTGTTTTGTTTTCTACAGTGAGTGGAGATTAGGAGTTTGCTAGTGTAAACTGTCTTTTAGACACCTAGGTAGAGATGTCAGTAGGCAGTTGGACATGAGTCTCACATCATCGAATTCACTCTGAGGAGAAGACTCTCCCCAAGAACCCCATTTTCCCTGAGCCAAAGGGTCAAAGACTGTGACGTGGAGACCCGAGTTCTCTGGGAGCAGAGTGGAGTAGGCGCCAAGGCTTCTGGAGTTGGGGCTCATATCTCACCAGCACATCCTAGCTGTGTGACCTCAGACAAGTCGTGTAACTGCTCTGTGCCTCCATTTCCCCTAAAAATTGGAGGTGACCCTTATGCCATAGGGGTCGTTTTAAAGATTACATTAGGTGGTTCCTGTAACTGGCTTAGCACCATGTGTGTACCTGCTTAGGAAGAGACAGCTGTCCTCCCCAGGCCCAGCCTGCCACCAGCTGGGCTTGTGACCCTGCACTAGCCACATCCAGAGGGGAGAGTGGACAAATGTCCTCCAAGGTCATTTCTTGCTCTGTCCTACTGGGACTCCAAGAAAGACAAGAATCTGAACCCTGAGCCTTTCCCTGTGCAGGGAGGTCCTGCAGGTCTTTACTTAAGGGGCCACCTCAGCGGTCTAGAGGGAGATAGTGACTGCCAGGCTGTCGCCAAGACAGCCTCAGCCTGGGGCATAATCCTGTGAAATGGGGCTGCCCATGGCTAAATGACAAAGGCAGCCCAGGTTTCTCTTCCTGGGTATTCCCAGCTCACCCTGTGACCGCGTCTTTTTTGATGCCTCCAGCTATCCCCAGGCTCTGGGCCCTCCCCTGCCAGTCCAGGATACAGACTCTTCCCAAGAAGGTGCTAGTAACTGGGGAGGCTGAATGCATCCCTCCTTCCACATCTTCCGACAAAAACCCTGAGTAAGCTCCTTAGCATTTGCAGGAGGACTTCACAAATACACCCTTAATCACAACTTTGAGTACCCACTCCACCAGCCCTGGCTAAGGGAGAACCCTCCCCCTCACCCAGCTGCTGGGGTTTAACCACCAACTTGGCTGACAGTGTACGTGGAGGAGGGCAGGGGGACATTCCCCTGGTTATTCTAGGTCATTCTTAGTTAGCAGGAGGCCCAAGAGAGGTGAGTGTTTTAACCCCACTGCCCTGGCCTCCCATGGAATGGTCCCACTACTCTGTCCCCAAGGCCATTCCTCAGTTCCTAGCAAGGGACGCCATGTAAAATGGCCTCAGCAGTCCCTGCTGCCCTGTGCCACCTCCCCCGGGTGCAGATCCCCACAAGAAAGGGCACTCCTAGGGAGCCGGGCGGGGGGTCCGCGCGAGCGTCGCTGCTCCTCACATGCCCCCGTGCTCTCGTCATGGACATGGACGCCTTGGGATGGACCAGGAGACCCTTTTCAGAGTGGCCACTGGGAACTGGGATGCTAAGCAGGGGCTCTGTTCCCTACTCTGCGGCTTTGCCAAGGGCCTGTGCATAGGCAGCCTTTCGCTTCCCACTGCTCTTCTTTTCCTGGCCCTCCTTTCTTCAAACAAACAAAAATTAATCAAAATAGTACATGTACATGATTTTTTTTTTAATTTTTCTTTTTTAAATTTTTACATGTATATAATAATTAAAAATGAAACAATTACTTAAGTACTCTGGGTGGTATGTTTATGGGAAATTTTTGCTTAGTGTATCTTATAATTTTGCTAGAATGAAAATGTATTACTGGGACAACAGAAAAGAAAAATCAAATAGTATTTCCAGGCTTATGAGGAAAAGAGCCGTTCCAAGACCTCCACCACCACTCGCTCTGCCACTCCAGCCCTTTAGCAGGCGCCCGCTGCTGTTTCTTGACATTTCATTGTCAGACCTCATCTGTTACCCTGCCACTATGGAAGGTAAAGATTTGACTTTCTTACAACATGAGACACACACACACACACTTCTCTCATCCTCCCAGTAAAATTCTATCCCATATTGGTTACGTCATCATCAGAGCTTACATTGTTGAGCTTATGTAAAGTGTCCACCGCTGAGCCGCACTGAGGACAGGGACAGCCCAAGCGTGCTGCCTTATCCCTGTGACCCATGAATGAGCCTGTGCTTGGGACCCGTATGACAGCCCGGCACCTGGGACGGAAGATGGATGGGGACTGATGCCCTCATTAGGGTGCCTTGTCATTGAGCACATCCTTGTGTGAGTGTCATGGCATCTGGTCGACCCACCGCTATATCCCTGCCCTGTGGGGAGGGAGGGGGTCCTTCCCCTGCAACATGAGGAGGGCATGCACCCATCCCCCTGCAGCAGCTGCAGGCCCCCTCCCTGGGGAACCGACGCGCCCTGCCTTGCTCTGTCCCTTCTCCATGTGCAGAAACGTTGTGTCACCCAGTGCCTGGGCGCTGTGCTTTTCGTTGGCAGCCCTGATACCCGCACACCAGGGTGATGGTCCTCCGTGTGGTGGGCTCCTCCCCAGAGGTGTGAGGGGTTTGCTCAGGACACACATGCAATGCTAGGATTACCTCTCCTTTCTTGGTATGTTATCAAAAAATAACTGTCCATTTTTGTGTGGGGTTAACAATTGCTTCTTTTTTTTGCTGATTCTTAACCCAATCATTTCAAGGCACTGAAAAGCTCCTGTCCATACGGTCACATCTAAAGCCAGCCTTATTGGAGCTCTCACTCCATGACGGGTTTTTGAAGTTTGTCTTCTCCTTACTCTGTTTCCTGTGAGTCCTGGGTCTGTTCTGACCTCTGGCTTTTGTGTTAGAGACTTTCTTCTGGGCCTCTTTGGTGTCCTTTTCTATTTAAAATTAAGGTTCTAAGCAGCAGACAGATGGAGTCCAGAATGGGAACGAGGCCTTGTAATTCTCTACAGCTTTATATAATGCCAGGAGACACCTCAGAGTACGGTGGTCTGATAATTAAAAAGAATTGGTAGAGTCCCTTGAGGGTCCAAAGGAAGAAAATTATATATATATGAAACTATTAAACTCTCCCATCTGGGAAGCCCCAGGTACCCTCTCAAACACTGGGGACTCACAAGAAAATAGGCCAAGCCCTAGATTTTGAGGCTTGCCCTTATGAAACTTATTCCTACAGGGGAGAGGCTAAGACTACCCATAATGACACCTAAGAGTTGTTTCCAGGAAGCCTCTGTGTTGCTCAGATGTGGCCTCTCTCTCTCTCTCTCTCTAAGCCCAATTCTACAAGGAAATTGGTTGCCCTCCCCTTGTGTGATACAAGCTATTCAGGGGTGAAAATCTCCCTGACGACATGGGTCTGAGTCTGGTCCTGGCACCACGGGATCAACAACACCTTCCTGAGTAAAAGGGGGGAAAGAAGTGTAATAAAATAAGGCCTTAGTGGCCAAGAGAGATCAACCGGAGTCAAGAAGCTATTCTGGAGGCTACTTGTATGCAATCTTCAGTTAGATAGTGCTAATTGCCATGGTCTTTGTTCTAGTTTATCAGCAGTGGAAATGTGATATACCAGAAATAGAATGGCTTTTAAAGGGGGAAATTTATTAAGTTGCTAGTTTACAGTTCTAAGGCCATGAAAATGTCCAAATTAAAGCAAGTCTATAGAAATGTCCAAATTAAGGCACCAATGAGAGGTTACCTTCACTCAAGAAAGGCTGATGAAGTTTAGGGTTTTTTTTATCAATTGGAAAGTCACATGGCAAACATAGCTTCCTCTCCAGGCTCTTGCTTCATGACCTCCCCCAGGGGTGTTTTCCTTCTTCATCTCCAAAGGTCTTTGGCTGTACAGGCTCTCGGCCTCGTAGCTGTCTCAACGTTCTCAAAGGGACTCTCTCCAAAATGCTTCCTCTTCTAAAAGATTCCAGTAAACTAATCAAGTTCCACCTGGAATGGGTGGAGTCACATCTCCCTCTACTCAAAGGTTAATACCCACAACCGGGCGTGCCACATCTCTGTGGAGATAATCTAACCAAGTTTCCAACCTACAGTGCTGAATAGGGATTAAAAGAAACAACTGCCTCCACATACTGGATCAGGATTTAAACACTGCTTTTCTTGGGTATGTAATTCTTTCAGATTGGCACAGTTTACTAAACGCCAACCAACATCGCGCCTGTTAACTCTTAAGAACACCAAGGACTCAAATTGAGATCAATAAAGGTTTCATGCACTAGGTTTGCCTTCCTGGAACATTTCATTTCCAGAGGATTCCTAGGTCAAATAAATCCTGAAACCCAGAGGGACCAGCCTCTCCAAGTTTATCAATTAATTTCATTATTCCCCTAGAGAGTCTAGACACTTCTTTTCAAAATGAAAAAGTCAGAACAGGCATTGCCCAAAGATCCCTATAGATTAGGAAAAGGATTAAAGGAGAAGGAGGAGGTATAACAGAGAAAATGGGATTTAATAAACAAGGATCACTGCTGAATCACTAAATTAACATTTCTTCTAGCCTCCAGTATTTTTGAGCAGCTAGAAGGAAGGATCTGAGATGGTGGAGTGGTAGCCCAGGACAAACTCTGACATCAGTTCTGTAGCTACTTGTTGAAGTGTGACTTGAAAATCATTGCTTTTTTCTCTCTTTGCTTGGTATATGTGTTAATGTGTTATGCTTTACAATTAAAAAAAGTTAAAAAAAAAAAAAAAGCAGACTGAAAGCTCTGTGGGCCTGAGAGGGGGTTCTCTATTACTGACTTCATTTTAGGGTATGTGTAGGGTCCTGCAGTGGGTTGAATGGTGGTCCCAAAAAAGATATGACTCCCAAAACATGGGACCTTATTTGGGAAAAGTGTTCTCGTAGAAGAATTTAAATTGAAGGTCCTGAAGTGAAACTATCTGGATTAGGGTGGGTCATAAATCCCAGGACAAGCATCTCTATAAGAAGAGGAGACGATGTAGCCAGAGCAACACAGAGGAGAAGGCAACGTGCAGACATGGGCCGAGATGGGAGCGACACAGCCGCAGGCCAAAGAGCACCAGGCGTTGCCCGCAGCCCCAGGAAGCTGGGGGAGAGGACGGAACAGATGCTCCCACAGAGCCCCCAGAAGGAACCAACCCCACCAGCACCTTGATTTTGCACTTCTGCCCTCCAAAACTGAGAAGATAAGTTTCTGTCACTTTAGACCACCCAGTTTGTGGTAAGTTATTCTGCAACCCTAAAAACCTATCCAGGTCCCAACCATGTCACTAGGGAACCCCAAATGTCAGTTCCTGGAGATGACTTCCTGGGCTGTTTGATCCTCCTGACAGGGGCAGGGAGCGGGGGAGAAGCGCTAAGCCTGAGCCTCCAGGCTAGCCTTCTTGGAAGCAAGCGGCAAGGAAGACTGGGAGCTGGGGGTTCCAGAGTCAAGAAGGACTTTCACTTCAGTATCTCGCTGTGCAAACCCTCACTTCACCTTCCCCTGAGCCTACTCGCCTCAGGCCCAAAGGCTCTGGTCAAGTTCGCAGGGCAAACTTGTCATTTTTGGTAATATGGAAGTACGTGGGTAGTGGCCAGGCCAGGGGTTGGGGAAAGGATCCGGGGGTCCAATTGCTCTTACACAGACTCTCACCCAATCCCCCTGTTTTCAGCCCCTTCACCCTCACTTTTATAGGTTTCTGGCCCCTCCAATTCTGCAGCCCTTCTGGAGGCCCCGATCAGCAGCTGAGAGGAATTGGGCCCCCTCGTCTTCTTCCATCTCTTCCCATTTTGTTACAATCTCGTCTCTTCTCCTAGGCTCTCTCAGGCCTAGTGGGTGTAAGTGTTTCTTATTCTTTTGTTGCCCTTTAAGTGGAGTTTCCAGGACAACTAAGTTTAATCTTCAAATTTACGTGGCTCTATATACAACTTTTACTTGGCTTTAGATAAATAAATACATATAAAATACAAATATAGATCATTGCTTTTTGTATATAAGCAAATAAAAACGTACCTCCAAGGGTATTTTTAATGAAACTGATAATACTGGTTTATTCAAAGGAATTGGAATTTGATAATAAAAGACAGGAGATTAAAAAGGGACCCCTTGAAGCCAGAAAGGAATCTATCTCTGTTTGTGGAAATACTGAGTGGACAGAGAGCCCGTTTGATGCAGTGTCTTGCACTCCCCCTTGCCCACCAGAACTGTTGTGAGGCCCACACTGGTATACCCCTGCTTTATAGGGATGGGAACAAAGTCAGAGAGGGTGCCCGACTCGCCAGGGTCACACAGCTCGTCAGGGCAAAGCTGGGCTTGGACCAGGTTGCCGACACTCTTCTCACTCTGGGTTCCCCCGGTCGGGAAATCCAGTGGAGGAGGGCTGGGGAAGGGGCAGGGGGAGGGCTGGGGGTGGGCTGGGGGTGGACTAGGAGGGCTGGGGGTGGGCTGGGGGTGGGCACTGTACGGGAGAAGAGAGGGCAGTGAGAGGTGGCCAGAGGTCCTTCAGAATTCAACATCTGCCAGGTTCCATCTCTACAGTGTCATAGGAGAAACGTGCTTCTTTGGGCTGGACCAGCTTTCCCCAGGGGGTACAGGGAGCCTGGGCAAGCTACATTGTTTGGGATCCTACAGTCCTCCTTCCTCCACCCAGGCTAAGCAGAGGCTGTAGGTGGCTGTAGGTGAAACTGGGGAGGGGGGACACTTATAAGGTCACTGGGGACAAGCGTAACATAAGGCTGACCCTCCGCTGCATTCTGCCCTCACCTGGTTGCTGCCCCCAGACCTGGCTCCTGCCCCTTGCTGCCATCTACCATGAGCAAAGGAGGGTTGCCCACAGGAAGGCACCTGCCTCCAACCTCGCACCATGTGCTCCTGATCTGGGCTTTGCCTTCCCTCCCTAGCTCTTCCCACAGGCACAGAAATCCCCCTCTTGGCAAGAGCAGAGAGCAGGGCCAGGACCAGAGGGAGGCAAGCGAGGCACCAGGGCACAACATGTAAGCAGGGCTCACTCTCAGGTTCGAGGAGGCACACGGCTGGCACCTGGGAGCACGAGCCTCCTTAATTTTTGTGTCCTGGGCACCTCACTGGTCTTACTTTGGTCCTGGCCCAGAGGAAAGAAGTTCTACCTGCCACCTCCACAAGCTCTGAAACCCGACAGTCCTCATTCCAAGGCTGACATCCAGCAGCTGGCCCTGGGGAGACTGAAGCCCCTTCTCCTGGGAAGACCCCACTGAACCTGTGTAAGGACACACGGTCCCAGCCCTGCCTCCTGTGTGCAACCCACACAGCTGCCTACATAACCCGGACAGATCTTAAAGGTCAAAGAATGCAAACACCGCCCCCCCTCAATAACCAAATCTCATAAGAGCCTGGTGAACCTCCATTGTAACCACATCTCACGAAACAAACTATATAAGCCTTTCCCTGGGTGTGTATGCCCTTTCTCTTTTCCTGTGTTAGCTTTGGGTGGAGTGCAGACTTTTACCTCCCAACCAGCAGCCAGTGGGAAGGTCTTCCTCCTGCCCATAGGCCCTTGATTAAACGCATGAGTAATCTTCTGTCCAGCATATTCTTTGGTCTTTGGGGTCGTGTTGGGCTGGAACATTTGGCATGCTAGTCAGGAGACCAAAGAGCCACTGACTATAGAGCGCCTGAGTCTGAGGAAGGGGGACTCTGTGGGGATAATCCCGAGGTGATGTGCTTTCTTGGTCTGGGAACGGGTCACCCACTTGCTTGTCTGTGCTGTGGACAGCTATGGCAAGCTGTCTCGAGGCAAACAGAGAAATCTACAAGTCCGCAGGGGCCATTGCAGTACACTGTTTCAGAAAAACAGAAAAATCAGCAGATTTGGAGGATGCATAGAATGAAAGCCAGCGCCATGTGGATAAGCGTTTAGAAATATTAGCATGCTGGTATGCTAGTGTGAGAGGGCATATCCTGACTTCCCCTGACTGAGATCCAAAGGCTTGGGGTCCTATAGATTCTTTATCTGATGATGAAAAGGAGAAAAAAGAAATTGGGGAGGCAAAGGATGGAGTGACGCCACCTTTGTATGCAGCGTTTCCAAAGGTTGCTTCTTTACTACAGGGAATTAACACTCAGTTCTTTAATATTTCCTTAAATAGAGCCAGTCAACCCATTTTTACCTTCACCTGGAAAGGGGAACAAAGGATTTTCATCATGGACCCATGAGGCTATTCACATAGTCTGCCCATCTGCCCTGGGCTCATAGCAAAAGATTTGGCTAAATGGAAAAATGTAGCTCTATTTCATTATATTGATGAAGTCATGTTAACCATAACTCTTTTCCAGAACTTAAAAAAGTCTCAGGCTCATTCCTCTTCATCTTAACAGTTGGAGATGGACAATTGATTATGGGGGACCTCAATGCCTGGCTGCCCTGTCAAATTCTTGGGTAATATATGGTTGAGAAAGGCAAAATTTATTCCTTTTGTAGTAATGGATAAGGTATAATGCTTTCCTGTGCCGCATATGCCTAAACAGCTAACGGCTTTCTCGGGTTTGTTGGAGTATCGGAAACCTTTTTTTCCTCCCTCAGCCCAAATGTTAAGACCTGAGTTTGATTAGGAAAAGCTATTCCTGAGACACCGGGGTTGGGAGAGGAATGTCTGCACTAAGCCCAAACCCAAGAGAGTTTATTACTAGGTGTGAAGTAGATCAGATGGCCTATGGGCCCAAGACCCTGTCTCCCCAAACTGCAGGAATTCTGGGGCAGGTTTTAGGATGATGAGCACAGTAGCTGTAGATGATGTAATTAGAGGTGATCTAATTATTGAGCATGCATGAATTATCTATCTGCTTAGTCACAGAATATATGTAAGAAAATGGCAGCCCAAATATGATGATAGGCATGAGTTTTAGTATTGTGAAGTATAGGCAAGCTGTAGGTTAAAGTCTAAGCTACTGCACATGTCAGGCAGGTCCGTTTTGGTTGGATCCAGTCTCAGTTATCAAGATAACTTTGGACTTAGGGTAGCTTAGTTCTGAGCCATCCCAAGACCTTTCATTAATAAACATTAGGGGCTGTCTTTAGTGATCACAAAACTCCAATGTTAAAAAACTGCGTAAATGGGTATAAGTGAAGGTTAGTCGCAAGGTTTTTATAATCACATGGGAACAAGATAAAGGCTATACCATCATTAAAGATCAAGGCAGCTGCATTATCGTGTCAAGATTTCAGATATTTCCCCTTTTTCTACTCCAATATACCAGAAAGCAAAATGGAATATCTATATAGTGATTCAGCAACCGTAATCATCCCTTAAATTTTAGTTTCTTGGTTACATGGTATCTGTGGCTGGCAGTTGCCTTTTATCCTTTCCAAAGAGGCCGAGTGCAGTGAGGACACTTGTTCAGGATGGAGGTACCAGGGATCCTTAGGAAGTGGGGCACCCCTAGAACTGCCTGCCTTCATCCACTTGGACCCCACATAGTCAGAAGTCAGAGGGGCTGTATTTGAACCAGGCTGCATTTACTTTAATGAAAATCTCGGAAGAGGGTTGTACAGAAAATGCTTGGAAGGCTTATTATGTTTAATCTACTTAAGAGCAAAAGTACTTTTTAAAGCTTTGTTGCAACAGTTTGTATGCAAATAACTTGTGCTAATTGCAAAAGAGTCTTTTCTTTAAAGTAGACCCCCAGAGACATTTACTTGAAAATACTTTGTTAGCAGTTACTCAAAAGCACTGCAATTATGGTTCTCTCCAAATATTCCTTAATACAGACTTGTCTCCAAATCAGGTAAGGAAAGATGGAGCTGATCAAAAAAGACTGCCACTCCAGAAGTCATGCCATATAAGGAGAAACTTTCTAACAATCTCAGCTGTCAATACCCAGGAGGGCTTGGGAAGGTAATGAGCTGCTTCTGGGGCTGCAGAAAATGGAAGGGAGATGCTGGGGGAGGAAGACACCAGGGCCTTTCTTTGTTTCCCTCACTCTGAGCCCTAGCTGAGATGGTCATGGGGGAAGGGATGCTGTGTCTCGGCCTCCATCACCACCGCCCATCACAGACCCACCCCAACAGTAGTCGCAGGGCTGTGCTGGCTGCAGGGGCACTGGGGTGAACAGGCTGTTCCAGCCTAACACAACCCCAAGACCAAAGGACACACCAGACAGAAGATTACCCATAAGTTTAATTAGGGGCTTACAGACGGAGGAAAATTTTCCCATTGGCAGCTGGTTGGGAGATGAAAGTCCACTTGTCACCCAAAGCCAAGAGAGGAAAAGAGAGACGGAATGCCCAGGAAAAACTTATGAAGTTTAACAGTCCGACGAGATTTGGTTACAATGGAGTGTCAGCAGACTCTCCGCGATTTGGTTATTAGGAGAAGGGGCTTTATATTCTATGGCCTTTTAACATCTGTCCCGGTCACATAGATGTCTGTATGACTTGCTCTGAAAATGGGGGAGGAGGCAGGGCCCGGGCCCCGGGTCCTCACAATCCACCCCACAAGGCAGACCACGTTGACCAGAGGCCAGATGTTGTCTTCATCCACAGTGTAAGAGACAAGAGAATGTTAGGAGTTTCCTGCATGAAGGTAACATCTCCCCAAAGTGAGGCTGCCATGACTGAGGGAATTAAGTCCTTTTACAAGAGAACATAAGGAGTTCCCTGCACAGAAGCAACAACTACAAAGTGATGCCATTATGGCGAAAGAAGGGAATTAAACCATTCTACTGATAACTGATAAAACCTGGGACTTCAGTCTTAATGAGAAGATTCTCTTCCAGGCTTTCCCGATGTGCTGAATTCTGCCAGGCCAGCAGGGTATTCTGTACAGTCCAATTCACAGGGTCACAGCTCAAGGCAGGCTGGTGGCACCCAGCAGTGGCAGTTCCGTGCACACTCAGCTTTGAGATCTACTGTGTATGTAGGTTACCACAGAAGCCTATTGCAGGGAGGTATTTGCTGTGATGCTAAGGGCAAAAAGAATGCAAGTTAAATTTCCATTAGTAGTCAGATAGCACACTTTTCCCCCCTGCAATTTCAGGGAGATTTCTGGAGCCAAATCCACAGTTAGCCTGAGCAGGACAAGTGTCCACAGAGCCATACGTACTGTGCCTTGCGGTAGGGGGTGTTCCGGATTGGTTACATATACAACTGTTGGCATTTTGTGTATTATCTGCGGTCTCATATTTAAATCTGGGTGACCCCAATACCCCAGGGACCTAGGGCTCCTAACTGACATGCTACATTGGCCAGTCTCCAGAGTCCACTACCCTTGGTGTCCTGTTTTTCTACACAACCATTTGGTAGCCTTGTGCAATGTTGGCTTTAGACTATGATTTTTTGCCGACGCGTCTGCTTTAATATTGCCAGGTAAAGAATCAGTGGTATGGGCAGAGACATAAAACATGGCAACATTTTGCTTGCGACAGGTAGTCCAGATATCTTCCCGCATTTCTTTTCCCCATATGAGGAAGCAGACAACAGTCCATTGCTCTTGTTTCCGTGTGTCCCTCTGCACGGCCAGGCCCTGGTACCTCATCTAGAGCCACTGTGCTCATTATTCTAAAACCTGCCCCAGAATTTCCGCAGTTTGGAGAGACTGAATTTGGGGCCAATAGGCCATCTGATCTACTTCGCATCTGGTAATCGACTCTCTCTTTGAAACTTTGGGGTCTCAGGAATTGGTCGTTTGAGCACAAGGGCAAAAGAGTCCACCGCCTGTGTCCGGTGACACCCCAAATGCCCTGAGAAAGGGCAAGATAAGGGGGTTCAGGAAAAGAATGGGGTATCTGGGCCTGGGACAAAGGGAGTAAATAGAGCTGGTGGGAAGGAAGGCGGTTTGGGACAGAAGGACCTGGAGAAAGAGTGACTCTGCGAGGGAGGATAGAGTGTCTTAGCCCTAAATGAAAAGGGTAAATGAGGGCAGGATGGAGTCAGGTAGGGGGAACTGGGAGGTGGGAGGTGCTGGTGCTTCTGAGGCAGAGGAATGATGGGTCTGTACCTGTGGCCCAGTGGCCTGAATGTGGCTTTTCTTCTAGACTCCAGCTGAGGCGGGAAAGATTGACCAAGCAGCACTACCCCAAGAGTCTCGGTTTTGAATCCTCAGCCACAAGCCCTCCCGCTGGGCAGGTCATTGCTAGTGGCTGACCATGGCCAGAGGTGGCCAGAGGAGAGGAGTGACATTGATAGGGCCTGGGAAACACTCTAGGAAGAGGATGGGAAGGGGAGAACAAGAGGATGAAGGAGCAAGACTACAAAAGGCAGGGAGTTTTAACACAGACCTCCCCCACTCCTCCTCCTCACTCTCATAGCTGATATTTATACAGCCCCTACTATATTCAGGACACACATTTAGTGCTTTTTATGTATTAACTCATTTAATCCTCCTAAAGTCCTTATGAGGCAGATGTTATTAAGCCCATATTATAGATGAAGAAATTGAAGCACAGAGTTTAAGTGACTTGCCTAAAGTCACACAGCTAACAGGTAACATAGGAAACCCAAGGGCAGAGATTTTCACCTAATGAAACATTAGCTGGAAGTGCAATATCTAAAACAGACCAAAGACCTGATGTCCGGGCTGGGGGTACAGGGGGAGGTGGCAGGACAGAAGGGCAAGTGCAGGGAAGGATTGTTATTTCTCCGGCTGCTGTGTGTAGCTGAGGGCAAGAGAATGTTCTGTCTCCTTCCCGGAGTGAGCTGGGCTTCGTGGAGACTGGAGAGGGCTGGGGAGAAAAGCACCAGCTGGGAGCGCCCCACCCCCACCCCAGGCATCGGGGTGCAGACATACTGGCTCCCTCTTCAACCTGGGGCACGTTTATGTCCCCCTTGAATCATGGGAGCTGCACAGAGGTAAGCTAGGATGTTTTCAGAGAGATCTTTCTTCCTTGGCCAGGGTCGGGGTTGGGAAGACTGCACGTTTTCTCACGCACTAGGTGGGTGCTCAGTCTAAGGAATTTTTACAGCTGGGAAAGCAAGGGAAGGGAAGTGTTTTGCCCACATTCACACGTGTTTAGTCATAGGTCAATGGCTAGGAAACCTGGCTCACGGATCAAAAGGTACAGAAGGAGAAGTGTATGGAAGGCTAGATAGCATTTGGGATGATCTCACTTGGACAGGAGGTAGGTATTTAAAGGTCACTATTCTGGGTCCTATTTGCAGTTTATGAAAGAAAGCCATTTTCCAATTCACTAGGCCCATGATTTTCTGAGAACAGACTACAAAATGCAAACAGTATCTGAGTTTGGGCTCTTGCAAAGAAATAAGAAATTCACACTAACTGTTGAACATCAAATTCCTTTTCTCCTATAGAGAAACACAGAATAACTAAGGGGCCTCCAGTTCAAATACACAAGATTGAATCACACATTAGAAAATTGATCAAATTTGGGAACTTTCTTTTATAAGATCCATAACTAATGTTTAGGAAACAGGTCAATTAGATGGTTGAACCATAGGCATAGAACAGATTTTTTTTGAGAGATTAACAACAGCAAAAAGGTAAAAGATGAATAGATAAGAGAACACACACACACACACACACACACACACAAAGGAAGGGAAATACGTGAAAAAGACAGAAGAGACTGTGAGGAAAATGGATGGGGAGTAGATAACTGATATTGGTCCGAGACAGAGGGCCCTGCTGGAAGCTTCCTTAGGACAGGCTTGGTTAGGCCGAGAAATAAGTGCTCTGCACCAGTGGGGTGTAGTTAGCAATGCAGTTCATTTTTATTAGTTATAAATAAAGTACAAAAAATCCACCAAAAGTGAATCTAAGCATTTACACAATTCCTAATGTCTCCGTCTTGTCCATTGATGCACTATTGCTTTAATATTCATAATAAATATTCTTCTAGCTTTCTGCTATAAAATAGTCTATGTAGCAAAATGTTGCACGGCACAACAGAACAGAACAGCAGGAGGATTACAAAAAAAGGACAATCAACACTGAGGATAATCCTTTCACTTACCAGGGGCAACCAGATTACCCCCTGCGGGGGCCTGATGAGGCTGGCTGGCTCGGTAGCTGAGAGAGGAGCCATATTCAAGGCCAGGGGTGGGGCTGGGGGAGGGGGAGGGGCAGGGTGAGCAGGCACCAGGGGTGGGGCCCGGGGCGGCAGGGCAAAGGGCCCCTTCCCACTGTGACCCCAGAGAGGTCTGTGGTCCAGGAGCCCTGCTGCAGGGACAGTGTCTGCCGGGCCGGCAGTGTGGGAGCCGGGTTCCTGGCAGGCGACTCCACATGCCATCTCTAAGAAAGCAGGAGAGCCAGGCTCCAGGGCCGAGGAGAAAGAAGGGAGGCAGGGCCGGCAGCAGGCAAGAGGCCCAGGGAAGGGCTGGGGAACCCTAGATGGCCCAGCCGCTGAGTTTAAGCATGGCCAGGCAGTGTGGCTTCCTCCCCCCACATCAGCACCATTCCCGCGGGGCTTCGTGTGGAGGGAGAATCACCCCACCAGGCAAAGGCAGTGATGTCCAGAGGCAGGAGGGAAGGAGGGACTGGAAAGGTGGGGTAGGGGGTGAGGAGGGAGGAAGGCAGGCCTGCAGCGGGCACAGGTCCATGCAGAGGCTCCTTGGGGAGTGAACCTCTCTCTCCTGTTGGCTTAAAGGCATCTGGCCTTGCTCTGTCCCAACCTTTGATGACGCTGCTTTCCCAAAATTTCCCCCATCACTCCTCTTCTGGAACCCAGCCCCTGCCCTCCGCAGCAGCCCCACCTGCCCACAGCCCCTTCAGGAGGAGGTACCAGGGAGGAGCGAACACTGTTCTAGAATCTTGTCCCCATAGGCCATCAATGGGCGATGCCTCAACAACGAAGGCTCCAGGAGATGATAGAATGGGGGGTGCCAATCTCAAACACCATAATTTGGGGTTTATATTCTGCCTAAACCACCCTGACTTCTAAAAAAATCACAGGTTTCAGCTCACTGTCCAAATGCCATGAAAACCTTGTGCAAGTGTACACATGTCCTATGTCCAGAGGTGCCCAACTAGAGACACTGCATATAAAAGGACCAAGAAAAATCACCCGATGTCTACTTAGAGCAAATCAACTGCATAAATTCTCAGGCCGCTCAGTCTGGTCCTTTCTTTGTTTCTTTCCTCTCTTCCTTCATCTGTTCTCTTTCCTTTTCTTCTCTCCTGCCAGGGTGAGTTGGGCACAGCGTGGTGTCTTCCTACTGGACCTGTGTACAGGCCAGCTCAGAGGCATATTCTATCTGCGGCAGAGGGCTCAGGGCTCCTCCAGTTCACCTCCCTCGCCCAGTCCAGCAAATGGGGACACAGGGAGGCCACGTGACTTGTCCAAGGCCACAGGGAAGTTTGCAGGAATCCGGTCTGAAAACCCCAGGCTCCCAACCCCAACCCCGAGTGCATCCTACAAAATCAGGCTTTTTGGCTCTCAGATGCTCCTGCAGGTAATGTCCCAGAGCTCCAGTCCCAGGACAACGGACACTTGGAGCCCAGGTGGAGAGAGGACTTCTCACGCCTCCAAGGAGAGAGGCAGGCTTGGCTGAGGTTATAGGTGATGGAGGAAGGAGAAACAGGGAATTGGGGGAAAGAGGGGCGGGAGGGGGTGCCAGGGGTAGCAAGTGAAAGGATTACCCCAGTCTGCTGACAAGTGCAAATTATATTTATATATGTGCTAAATACAGTCACTATATTGCAGTTTTCCACTAGATCACAGCATACAGAATCGAAGGTTTGCATTTTGTATGGAATGTATCCAAAGAGGCCAGCACCACAGTAGGACAGCTTGCAATCACACACCCTGATAGTTTGGACGAAATATAGTTCGCGGAATTTTATTAAAATGGTTTTTTTTTTGTATTCGTAGTTGTCATCGTACCAATGCATGCAAAGCATTCCACTCCCAGAAACAACGCCAAAATGAGGTAATAGGAGTAATAAAAAAAATTAGTATCCTTTCTAAATAAATAAATTATAATTAAAAATGCAAAACAACTATAAAAATAATTAAATAAGAACCCACGATATCTACAAGTTAGTCATAAATTATGATTGTTAAATATAAGGCATTTAAACTCACAAAACCCTGTAAACTAGCAACGTGCCATGTTTTTTTGTTTTTTGTGTTTTTTTTTTTCATTTTTGTGTTTCTATCAGCTGAAATCGCTCTAGCATTTGCTCTACGCGCGCGGGAGATGAGACACGAGGGGAACCTGACAGACGTTGCTACAGCCCCACGCGGGGAGTGTTTTTCCCGCCTGGAGGCGGGGACTTGGGGGATTTCTTCAGGGGGCAAAAAAAAAAAAAAAGTCTGGTGTATTTTCTTCACCATTGAAAAAACTGTGCTTGTTCATTAGGCATAAAGAGTTAAGAATTCTTGCACGGAGGCGAGGGACACTTGCAGGAAAGGAGCTTGAGTCCTGCCACAGGTCGTGGGCAAGGGCTAAAGGGGCCGAGGGGGGCCTGGCCAGGTGGGGGTGTCCCGTGGACCCCGGCCCTCTGCCTGCTGCCCAGCCGGGCTCGTGGCGGCGCTTCGATTGATTGGTGTCCGCGGTGGCCTGGCTGCGGCGGCAGCTAAGAGGCCCAACTCAATCCCGGGGCGGCTTTCGCCCCAGAAGGCACTCACGCGTCTCAGCCAGAAAGGGTCTGAGTCCCTTGAGTTGAGCAGAAGGAGGACTCCAGGTGGTCTCCTCTCCTGGAGGTGGCGGATGGGAGATGCTGAGGCCTGCGCCTACCTCTCCACTGGTCTTCCTAGGCTCCCCGACCCACAGCAGGGTGGGGGCAGTGGGGGGGGGGGGCTTCTCGGGAGCAGAAGCACCCTATCTCCTCCTCAGGAAAGACCCTGAGTCCTCATCACCTCCAGTCCCTACCTGCAAGGTATAAGGACCCCAGAGAGAGGGGAAGGGGAGGAGGGGCTTCAGGATCTACCCCTAAAGTAAGTATCTTCCCTCTTCCCTCTGGGTAATGCCAGCCCAGTCCTCAGTGTTCACTCGGGACACTCAGGGGGCTCACTGACAATTGGGAGGGAACAAGGTCCCCTTCTCTCACCTAGAACTTGTGTCCTCAGTCTCTGAAACAAGTGTTCCTGCCCATGGAAGTCCTTTGCAACAGCTCAGGGTGCACACAGCTCTACCATATTGACTTGAAGAAACTTATTAAGCATCCAATCCAACCTCCTGGGTTATAGGTGAGGGTAGAGGCCAGGGCCAAAAAGAGGGGTTTTCTACAGATGCCCACTTTAATAGCAAAGAGCCAAGGCTAGAACCCAGGATTCCAACTAGTTCCATCCTGGCCTCCCCACTGATTCCCTCCTTTCTGCCTTTCAGACCAACCAAAGGAAGAAAAAATGGCTGAGACTAAGAGAGGAGCACCTACCCTAGCCCACCCTCACTACCCTCAAGCCAAAACCATAGCCTGATGGAACACTTGGTTTTGACTCAGCCATTGCGGAGACTGTCTGTCTGTTACTAGCTTTCCCTAAGTCCTGATTCAGATGTACTTTCCTCCCTGGTGGGACTTCCAGCCTCCAGCCCTGGAGACATTGTTCCCATCCTGGAATCACCAAATTGGACAATGGACTGTTCCTTGCAGTTAATCCTGAATCATTTTCACCATTTTTGCACTATTGTATAGATCTCATCTCATCAGCTAAACTGGAAGCTCCACTATCTTCTTCACTATTGTCTTTTCCAGCACCTGCACTGGGAGGCACTCAATAAAGGTTTTATAGAACACTAGGGTATTGGTGCTGGAAGAGACCTCAGGCTCTGACGAAGGTTCTGGAGATCAACCCCCCATCCCCACCCCACCAGGTCTTCTGATGGAAAGCTTGCAAGGTATGGGAGAGTTCTATTAAACCAATGTGCCCCCTGTCTCTATGACCCCTTGATCCTGGGCTTACCCTGGGCAGCAGCAGTGTGGACTCAAACATGTCCCTAATCCCAGGGAGGTTCTTCATACATGTGAAGAATATACGCTCCCCTTGGTCTTCTCTTACTGCTAAAAGGGCATTGAAGGGGCTTTTAGAGCAGTGCAAATGGGAGGAGAGGAAGACTGGAGGGCTAAAGGAGGCAGTAGCTGACCTGGCATTTCTGGGATAAAGAAATTTGTTTTGGGGTGTAGAGCTTGGTGAGCTTCCCCCCTCCATTCTCCTGTCCTCTCATCTTTCTGCTCCCTCTGGGGATCAGGAATGTTGTGGGGTGGTGCCAAAAGACTCACTGTATGGTGTCATTTGGAACTTCCAGGCCTGTCTCTCCCACCATCTCCCATTTCTAAACCTCAAGAAGGTCCCCAAAAGAAACTGTAGAGCACATTGGACAGATGGTACTGATCCTCACGACATCTAGGTGAGGTAGAGGGAGTGGAAATGGGGCACACTGTAGTTTCTCCCTGCTCTAAGGAGAGGGAACCTGAGGCACAGAGAAAGAAAGGGATTTGCCCAAGGTTATCAGAGAGACAGAGACAGAAGTTAGGGTCATGGGACCTCCCAACCCAGTCAACATGGTCACCATGCCAGGTCCACCTCTGAGAGACATCCCAATGGAAGCCAAGTTCCTCCTCTAGGTCCATGAGCTCTCTGACCACACTCTAATCAAAAACCAGTGTCCACTCCCTTTGCTATTTTATCGTTAACTATCCAGTTGCCTTTTTTGCATACAGAGGCAGTGGCTAACTTGTCTCTTTATGGCAGGGCATGAGTAGAGCAGGAAGGAAGAAAGTGGAGTGGTGGGGACAGCCTGGCTCCGAGCAACACAGGAGCAGCTGTAGCTGGAGACTGGCCCCTCTCTGGTTCAATGAGGACCAGTGGGTTGGCTGGAGCCAGGGAGGTGAGCCCTGGAACAGGGGAGCCCTCCCTCAAGATAGACTTTCCCCTTTCACCTACTCACTCAGGTGACTCCCTCGAGACCCCGATAAGACCCCACCTTCTCTTTTCCCACATGACCCCTTCCATACTCCGTGCACTGTAAACATGAGAAAAACAAAAGCAAAAGAAAACAAAACTAAAATCAAGAAACCCCCTCCCGCCTCCCAACCTGGGTGAAAAAAGAAAATCATCCTTTTCCATCGTAAACAGGATTTGGCTTTTTTTTTTTCCACCTTTGATTCATTTTTCCTTTTCTCTCATAAAGACGGGAAGATTTGGGCTGTCGTTGGTTGGATCAGTCAGGCACCAAAACAAGGAACTCAATGAGAAATATTTGGTGCGAATTCGGTAATAGCGACATGTCCACCACAAGATGACTAGAGCACCACACACGACATTTTTCTTAAGCTAACATGCTCCGGCTGCCATCCACAGAAATAGCTAGAGACCCCTACATGGTTTCTACGTGGTCGAGAGGTATATGTACAATCCTTCAAAGGACAGGATTGAGGGGCCGGTCTACCAGCTAGTTAGTACCTTCAGGGTCACATCTCAATGCTCAGCAGCGTGGGCCCCTCCTTCCCACCCCTGCTCTGGGCACGGCCAGCTCCCTCCCTCCCGCACAGCACGGCGGGTGGCGGGGCAGTCACGGTTCTGGATGGGTGGGTCCTCCCCCACCCGCTCCGTTCCCTCAGACACTGGTACCACCAACTCCTTTTTCCACAAAAATGTGCTTGCAGGCTTTCCTCTACATCAAATGGCTCAGAAGGCAAAGTTTGGCTGCAAGGGCTATGGCCGTGGGGGGACCTGGTGAAGGAAAATGGGGCATCCATTGGCTAACTCTTCCCTCAGCTGTCGGCTCCCAGTTGTGTCTCAATGTCCACTCGGCAGATGGGGCATTTCTTGCTCATGGCGAGCCACTGGTCCACGCACAGTTGGTGAAAGAGATGCATACAGGGTAGGCGTCTGGAAGAGAGAAGGGAGGGTCAGCACCAGCAGGGGAGAAGGGCCCCAGGGGTCCAGGAACCACACACCCAGGACCTCAGGGGACTGGCTAAAAAAGGTCTTGGGAGCCCTCTCATGGGTGAGGCTGTGCAATCATGGCAGGCAGTGGAGCCTCAAAGCCCTCCTTCTCCATAAAGCCCTTTCCAGACTGTTCTGAAACAAAGCTGAGACTTCATCCTAGACCCATCTAGGCCAAGTATCACACTGTTCCAGGTTGCTTTGCATCCCAGGAGCTTTGCACCACACATCCAGAAGACTACATACCTCACTTTCACCATGCAACTGTGAAGCTCATGTGGCACTTGGCACACTCAAATGCACGAGCAAGTACCCTTCCACCCCACCCCACTCCCAGACACAGAGTGCAGGGATTGACCACCAAGGCTGTGAGAGAAGGGAGAGGGCTTCAAAGAAGTTGATCTCCTACCTCACGTCTTCTCCATCTTCGAGCATCGACAGACATATTGTGCATTTCTCATCTGTGTCTGACTCCTCCCCTTCTTCCTTCTTGCCCTTGCCATCCTGGGGTCTTCGCTATGAGAATCAGAGAGAGGTACATCCCCTACCTGGAGCAGACTCACCTGGTGACCATTGTCTTTCAGCCACAGCCTCTTCTCTCCCTCACAGACTCCTCTTCCCCCACCAACCAGCCCCTTTCAAAGTCTTTAAGTAATACCCAGACTTCCGTGCTCTTCCCAGTCCCCTCCCCCTGTCTCCTCCCCAAGCCCTTTCTCTTGCTACAGGACAGCGAAGGTTAAAGTCAAGTGAGGAAGAAGCCTAGTGGACTTCATTTTACTGTCCTTGGCACTCTCTAAGGGCATGGAATTTGGAAAAGAATTGGTACCTAATGACTCAATCCTTTGCAAAGCTATGGCTTGTGCATAACAGCCTCCCCCTTTCTGTTCTGTTCTTGCTATCCATTCTTCCTCACACCCTTTCCAACCGACATGACTGCCTCTGGGCTTCTCCCTCCACTTTCAGGTCTAGCATGCTTCATTCATTCACTCACTCTCTTATTCAAGTAATGTTTATTCATTTATTCATTCATTACTAGATGAAGGCAAAATTCCTCAGCCTGGCACTAACTCCTATAATTTATACCCCACTGTTGGGGACTGTCTTATACTGTTGAATTTATCTTCTTATCCAGAAATTTCCTTTAAAATAAGCAACTAGTTCCAGCACTGGACTAGACATCGCACAGGCACTCTGTTTATATTTGTTGGCTTTCATTGTCCTAGTTTTTTTTTCATTATATGCTAATTATTAAAAATAGTTAACCGCTTTGTAGAAAGTTCCAAGTTCTTGGATGGCACAGACCATGGCTTTCCCTTCTCTACATGTCACCCTTGGCCAACTCTAAGACATATCACTGGTTCTTAATAGATATTCTTAAAAGGAGGGACTCTAACCAGTGAGAGAAATCAGCAGTGAAACAATCCACCTCTGAGCAGACCCACAGCAAGAAAACTGCCTATTTTGTCCCCTCTCCAGGTATGAGCGGATTTAAAGGTCACTTTGCAACAAAAAAAATCTGAGGAGTCACAAGGCAAAGATCACAAAGAAAGCGATCTTGGGGGCAGGCCCATCTGCCAGGTCTCCCGCTCTGGCCCCTGGTCCTAACCTCCAGAGGTCTCTAGACTGATGTAATCTGGGGAGTCCTATAGCCTCATTGGGAAGAAAATCTATTTCTACTGTTCTCAGTCTTGCCCTTTACATTCCACTGCAAGCCATGCTAGGCTCTGCAAAAAGTTTCCACCTCTCCAGAATCCAGAAAATCAGAATGATATCCACACTCCCATGTAGTTGTCACAGCTTTTGAGTATGTTTGGGGTCGTGGCAATCTGCCTGCTTAAGAGCCGAGTTGTGTTTGCTCAAGGAATGGTCTTCTTTTAAGCCTAGGAAAGGGGGATATCCAGTAAAAAGATAGTTATGCCTCAACTCCTTGTCTGTTTCCTATTTGTTTCCTTAGCATTATTGAGTATTTCTTTTTATATGTTAGTAAGTTAATAACTTTAGTTTAACAGTCATAAACAATTATATAACTTAATAATTTTAGCTTTCCAGGCCCACCTTGTTTTACTATGCTAATTTATATTTCTTTAAATGAGTCTCCCTTTTCAAATCTTATCCTACTTTTTATTTAAATTTTTTGAGTCCTCTAGTTTTATCTTTTCTTTTCATTAACTATGCAATTTTTAACTTTAACTTTTTTCAGCATTTATTTAGTTTAGCATTTATTTTATCCCTTTTGCCTTCACCCTCCCATCTTTGCTAATATTCCTCTTGCACTTTAAGGTTTTTGATTTTAATTTTGTATGTTATGTTCATCTTTTTCTAGTTCTTATCCTTTTTATATTTTTCTATTGTGCCGATACATATCTTCTCTATTTTCATTCCTGTTTCATTACCATTTTAAAATACACTTTTTGGTTTTGTATTATTTTACATCTGTTTATTTTTTTTAATAATTTTTACACTTTATTTGGGTCCAAAGTTCCATAAATTTCCCATTTTTATTTCTTCTGATCCCTTTTTTATAATACCTTTATTCTCATTATTCTCCCTCAACACTCCTCATATTCTTTTTACCCCAACTATTTCTCCCGTTGATGTAGTCCAAGTAGCCTTTCCATCCTCTGTTCTTCTCCTTATTTCCTCGTGGCCCTAGTGGGAGGAGCGCATCAGGGCCTGGAACCAGCCCCGGGGCTCCTGAACACACCGCTCGCTCGTCCCCTTCCACACTCTGCCCTGGTAGCTTAAACTGCTCTCTCCAGAAGAGGGCCACTCTCCCCGGCAGATGACACCCTCAACCACTGAAATATGCTCATTCCCTCTGCAATGCTCTCAGCTGTCTGACACGGGGCAGGTGCTCCCTAACGTAGGTTGAATCACTTATGAATAAATCCTCTTGAGAGGCTGCATCTCCCCAGACTTGGTCCTTGACACTTGCACCGCTGGAACACGGCCACGCCTGGAGAGGCGGTCACAGGCGCTCACCTCCTGGTCATTTTAGCAGGTACCAGGCCCTGTGCTGAGCTTTGCATGAACATTCCGTTGAGTCCTCCTAGCCCCCATGTGGAGTTGCTCATATGCTCATTCCCATTTTACATTTAAAGAGTGGTGAGTGGCTGAAATTCAGAACCGGCTCTGTCTGACTCCAGCACCCAGCGCCCCCCTGACCGCTGGACCTAGAGCCTCATGATGAGCAGGTAACTGCCCTACGTATCTCAGTGCTTCTCGACCTTCTGATTTCCCCAGAGGTGTATAAAACCCCAGATTCCTGGGTTCTAACCCTAGAAACTCTGCCTCTCTAGGCTTAGGAAAAAGCTGTGAATTTGTGTCTTTTAAATCTTCCCAAGTGATTCTGGATGCTCAGCCAGGTTTTGAAACACCCCCTTGAAGCCTTCATTACCCATTTGTCCACAGGTGAAATTGGACTTGGAATTATTTTCTAGGCAAACCTTTGCCTTCTGTGCAAGTGCCCCTTTTCCCCAGCTCATTTAGATACAAGCACTTACATGCCTTTATACTGAAATGTGTACACATGCACACTGTGCCCGCTAAGTCCACACTCACACACATACGCAGCCCCCCCACACTGACGAGAGGGCCCCCCATTCCCCTCCTGATCACACTCTGGCAGAGGGAAGTGAGAAGACCCCAGGAAGGAATCACAGCTGCAGAGCCTGTAACCAGACCCAAGCCCTCCAGATTTTGGACTGTGCCTCTCTGAGGACACATGGCCTTGGTGGATGAGACCAGCCCTTGCACTCCGGCACGCTAGCCTGCTGGCAGACTCACCTTCTTGTACTTGTGGGGGAAAGTGAACCTCTCAATAGTGTTCTGCACAGCTCCCCGGGTCACATTTCCCAACCTGTCTTCTAGCTGCAACAGCTCCTGCAGAGGGAAAAAATACGGACATGTGGGCTCAGCACACATACACGCACCTTAAAGGGATGAGGGGAACTGGGAGCCAACAGGTAGAACCTGTCCGATGCTGAAGGCCTGCAGTGTCTCTTCTCTCCTCTCCCTCTCTCTCTCTACCAGAGAGGCGCCCTGCCACCCAGCCCTACCCACCAGCAGTGGGAAGGGAGAAGGGAGGATGAGTGACAGTGTTGTTTGCACCACCCCAGTGGGTGCCAGGCCGGCAGGAGGGTTTCCAGACCAAGGGACATACCTCGTAGCTCTCCCGCACAGCGGAGGTGTGCCTGCTAGGGTTCAGTCCCTGGAGAGCAAGGAAGTGAAGCTGAGGGTAAGGGTAGTTGCGGATTTCATGGACGACCTGTTGGGGGAGAAAACACCTTGGATAGAGCAAGGACTTAAGGCTTCTTGGTGATCCCAGGGTCTGACTCCTCCGGTAACCGCCAGCCAGCAAACCCCTTTGATGCTGGGTGCAAACGCGTCTTTTCCTGCTCTGGTCTCTCTCTTTCCTCCTGGACTGAGTTTATGCCTGGCTCAGCCCCAGACCAAACGAAATCAATAACGTCGCAACTAATCTGGATAGGGCATTTGCTTTGCAGCGGGAGGTGTTTAAGCACTTCACACGATTGACTAACTTGATGATCACACCTGCCCTATCCTGTGGGCGGGGTTGTTATCCCTGCTTGGCTCGTGGGGGAAGGGACGCACAGAGAGATGAAGTAACTGGCCCTAAGTTAAAGTGGCCATCGTCAGGACCAGGCTTTCAGATCCAGGCAGCTGGCTCGGAGATCTCGCCCCAACCCTCCTCCTCCAGGCCGCCTCAGAAAGCAGCGGGGAGGCCAAGCACGTGGCACAGCGCCGGGGCAGGGGGCCGAGAGCGAGGCAGCCACCTTGGGCACAGAATTTAGGATAACCAGAAACTCACTAATCAAATAAGAGTTCACTGCATAATTAAAAAAAAAATCAGGATTATACACACACAAAATTTATAATGAACAAAATATCAAAATTTGGAATTGAGGCAGGTTCTGACTGCACTTGCAGGGCCCTGCCTCACCGGCTGCACCCTACGCCAGGCTGGGAGCCAGAGGAGCCAGATTTCCGTCCCTGCTCCTCAGCTGACCTTCTGGGTGGCCCTGGGCCAGCTCCCTAACCTCCCTGGCCTCAGGCGGCCCATCTGTAAAGTAGGGACCATACCCTTTCTCGAGGGGTTATTGGGAGGAGTAAAAGAGGTATTTCGTGTAAAGTGCTTGGGATGGTGCCTGGTTTATAGTAAGTGCTCAATAAATACTAATTTCTTTTACTCTTAGGAGATGGAGCATTGTGATGCAAAACATAGATTACCAGAGCTGACGAGGACTTCAGAGATTATTTGTTCACGTCCCTTATTATACAAAGAAGGAGACTGAGAAGCAGCATGGTTAAATGACAGGATAAGGGCAGGAAGGTAGAATTATACTTTAGGGCAACAGCAGGAAGCTGTCTGGAGAGATTTTCAATCCAACAGTCCTTTGCTACTTGAACGAAATTGCTTTCCTCTAATTCCACACAGGCTGCAATGCCAGAAACTTGAAGATCCCCAACCCAATCTGATGCTAACACAACAGCATTTTCATTCCCATTGCACAGATAAGTGAAGCCAAAGCCCAGGGAAGTGCCAGCCCAAAGAAACCAGCTAGATGAGGCCATATAAGCTCCTTGGATGACCCTACCTGCGGCTCTTAGCCCTGGACCTTTTCCTGGCAGACCCCAGCCAGCAGCACAGCCGCATGCCACCCCTGCAGGACCCACTCCCCCTCCGTTCAGGAACCCTGGCTTCTAGTCCAGCAGGTTCTCTTTCTCTCCCTCTCAAGCCAGGCAGGGATGTAGGAGCTGGGAGGGGAGGGCTGCAGTCTGCCTGCCTGGAAGCCAGTGCACAGGGAGCTGCAGACCCCACCCTGCTCCTGCCCCCAGCCGGCGGCAGGGGAGTCCCTTTCCCAGCAGGGCCCTTCCACTCACCATCTGCGTGGAGGAGGAGTTTCTGGGGAAGTGGTGCATTCGAGGAGTTGTCAGGTAATGCTGATAGTGCTGAGGGATGGGCCGCACCTGGAACTGGGCAGAACTCAAGCTGGCATCCACGCTGAGGTCCCTGCAGGGCACAGCCACCATGAGCCACAGGAGGAAGGGACTCAGGCATCCAGTTGTAGGAGGGACCCCAGACATCAAGACAATCAGGGATTGTCACAAAGAGGCCACAGCTACTAGGGTGGTGGGGCATCTAGCCCATCTCTTCTCTTTACAGCTAAGGAAGCCAAGACCCAGCTGAGGAAAGGCAAAAGTGCGGCTGGGGAAGCAAAAGGCATCTGGCTCCTCAGCTGGGCGGACAGGCTGTTCTAATTGGGCTGGGGTGAACTGTGTACCACCACCACCCTTATAATCTCAACAGATAAATTCCTTCCTGGATCCAGGCTCCCTCAACAGAGGGTGTTTTCCTTGGAGCCTAGAGACTGGTGGACTTGCCTTGAGAAGATGTTGGGCCTTTCCACTGTTGCCACCAGCCTGTGAGAACTGGGCTAGAAGTTTTTTATTTGTTTGTTTGGTTTTTGAGGGTGGGGGGAAATAGGGGGGAGTCATAGAAATACCCAACATACCTTAAACCTTTGCCTGATGCTTACCACAGAGTTAAACCAGAACTGTGTTTTGGGATTTTTTGTGGAAATTTTCTCCACGCACAAATTTTTGTCAGTTGTGTCTAAACATCAAACTGAATTTGACTTTCCACTGTCAGGGTCCTTGACATGTACTGTGGTCTGGGTGCTGCACAGACCCTGAAGCTCTTCCCAGGCAGCTGGCCCCCCAGAGTGCCGGCACCATCTTTGGGCAAGTCTAGAGGGGAGCTTGGGAGGCTTTGTGGAGGCAGAACTGCCTACAGGGGAAAGGACAAGAGGCCACCATGCTGCCATCCACCCACTGCCCACAGGACCCAGAGGCCTCAAGCTTTCTGCCAAAGGCAGGGCTAGGGCTGGGGCAGAGTGGGGGGCGGTCCACCCTGGGCTCAGAGCTGGAATTGAGAGGTCAGGACTGAGTTATAAAAGGACAAGAGGCCCTGGAGCAGTTGTGGTTCAAGGTCAGGGTTGGACTGCTGGACGTGGCCTAACAAGGGGGTGTGCTGTGCATATCTGCTGGGCCTCATGCTCCCATACACTCTCAGGCCAGGATGCTTGGCAGAGAATAGCTGCTTGGGTTAAGCTATCCCAAAGAGAGGTGGGCAAACCAGGGTAGCATCAGGCATGGACAAGGGAATGACATGGGACAGGATTTAGTGGTTTCTGATGGTTGGAGTGGAGGAAGGCAGCTGCAGACACTTTTCCTGCCTCCTCCCCCTCCCCCCACCCCCCCAGGTTCCTTGCAGAGGGCAAGAGGGGCCCTGCCTGTGTGCATTTCCTGCCAGCCACTCACCAGGCTGCCCCTCTCCTGGCTGCAGACAGAGGGCTATGAGGCAGTTAGCAGGGTCACTGTTAAAAAGCCCCTCCTCACCATGAGGCTGGCCTTGCTGGAGCAGAGTTAATTACATGGGCGAGGAATTGTTGCCTCGTCTGGAAACAACTTCCTACTTGGGAAACAGGGACAGGACAGGCAAAAGGGACCTAGAAGGGACCCCAGGCTGGACTCAGGGCCAGGCCCCCAACATCCCTGCTGGAGCACAGATCAGCCTCCCGGGGTCTCGTTTTAATTCTCATGGGCGGGTAGGGCTCAGGAGCTCAGAGTGGTTGAAACAGCTGAGAAGGACGATGAGGTGTGGCTGAATAAAGGAAGCTGGGGACAGAGCTAAGACTGCCCGGTCCCCCACCACTTCTCCAGGGCATCCCCACTCTGCCACCTGCACGTCGCACGCGCCACATTGGGGTCTGCTGTTTGTTCAAATTGTTCAGCCGTATGCAAGGGCCCTGCGTACTCCACGCGGGTTGAAATGAATTAAATTGAATTGACTTGACTGCTGAGGGTCAGAATTTAATCCAAACTACAATTAAACCTTTGTCATTTGAATCTTGCTCATTAGAAATAGGCAGGGCTGAAGTTGGCCACAGCGCAATCCATCTTCTAAGGGCTGGCTCAGCCTAGGGACAGCGAGCCTGAGATGGCGCAGAGGCCTGGAGACCGTAGAGCCTGCTGAGACAGGGCTTCTAGAAGCACCCTTAGCATCCGAGCCATCAGAACTGTCCTTTTGGATCACTCCTAGGTGACCTTAAAAGGGCTTCAAAGCCAGTTTACCCGACTAAATGGCTATAAAATCACAAAACCCACGTCTGTTGATGTGGTTGTTAATAGTCCCTCTCTTTCCAATGAGGCTTTTTTTACATTCTTAAAAAAATTTTTTTGACATCCCATTGCAAGAACAGTACAGAGAATTCCTGGATATCCTTCACTCTTCCCCCAGTGTAAACATTTCCCTCTATTTCTTTCACTTTTTATAGATGAGAAATGTATTTTTATTTACATATATTTAATTTTATTCTTATATGTTTTTTCTGAACCATTAAAAATCCTTTGCAGACAGGATGCCCTTTACCTTTAAATGCTCCCATGACTGCATGTCTTTTTAAAGTATTTGAGGGTTTAGCTGTGATCATAGTTGAGAACCAGAGAGGTGACTGGGAGCAAGGATCCATAACTAAGCAATATTTCATTCTGGAGCCTTAAAGACCCTCTCTCCTGGGTGCAGGAGTTTGGGGGAGGACTTCTGAGAAGCCATGTTGCCTACAAAGACACAAGAAAACCCATAACCTTTATCCCCAGTTTCTCTTCCAAATCTTTACCTCCTCCCCAGCCAGCTCTGGCCCTGTCCTTCAGACAGGATGGGAGCCTGTGTTTTGCCCAATACCCTGCACTGCCTAAGGGTCCCTCGAGGCCCTCCACCTCCAGAAAGCCTGTCCTGACCACCCAAGCTCTCACAACTTTCCTTTTGCCCCTCCCCCCATTCCAAGGACCACTGGTTCACAAAGCTCAGGGGCCTTGGGAAAGGTCTGTGTCCTGGTCTCCCTCCTCCCTGTAGCCCAGGAGTACCCCGCTGTGGCACCATTCCATCTTCACGGTTCCATGCCATCTTCAAGGCACCGTCTGAGCTAATTGCTGGAGCCAGGACCAGTGGGGTCATCTGACCCTGAGGGTGAATGGGAACCAGTGAAGCCTGGGGCCTGAGGTCGGACCTCATATACCATTCACAGTGAAGGAAAACTGGAACTCGATGGATCAAGCAAGAGTTCACTCCTTCCCTCCCTCCCCAGCAGCCTCAAAGACTCACCAGTCGGTGCCCTCAGCCAAATACCTGGGCTGAGGCGTCTGCAGTTGGTGGCCGAAGTCGAAGCTGGGGTGGAGGCGGTGGGGGTGGACAGACACACGCTCCTGACTCCGCCTGCACCAGAGGGAAGGAGGGCCATGGCTTCAGGGGCTGCCGGGATTGCCTGGGACTGCAGGGGGGCGGCCCACGTCTCAGGAGCACTGAGCAACTCCAGCCAGGAGGCTTTCCGCTCCTGCAAGCCCCACAGAGCCCCCAGCTGCTGGGGCCATGGGCTGTGCACTTCCTTCCAAACCCCAAGGAAATGTCCTGGCTGGGCAACAACTGAAAACTCTGACACTCCAGCTGTCCCCAGGCAGCGTGGTTCTGAGGTCTCTCCCTAGGGGTGTCTGTTGCAGATCACCTGCCCCACCCAAACTCTCCCCTCCCTGATCCCCTTCTGTCTCAGCAGGCCAGTTTAAGACACACAGAGCACCTCCTGCAGGCTCTCCCTCCTGTGTGCCACTCCCCTGCCCTATGTTCATGTCCCCTCCTCGACCCCTCTCCTCATTCTTCCCATGACCCAGGTCAAAGCCCATCTCTTCCAGGAAGCCCTCCCTGAACATCCCAGCTCATGGTGACCTGGGCTCCCCACAACACCCACTTCTGTCTTATGCTCCTCAGTCCGCACAGTCGTGGACCCTTAAGGCCTTAGAGATCATCTAGTCCCACAGTTCTCAGAGTGTGCTCCAGGCACCCCTGAGAATCCCTGAGACCCTCTCGGGGGTCTCCGGAGTCAAAACTATTTTCATGATAATACTATGATGTTATTTGCCTTTTACAGTCTCATTCTCTCACAAGTGAACACTGGAGTTTTCCAGAAACCAAGTGACACATGATACTGCGACAGATTGAATGCCGAAGCAGACGCAAGCGTCAGCTCTCATCTATGAAACCAGGCATTAGAGAGATTTGCAAATATGTAAAACAATGTTCTGCTTCTCACTAAATTTTTATTATCTTCATAAAAATATATTATTAGCATTAACATATAATAATTTTTTTATTTTTAAATCTGTTAGTAGTTATATATTTCTCAGTTTTAATGTCTAATATGGTAAATACCAATAGCCCTAACTCATATAAATGAAGGTCTTTGTAATCCTCAATAAACTCAAAGAATGTAAAAAGGGTCCCGAGGCTAAAAAGTTTGAGAACCACTGATCTAGCCAACCCCTCATCCTGACAGATGAGGCCCAGAGAGGCGAAGTGACTGTCCAGGACCCCCGGCTACTGTGACCTCCCACAATGAGCGTTGATTTTCCACCTGTTCCACATACATCTAGCCGGAGTCTCCTCTAACCTGTGGGCTCTCAGAGGGTTGCCCGGGAAATCAGCCACTTTCTTTGGTATCCCTTATGGTTCTGTGAGGTTAGAATCAGGCAATTGGGAAACTGGAGGGGACATGAGGCCCCCCTGGTCAACTCTCCACACCAAGCGTACAGTGACCCTCGGTGACCCCGCCCCGCCCCCGCCCCTGCCTTGGCTGATGGGACCAGGACACACACTAGCTGCTGGGGGAGCTGTGTCAGGGCAGGGCAGCACCCATTGCCTACAACAAATGCCTCTAACTGAGGCAGAAGCGACCACTGCTCAGGCACACACTTGGGGAAGGGCTGGCCATGCCCAGGCAGGTGGGACCCAGGCCTCCCAGCCCCAGCCCCGGCCCTGGCCCGGCCCCGAGGCGGGCAGTGCTGACCTGGTGTGGGAGACGAGCCTGCGGTGCTGGGCTTCCAGGAGCTGCTGCTGCAGGAGGTATTGCTGGTGCAGGGCCTGAGGTAGGAAGGAGGGACCTGTGACATCCTGGAACTGGAGGGCGGGCAGCGGGGTCAGCGACTGATGCAGGGCGCCGCTGTGCTGGTGGGCCTGGGCCATGTGGGCGCTGAGGCCCGGCTGCGACGGCACGGGGTGGGCCAGGGGGAAGTCGGGGGTGAGCTGCTGCGGCTGCGGGGGGCCCAGGTGGAAGTGGCGGCAGGAGGTAGCGTGAGGATGCTGAGACCTTTGAAAGGGGGCACCTAGGGAGGCAAGGACAGAGAAGACTCCGTGAGGACCAGCCCGGGGCCCGTTCCCAACTATTGGACCCCCGTCTCACCCTCCCCAGGAGACTCTGGTCTTGGGGAAATGAAAGATCTTCATTCAAACCCAGTCGTTCCCTCACCTTCATACACCAACGGTGCACCGTAACGCTGCCAGGTAGAGCCCGTGTGAGCCAGTGCTGGTGATGGTCATATTGTGTCCCCCCCACATGTTCAAATCCTCACCTCTGGTCTTGCAGATGTGAACCCATTTGTAAATAGGACCTTTGGAGATCCTACTCGTTAGGATGGGGCCAAACTGGATTAGGGAAAACCCTAACCCAATAGAGCGAGTGTCCTTACAGAGAGAAGAAACTTGGACAGAGAGACAACTGACGTGGAGAGAGCTGGAGGGAGGAAGGACCAGGTGACCGAGGCAGAGACTAAGCAAGGGGCGGCTGGCATGCCACCCCCAGAGCCCCACACGCTTCAGAGGACCCTTGGCATTGGATTTCCAATCCCTAGACATGAAACAATCCATGTCTCTGGTGTTTGTTACAATCGTCCTGGCAAACTAAGATGGAGTTGGAAGGGGAGGAGGGCTCTCTTTATAAAAAGATAGATAAGAATCTTTTTTTAACCAGATTTTATTGAGATATATTCATTTATCATATACTTCTATCCAAATTACACCATCAATGTTTTACAGTATCATCACTTCGGTGTGCACTCATCATCACACTCACTTTTAGACCATTTCCATTACTCCAAAAAGGAAATTATCAGATAAGCACAAAAAAAAGAAAACCTGAAACACCGGTTAGTGACCCCTAGTACTAGTGAGGCACACCTCTTACCGCTGATGAGACGATTTTAAGGTATTACTGTAAACTATAGGCCTTAGCCTGCAGTAGGTATTTTTCCCACGGATCACTCTATTATTAACTCTTTGTACCAATATTGTACATTTGTACCAGTTCACACAAGTACTTATTTAAATTTGTTGAGTTAATCAGCGGCATATGTGACTCCAAACAAACCTTTTTAACCAAAACCACCTACAATACAACATAATCCCTTATATTCCCACTAACCACCCACCCTCACCCCATATCTGTTTCCAAACATGTGAAGTTCAACCTTGATATACATCCTGAACATACTAGGCTACCATTCCCCCTTCTCTAAGAATCCTTTTTACAATTAACATACTTGATCCCAGGGAGAGGTTAAAGGAGTTTTAAGGTCCTTAAATGTAGTTTTGCTTTCTTGAATCAGAACCCTTTCCTGCAACCTCGCTGACACCACTACCCTTTCTTTTCTTTCTTTTTTTTTTTTTTTTTAGGATTTTAGATTCTTCTTTGTTAATGTTTGTCAATTAAAATTAAAATACTGTTACTTTTTCAGAATCCGAGCTGGAGTCCAACAAACCTGCTACCTTTTTAAACAGCTGCCCCTTGAAACCTTAATCCAGTCGTGCCAAGCTCCGAACTTCACTGAAGCCCTTGGCAGCCAGGACACAGTACCTAAGGAGTCTTCATTTCAGAGAGTAAACAACCAGAAGTTGTTCTGCACTCCATTTTAAGAAAAAAATAAATCACACAATAATACTCTTCTCCCTAGAATTTATTTAAAAGCCAACATTTCCAGGTATAAGCTGGGTTCAGGCTACATTGAATCCGGTGCCCACCACTTTTCTAAATAACATTGAGCTTGATGACAAGTCTAACAAATTCTCCATGTGCAAAGATACAACTCCAGACCTTAGGGTCCTTTTCACCGGGCAAGGAAGTAGACTAGGAACTTTAGAGACATTTGCAGAACTGCCCTGCTAAAATGGCAGGTTCAATACAGGTCTGCTCCTTCCTAAACCCCATTAAAATGAGAGCAAAGGATTAAAGAGCAGTGTAAATGTATGAGGACAGAGAGAACAGGAGAGGTGATATCATCAGCCAACAGATGTCAACAGATTTTTGGAAGATGGAAAGCAGATGGAGGAATTAGCAGAGATGAGAAATCTGAAACCGAGTGACTACAGAAGGGGCAGTCAGCAAGAAGTGGCCAAATCTGGCCACACGCTGCTGGGAGGACCAGGAAATGGACTCAGTGGTTACTCTGGAAGGCAGGAGGGGACTGAGTGAGGCCATACCAGGAGCAGTTATACCCGGATCTCCATCCCTCACCCACATGGCCCAGTGACCCTGCCTCCCTTTCCCCCACAGTTTGTGGAGAACTTGAACCTGAACAGCTCCAATGGGGACTGTTAGGCAGGGGAGGGCAGGGGTGCAGCACCCCACTAAAACTAGGTGGTGAGTGATCGGGGAGATATTGACCTTTTGGAACTCTTGGCCCCTTCCGTCATTTGGTCAGCTAGGCGTGTGCCCCTTCCCTGCCCCCCTCCATGTCCCCAAACTGGAAACTGAGGGATATTTCTCTGAAGAAAATAATCGGTGCCGTAAAGAACTCTATAGACACTGCTGGGTAGAAGCACCCCAATTAAACAGCTGGCTCCCCAACCAGCCACCCTATAATGAGCCATAAATTGAAAAGTCTATTCTTATACATACTTACACAGAGCTTCTGGGCAGCTTTTAGTGACCTACTCTTAAATAGGAATAGAAAGCCCAAGGAGATCAGCCTCTTAAGGAAGATTACAAAGAAAAATAGGAAGAACATTACAAATTGAAGGTAAAAAAGAGAAAAGAAATAAATTAGAGGTATGGAGATAATGCCAGAATGAGAAAAAATATACTTCAAAAGGTATAACTACTATTCGCAGAGAAATGAGATGTTGGAGTCATGAAACAACAGGAAGCTTGTAAAAAAATTTTAAAAAAAAGCAATGAGAGGGCAGGCCACGGTGGCTCAGCAGGCAGAGTTCTCACCTGCCATGCCAGAGACCCAGGTTCGATTCCTGGTGCCTACCCATGCCAAAAAAAAAAAAAAGCAATGAGAGAACACAAAAGAGCTCTTGGAAAGTAAAAGGATAACAGGTGAAATTCAACAGAAGGGTTGGAAGATAAAGCTGGTGAAATCTCCCAGGAAGCAGAACACGAAGACAAAGAGATGGGAAATAGGAGAGAAAAAATGTGAACATTGAGGCATCAGGTCAGGAGATTCAACATTTGACAAGTAAGAGAGAACAGAGGAAATAATAGGGAGGAACTTATGAAAAAAATGACAAAAAAGATTTCCCAAAATTAAAGGAATTTCTGGATTTTTGAAAAGGCTCTCTGGGTGCCCCACAAAATAGATGGGGAAAGAAACTCACAGCAAGCCATCTCACTGTGAAACATGAGAAGAATGGGGCAGAGAGATGATTCTGACACCTTCCAGAGAGAAAGGAGACAAGCGGGTCCCCTCCAAAGGGTCAGGAACCAGAATGGCGTGAGATTGTTCAATAGCAGCCCTGGACGCTTGAAAACAATGGAGCGACTACCTTAAAGATAGTGAGAGAGAGAAAAAAATGATTTTCAATCTGGAATTTTATGCCTAGCCAAACTGTTAATTAAGAGTAAAAATAGAACAAAGACATTTGCACACATTCAGGGTCTCAAAAAAATTAACCTCCTCTGCTTCCTTTCTCAAGGAGATACTGAAGTGACCAAGAAAAGCAGAGTCGGGAAATAGGGGGCTGCACCCGAGAGAGGGGGGATTCCCAAGCACACAGCTGTGCAGGGACTCAAGCAGCCAGTTCTCAATAAGAGAAGAGACACTTATGATAAATTATATAAATTATTATAAATTATAAATGAGACAATTATTACCTCCAAGTAAAGAAAATGTTGTGCAAGAAAGTGCAATCATTATACACTGCTTGGCTCAGCAGTGAACAGTAGTTCTATATTAATAATGAAGCAAACAACCTATATTAGGAGACCAGAAAGGGATGTTTTTCCATAGTAGGAAAAAAACAGACAATATCAAAAATCACAAGTAACAGTGAAATAATTTATTTAGAATTTCACTTAGCAATTTATGTCCTTCAGGAAGAAAATCCTGAAGAGTTGAAAGTGTTGCGCTTTAAGAAGTAAAATTTGGGTGAGGAGGGAAAGGGACCAACAATTGCTGTTTTACTAAATATGTCTTACACTGGCATGAATCAAAGCTGTATATGAAGTGCATGTAACACTGATTGATTGTGCAAAATGAAATGAAAACAAAAAGAATTTCCACCTGACCCCAAGGGAGCCAAAAGGAATCATCTAGAACCTTAATTCCCACAAGCCTTCTGGATAATTAGGGCTTCTCTCCTTGTGAGTTCTGGTCCTAATGAGTCCAGGGACTTGTGGCATGAGCAGACAGGCACTGGATGCCCCTCCTTCCCCACTCCACCACCGATCAGCACACGTGGGATAAAAGGAGGAGGAGGATGGCAGCGCGGCAGAGGGAAAGAGGGTAAGATAAGGAAAGCAGAGCTGTCAAAAGAGAAAGAGAGAAAGTGGAAGACAGCACCAAAGAGGAATGGAATGATGTGAAAAAAGGATGGTGGGAAGACTCCAAATGGGTTACATATATAATTTAACATTTTCTCATAGCCGCATTTAAAAAAAAAGAAAGAAACAGGTGAGATTAATTTTAATAATATAATTTCTACAATTCCATATACCCAAAATGTTATCGATTTCAGCATGCACTCAGAATAAAAATTACTGGGATGGTTCTTTTTTTTTTTTTTTTTGCATGCTACACTTTGAAATCCAGTGTAGATTTTGCACGTCTAATATTTCAACGGGACTGGCCGCATTCCAAGTGCTCAATCACCTCTGATGGCTACCCAGGAAAGAGACAGGCCCATTCACAGAGAAAAGCGCTGCAGCCAGGTTTTCTAACAGGTCTGCCTTCAAATGCAGCACTCCCCATCGTTTATTGGAGAACTCTAAACCTTTAGCCTGATAGTAAAGTGCTTGGTTCATTCTCCCTGTTTTCCACTATCACCCACCAGCCTCCTGCCCCCTGCAAACGCATTCCCACCAAGGGGACTTTGCTCCTGCCTCCCACCGCCTCTGCCATCGTTAAAGGCCTGCAGACCTCTCAGCTCTTCCCAAACCACCTCACCTGCCCACCCAGCCCCAGGGTGCCTTCCTCCCCTGAGCTCCTGAGTCTCCACCACTCACAGGGCACCGAGCGGTGGGTGACTGCCTTCTGCTGTTTCTTCACACTGCCACCCGCTAGGCTGAGCTGCGTGTCTTCCTCTCTCTGGGTCCCCACGCACCTCGCCTGGAGACCACATTCACTCAATACCTGGCTGACTGGGCTTTGGAGCAATGTGGGGTGGGGTGGGGCGGTGCAGTTTGACTTAAGCAGGACAGAAACCGGCCGAAGGCTGACTGGCTTTAAATCTAGTGGGAAAGAGACTGGTGAGGGGGACTAGGTGAGCTGCAGGGGTTTTAGAGCTGTGGCAATGCAGGGGACGGTCCTGCGGGCTGCTGGCCCCCCAGCCCTGGCTCACCCGGGTCAGCAGTTGCTTGCCACCAGCAAGTTCTCCTCCCGCGAGGGCGTCCACTGTGCAGGGAGCCTGCAGGCCCCTGCACACGCTCTTTAGGAAGAGGACTCACATCCCAGTCTGGAGGGCCTTCTCCTCTCCTGCCACCCATGCCCTCCTATCCCACACTGGGAGCCGCAGGCAGGTACCGTTTCTCTAGGCTGGACATCAAGAGCAGGGAGGATTGTCTATTCACCCTGGGATGTTTCTGGTCACTTCCACCTGCACAGATCCTTGGTCTTCCCGCATGGAACTTGGTGCCCCTCTCCCCTGTCATCCCCATATCCAAAGCGGTTGTTAGTCTCACTGCCCAGGCTCAGAGGGAAGTGAAGCCAGGAGACACCCTCCGGGCCCCTGGTCTCTCCTTGGTCCTATGTCATGTAGGGCCCATGGAAGCATCAGGTGTTGTCAACCGTGGATGTGGTTTTATTTTAAGGAAGGATTCTGAAAAGTCACTAATACTAAGGGAGTGAAGCTCTAAGGGTAGAATATCTGGGTCTATGGCACACCAACAATCAGTGGTGTCTCAAAAGGCCCACATTCCAAAATGTCCCCATTGGTAGACAACCTACGGTTTTTACCATTGGATTGACCCCTTTGATTAAATAATAATCTCCAAATGGCCTGGATTACACTATCCATGTATCACATTTCCCAAGGCTAAGACACCATCAACTGAAAAATTCGTCACGAGCTAAATTCCATTTTTAGGGGGTGAGGAGAAAAAGGTTCTCCAGAAACAAAAAGGAGGACCCCATTAAATACATTTATTGTAAGACACAAACTAGTCTCAGAAATGTGAAAGCAAATATGTGCACGTTAGAATCCTGGAAATAGATGTTAACTCTGAGCAGCTGCTGACAGTTGGTAAAGTGCAGTACCTTGAAGCAGGCAGCTGGGGCATAGCAGGGCGGCAGCAGGGCAGGGTGCTGCCCCCGCCCCCCCCCCACCTGGTCCAGCCCTGCACAGCTGGGGCAGGGGAAGCCCACAGGTGCAGGCCTCCCCTGCTGCCTGCCTGGCACAGACAGGACCAAGACAGGGGCTCCATGAAGGCCTGGGACCTGGAAGCTGATTTCCTCTTGGGAAAGGAGCCCAGAGGCCAGCAGCTGGGGAGTGGGGGACCAGAGAACAGAATAAACCCCACAGTCCCCAGGGGAGGAAGTGGGGAGGGAGAAGCAGAGGACTCTCTCCCACCCCACCAGGTAGCCTGACCACGTGAAAGATGGTGATGAAGCGGGGGCCAGAATGCCCGAGGACACACTGGGCCGGGTCTGCAAGTGAGGGGAAGGGAGGCAGGTTTGCCAGGGGCCTCTCGGCCAGGCCTGGGCAGGAGCAAGGAGGAGCCAGGCCAAGAAGTGGGACTGCCCGAGCCCCTGGAGAGAGCAGAGTGACCAGCCCCACAGAGGCTCCCCCAGAGGCCTGGGTCCTGGCAGGGGCGCCCTCCATGAGCCTCGTGATGTTTTCCATCTCGGTCAATGTGGTCACTCCTGAACTAAAGTGGCTTTTCATCCTCCAGACTCTAGGACTGAGGGGTTCCAATGCCTGCAAGCCCTCAGAATAAAAGGGGAGAAGGAAGGGTGGGAACAGGCTGTGTGGCAGGGCCAGGAAGCCAGGTCGGAGCCGGCCCACTCGCCCATCCAGGCCGCTGAGGATATAACGGCCTTCTGCCCGTGGGTGCCTCGGGCACAGGCCTGCCGGGACCCTTAATGCAGGCCACCAGCCCACAGGGCCGAAGCCCCCTGCTCCCCGGGGATACGGAGCCCTTCTGGGTCTCCCCGGAAGCCCCCCTGGCTCAAACCATCCTCCTCGCCCAGTTCTCAGGGTTGAGGTTTTCTGCTCACTCAGCTCCAGGACCTGCATCTCTCTCCTTCCTGGCCGCAGCAGGGGCAGAGGGGCGGGAGAAGGTTCCTGGAGGCAGAACCCAGGGCAGAGGCCGAAGGGAAGGGAGAGCTGGAGACTCCCTCCCCAAAGGCCCCAGAGAGAGAGCAGGAGGGCAGGGGCAGAGAGGGGGGAAGTCAGCATGCCCTTCGATGCTGGGCGTTTCCCCAAAGCTGTGGAGCTTTGCTTCTGTTTCAAAAGCAGGCACTCAAGCAGCAAAGAAAACGCATCATTGAAAAGCAGATTTCGGCCTCTGTGGGGCCGGCAGGCAGGCCTCCTCCAGCGGGAGACCTTCTTTTCTGAGCCCGGCACAAATAGGCCTGTAAGGGCCGCGTCCAGAGGCCAGGCTGCCTCCCTCACTGCGAGACCTGCCAGCCCACTGACTTCTTAGTGTTCCAGACCCAGGGCCACGGCCACGGCCATCCACCCGTAACCTGCCAACCTCCCTCTCTGCTGTCGGGGCCGCCCCTCAGCTCACTTAGGGGAGGCCAAGTAGGCAGCAGGGCGATGCCTGGGAATGCAATGTCATGACCACCTCCAGGGTCCCACAGCGGATCAGCCAGACTGGGGTCCCCTGCCCCCAGCCTGGGGTGCAGTCCCCACTCCCTGTCCCGATAAGCGATGTGAGTGCTCCCCCCTGATGTTCACAGCCTTTGCCTGGAAGTCCAGGCAGGCAGGGAGACAAGCACTGGCCGCCAACAACAAGCTGTTTCTATCCCCTGGGCTGGGCTCGACACACCGGCAAGGTAAGGAGCTCCGTCCCAGCACTACTGAGGCTGGGGAGGAAAGGAGGCTTGGAAAGCAGCCCCAACAGGGACGGTCACGGGTGAGGGGCACCCCCCCTCAGGGTTAGCAGCTCTCAGGAAGCCAATGTCGAAGCCCCCACCCCAACGCTTTCGGAGCCCAGACTCATCCCTCTTCACTCATCTTGAGCACCGTTACCTCCAGTTCTAAGTTCCTTCCCCATCAAAGCTCACTCCCAGGAAAATGATCCTCAGGGAAGAAGGGGTGGGCATCACTGGAGGGGACAAGGGACAGGCCAACAACCCTGCAGTCTGAACCACCCTCACTCCTCCCTGCCTTGCTGGACAAGGCACGCTCTGGACAGCGTGGAAATCCCGCATCCCCCACCAGCACCCCATCCTGAAACCCGCAGTCAGCATCACTCCACTGAGTCCCGACCTGAAATTCAGAAGCCTGCAGGTCCACCTGCTTCATCCTCTGTGACCTCCCCTCCCTCCCCAGTCCCCGGGGCTGTGCCGACTCTCACTCTAACCACTGCAGTGGCATCCTGAGCCGAGCCTCTCCCTCCGACCAGCTCTCTAAACCCATCTTCCCTGTGGTGTGCCCAGCTCAGCCCTGAGCATTCCATTCCCTGCCAGGCTCCTGCCCGGCTTGGCTCCCTGTCCTGTGTGGTGACACCCTCCACCTCTCCCAGACCCCAGGGGCGTTGCCCGACTCTTGGCCCTCGGTGGCCTTTCTCAGCCCCCTGCAGCTGCCACCTTTCCCTGCCAGACTGTCTCCTCCTGCCCAGCCTCCATTGTTCAGCGCAGATGCCACCCACCCTCAGAATCCCCCCAGGCCCTCCCATTTGGCTTGCGGGCTCTTGGCCTATTGTACCTGGTATTATATTTGTGCACGAAATTTATCTCCAGTGATAAGCTGTGAAGTGAGTGCTTTGAGAGTAAATGTCCTGCATTAGACATCCTTTGTTTTTAGAGGGAGCTCAGAAATATTCTGAGAGAGAGAGAGAGAATGAGAGAATGGAGGGGAAAAGAAAAGAGAAAGAAAGAGGGAGGGTGGTGGGGAGAGGAGAGGGAAAAGGGAGAGGGAAAGAAAGAAGAGGAAGGACGACTTTCATTATCTCAGAAAAGCTACTTCTTAACGGGTAAGGAAATGTGGTTCTCGTCACTCACGGAATCAAGAACTGTAGACTACTCCAGGTAAATGAGGCTTAGAGACTGTGCAGCCTCCAGGCTACAGAGGAGGAGGCTGAGGCCCGGCGGTGCCTGCCCGGGGGCCCCCAACTGGTTGCGGGCTGAGTCGGACTCGAGTTCAGCCTCCCACGCCGGGTGCAGGACAGGGCTCCTCCCGCCGCGCAGCTCTGCCTCGCCCCGTCCTGGTCCTCGCAGCACTGAGGCTTGCCCACAGGGGCGCTCAGGGCGGAATCCACTGCCTGGGGCCCCCGAATGGGAAGGGAGTGCTGTGGGCCGGTGGTCCCACCTCCCCTCCCCACGCCCCAAACCTCTCCGGAGCTCCCGCCAGGAGGAAGCATGTTCCTGCCGAAGTAAGGAACCGTGAACCGGCAAGGATGGGTTTGGGATCCGTCCTGCAGGGACTGTGGAAGAAGGTCTTGGAGATTGGGGCCGCTTAGGCACAGGCACGAGGCTGATAAACCCCAGCCTCAGCCCTGGCCTGAGGAGACACCAATAAACAGTCCCAGCTTGATAGAGCAGCCTGAGATGGTTCCCCGGCCCTTTGGATGCTTCTATGGCAAGATAAATCTTAAGGGTCCCTCTGGAATTCCCATGCTAAAGTGTCTGGCCTTTCATTTCACAGGTGTTAACTGATGGAAAAGGAAGGAGGAAGCTCCTAGGTTACTGAAACCAATTCTGGGCACCTAATATTAAGGTGACATTGATAATCTGGCCCCGATGAGGTAGACTGGGATTGGGATGGACCTTGAGTTGTCGCCTGTGAGGAAAAACTGAAGAATCTGGACATAAGCAGGGAAGAGGAGACTCCAGAGGCAGGTGACAGCTGCACTCAAAGGGATTAAGCTCTTTCTGACAGGCAGGTTTGGGCTGATGTAAGGAAGGCATTTCTCAGAACTTGCTTTGTCCCCCCAAAGTTCCTCGCCCTGGAGATGCAGGGGTAGAGGCCAATGAGCCACTCAGCAGAGGAGCTTAAATATGGAGGGGAGAGGACCTGCAGAATCAGAAGGTGATGCAAATTTACCTCCATGCCCACCCCTGCTCTCTCCCCTTTGCCCAAGAAATCCAGAGCTTGGCTTTGGTGATGGGGGAGGGAGGGAGGAGCATGGCAGCAAGGAGAGAGGAAGTAGTGAGAGCCCAGGGACCAAGCACAGAGGCTTGAGCCATGGTGGAAGGAGGAGGTACAAGCCGCGAGACAAGTGTCCAGAGACAGACTCTGTGTTTTCTGCCACATGGCCTCCCAAGGTACCTCCAATTCCCTCTGCACCAACACAGCTCACGATCTCACTTCCTGCATCTTCTGAGCCTCCCATGGTCATGCAATGACTCTTCCAGCCCTGGAGACATTTGAGCTCCCTGTGACTAGGTAAAGCAACCTTTGTGATTCATTCAGATGCAGGATGCTTGGGGAGGTGGTGCAGGAAAGATGGGGGAGGAGGCCAGTTGTGGGGAGTCTTGAATGGCAGGATCAGGAGTCTGAGGTTTTCCCCATGAACAAACTACTTGACTATAAACCAGACATGAGATGAGGAATATGAAAAGTGGGCCATCTGCCAGAACCCAGCTTCATGGGCTGGTCTTCCTGATTTCCTTATTCCAGGTAAATTGATTTAACCTCTTTGCCCCAGTCTGGTCAACCCCAAGAGGCTTGGCTCCTCTGGCTGCCAGAGGTCTGCTTTCCTCCCTCTCCATATTTTGGTTTCCTGTCCAGTGGATGATACATGAGGCCTAGAAAGAAAATGATATACCCAAAGGGATCCTACACAACCAAAGCAGCTTGTGAAAGCTTCCCCAAGGGGCAGTGTTTGATCTCTAATGAAAAACTCAGCTTCTTCCAAAGAATTGAGTGCCTGGCTCTCAAAATACTGATGGAAGAGGATGTTTCAACCTTAGGAAGCTTATTTGCCTGTGGGTATGAAACACACAGAAAACTTCCTGTAAGACAACAAAGGGCCAGTTTTTAGCTCCAACTGCCCTCATGGACTAGGGATAACAGAGTGGCCAAGCCCAGGAGGGGGCAGTTGGGGAGAGACAGGATGCAATTATTAGAAGAAAAAGCTCTCTGGGTAATGGACAGTCCTCCAGACATCATTCACCCAGAATATGTTTTCTCCATCTAAAGTCAATGTGGCTCACATAAACACTCCCACCACAGTCATAACTGGGCATTTGGGGAAAGTATTCATGGTCAGAAGACTGGATACTCCATGAAGGCAAGACCTGGGCCCAACTGATTCACCTACATCTCTAGTGCCTGGCACAGATCTGATCTACAGGGTGAGGACTCACTGAATGGATGGATAGATGGATAGATGGATGGATGGATGGATGGTTGGATGGATGGATGGATGGATGGATGGGTGATAATGAACGATTAAATGTGTAGGATTTAGCATCTTTGCTGAAAACCTTGGGCGCCCGCAAGACAGCTGCGCCCAGCATTTTAGCAGTGCTGGGATTTGCATGATCGCAGAGGAAGAAATGAAACCAAAGGAGCTAGGACATGGTGCAAGGTAGAAAGACTAACTTTGAAGACACTACAGACAAAAAGGGTGAGAATTCTTTGCAATGAGTATAGGGACCCATTTGGAAGTCCAAATGGACCAAGGGGGTTCCACCCGGGAGGGGGTCACCATGGATCACAACCCAGGCCAGAAGTTGTGGTTTCAAACTCAGAGCAGATTCTTGGCCCAGAAAGGAGGAGTTCACACTGTTGACTATAATGGTTGACTTTTGTAAACCATGGATAATTTACAAAACTATCAGGTCAGCAGTTTAGATATTCGCCTAATGGTGTATTCTTGATAAAGACTCGAGTTAAATTTTAAAAAGCAAGTCCCCAAACCTCTAGATCCCAATAACTTTGCAGAAGTTCTCAGGTGGCTCCCTGGGCCCATGGCATCAGCGTTCCCCAGTGCCCAGAGCTGGTGTCAAAGTCAGCAGACCCCTTTCAGAAAGTCGCTCCAGCAGGGACTCTGCCTCTAGGTTTGCAGCTTGCATGCTAATGCCTACACTAGGGCCCAGAGCTAGGGAACTCGAGCACAGGACTGAGGGTAGCTTCTCGCCAGGGGAGTTCTGCTGCTTCTGACCACGTGCTTTCCTGCTGCTTCCAGAGCCCTGCTCCAGCCCAGATCATGGGACCTGGTCATTCTGAAGTGCAATAACTAAAAAGAGTTTAAATCATAGCTTTTCTCAGGGGTGGTTATATATTAAGGGAATCATTAAGTTCCAGTGTTGGGGTTTCAGGTAATGGTCAGCGAGTGGAAGAAGCACTGTGGGAGTTTCTGACCTCCCTGAGCCTCTAAAATCAAATCATGTAAATGGGTGGGAATCTGCTTGCTTTCAGAGGGAGCTGGAGCCTATTAAACTAGATTTCGAATCATCACTGGGTGCCCCAGCCTAGCACCCTCTGTTCTGGGGAAGAGGGGGAGGAGAGGAAGAAGGGGTGGGGTGGAAGTGGGGGCAAACTTGATTGGGTTATATGAAAAACAGAAAGGAAGGCAGGAGAGAAAGAAACAACAAAAAATGGGGGGCAGGGGAGAGATTCCTGGAAAAAGCAGAGTTATGGGTTCCTTGGAGTTGGCAGATCCCAGAAGCCTAGCAAGCAGCAAAGGCCCATCTTAGGTCACCTCAAGTGACTCCATCAGTCCCTTGGCAGTCCCTGGCTAGGTAGGCCTGTGACTACCGCCACCCCAAAGGCCCTCCCCAGGCAGGTCTGGTCCAGCTGTGCCCCGTCTGCTTAGTTCATCACTGGTATCCTGCATTGCTATTTCATGCCAGCATCCCTGTGGCAGGGCCACCCGGCTGCAGCGAGAGCTCCTGCTGACTGGGGCTGTGCTGCTCCCACAGCGGAGAGCCCCAGGCAATCCTCAAGATGGAGACTGGAACATGTCCTTCCTATCTCTGGGCCTCTGCCTTCCAATCTGCAAAATGAGCACGGAGTACCTCCCTTGCCCAACTGACAGGATGAATACTACCAGATGCCACCTGTGAAAGTGCCTTATGATTTATAAACACTGCTGCTCACCTGCCAATGGGCCTGGCTTGGGGCTGCTGTGGAAGATGGGCTCAGGGACTTGCCTAAATTGGAGGCATTCCCAAAATTGAGAACATCTGACCTTTCCGAGTTCCCTTTCTTCCCATCAAACCCCAGACACAGTCCATGGTTGAACTTCAGCCAGCTCTGGGCAGGGGAGGTTGACCAGGGCCCTGCAACAGGCCACCCAAGCGCAAGCAACCTGCAGAAGCCCCTGGCTAGCTTCTGGGAGGAGCCCAGGGACCTCAGAAAGATTCATGGTCCAGTAACATGACTTTGAACCTTCTCACAGCACCAAAGTTCTCCAGGAGGCTTTGGATTAAGGACTGCTCTCTCCTAACTCCACTTTTAAGATGCAAATGTTCCTGAGAGAGCAATACATTAAGCCTCTCATGTTCAGGTGGATGAACTTGCATGATTTTCTTACTGTCCAGAGAGAAGAGAAAAGCATGGAGGTACTGAATGAGGTGGGAAAGGCTGGGAAAGAAAGACCAACTCTATGACTTATGTAATTCTGCTCCAGCAGCCCTGAGTACAAAGAGACCTGGACAACAGCTATTTTCTGGTTCTGAAACCATCTTGCCACACAACTGCATTTGATCAGAACTTGATTTATTCATTCACCAAGCATTTATTGCACGGCTTCTATGCACTAGGCACTAGGTACTATGGATGCAGAAATGAATAAAACAGTGCAAAATCTCTGCCCTAGGGGAGCTATAGTCTAGTTCTACACTCTTCAGTGAGATAAGCACTAGCCAGCATGTGAGGTGTCGCTAGTGCAAATCAATATATGCTGTAAGTGTAAAATATACACTGGATTTCAGGAACAATGCAAATATAAGAATGTAAAAAAATAACTTTTTATTGATTGTATGTTGATATGATAATATTTAGATATATTGGATTAAATAATATATATTATTAAAATAAATTCATCTGTTTCTTTTGCTCTTTTTAGTGTGTCCACTAGAAACTTTAAAACTACAGATGTGTCTTGCATTATATTTCTATTGGACAGTGCTAGTCTAGGTAACAAGCAGAAACGTAAGAAAATATGTAGTTTATTGATGACGATAACAGCTATGGAGAAAAATGAAGTAGGGAAGGAGAATGTGGGAGAGGGAAATGTTTTAAATTTAATAAGGTGGCCAGGAACACCCTCATGAGACGGTAACTTTTGCGCAAAGATCTGAAGGAGGTGAAGGACTGAGCCCTGCAGATATCTGGGGAAAGAGCATTCCAGACAGAAAGAACTGCAAGTGCAAAGGCTCTGTGGTGGGACGATGCCTGGCTTTTTGAGGAACCTCAGGAGGATGGTGTGGCTGGAGAACTGTGAAGGGAGAATGGTAGGTGTTCAGAGACAGGGTGGAGGGAAAAGCTTGTGCATTAGGCAGGACCTCATCGCCCATATAGGATGTTGGCTTTTACACTGAGAGATTGGGAGCCGAAGGAGTGTATCTGAGCAGAGAAGTAACAGGACTTGACTCACTCTGGCTGCTGTGTTGTGAATAGGCTGCAAGGGGGCAAGAGACAGGCTAAGAGTCATTGGCAAGTTGGTAATAGGTGGGAGCGGTGGATGAGAGGAGTGGTAAGAAGTGGTCAGATCCTGAAAATACTGATTGCAAAGGTAAAGATGACCATATTTACTGATGACTTGAATTGGGATGTGAGAGACAGAGAAATCATGACCTACAGACTTTTTATCCCAATCAACTAGAAGGATGGTGTGGTAGACAATTTACAAAAATGGCCCTAATTGCTCCCCTCCCTATAAGCAAGTCCCTTACAAGTTGACTTTGCAGCTCCTCCCATCAAGAGGTGGAACTGATTTCTGCACCTCTCAAATCTGGGTTGTTCTTGTGACTGACTTTGGCCAATAGAATGTAGCAGAAGTGACATCATGGCAGTACTGAGCCCAAGCCTCAAGAGACCTTGCACTTTGCTCTCTCTCTCTCTCTCTCTCTCTCTCTTTCTCTTGTGCCTCCTTCTACCATATGAACAAAGCCAGGCAAACCTTCTGGAGGATGAGGGGCCATGTGAAGCATAGCTGAAATCAGCCTTGCCTCATCAGTCCCTGATGGCCTGGCAGCTGACCAAAGATGCAGGAGAGACCACAGAGAAAACCAAAAGAACTTCCAAGTTGAGCTCAGTCCAGACTACCAACCCACTGAATTGTGATCTGAATAAATGGTTATTGTTTTAGAGCCACTAAATTGTGGAGTGGTTGTTACACAGCAAAAGCTAACTAATACAAATGGTGTTGCTATTTATTGGATGAAACCCAATTAAAGGTCATTTTCTCATTGTTTTGAGTATGAGTCTGGACTTGTAGAAAGCAAGATTCTTGGATTCTCTCCCCACCACACCCAGAGCACCCCAGGACAGGACTGGATGTAATCTGGAGGCTCAGTGAACACTTGGCTAGAGAGAGGGAATGAGATGGGTGGATGGCTTATTAATTGGTTCCCTAAGCACAGGCCAAGTCACAGAGTCACCCTTTCCCTAGCAAGAATTGCTTTACATGCCTCCTCCCTCCCTTCCTATCACCACTTCAAAAATTAGCAATTGAGTCCTCATTTCCTAGAGCTTTTACCAGAGAGCAATAGAAGACTGAAACCCACAGATCCATGTGTTTCCTCGAGAACAAAAAGCACTGATTTTAGCCTCAGTTTTGACCTCCCACACCCAGCCTTTTCCAAGAAAGTGCTAGTAAATAGACAAATCAATTGTTTTGCGTTTTTCCTCCTCTCCACTCCCACTACATGCTAATTAGTGGTGGAAATACCAGCAGCAAAGTCAAGAAGGCTGAGGACAAACTCCAACCCCGAGTAGCCAGCACTGGGTGCCCCGATCCTTCCATTCAAAGCTGGTTTCCATTTGCAGGGCTTCTGGCCATGGTTTCCTACCTGCCTGCCTCGTAATACCCCAGTCTTTCTGTGACGGTGACAGTAAAGGTCTGCACTGCTATGCCTCTCACAAAGCATCCTCCAGTTCATCCTGCCACCATCCAGTATGTCCGTTTTAGAGACGAGAAAAACGAGGCTCCAAGTGTTAGACTTGCCCGACAGCATCCCTTGATTCACGTTGGAAATTTAAAGCCTGGATTTCAGTTCCAAGCCTGACCTTTTGTCATGTCAGCACCATCAGAACATGCTCTCGATGAAGAGGAGGCTCCTTAAGCAAATCACAAATCGCTAATAGGTTTGCCATCTCAGGGCTCAGGTAGAATTTGCAGTTTAAGTGGTGGCAGTTACTCTGACTGCCATCATCCAGGACGCAGGGGAGGGGATGCTTTGAGGAGACACAGGGCCTTTCCCAGGCCCTGAAACCACCCCCGCCCATAAGGCTCATTTGTTGCTGCCCCTCCCACCCCATCTGCTGGGCTTTGGCTCCACGTTTCATTAGAAACCAGTAGCTAAGGACAAAGGCTCATCTTTCCAGGTTGTTTAGAGGCCCAGCAGGGCCCGCTGTACCTTAGGTAGTTTCTGATCCCACACACACTCTACCTGGGCCCTGGGGTTAAGTGCATACTCCCTATTAGGAAGGCTGTGGGGTATAAAATACTGAAGTTTACTGGGCAGAAAATAGCCCCCAACTTCTGTGTTATGGTCCCTCATATGGCCCTCTATGGAGTCTAATCTAAGGGTGTGTACATGCGTGCCTGCATATGTGTGATTGTGTATACATTTATTTGCATGTGTGTGTGCCTTGTGTTTGTGTGTGAGTGCATGTGCATGTGTGTGCGTGTGTGTGTTTGCACACACGTGCTCATGCACATGGAGGGCAGCCAGAGCTGAACATCCTCACCCCACCCCAGGGCCTGCTAGGGTTAACCAGGCCTGCTTGGTGGTGCTGCCCACACACAGACCTGGTTTGCCAGGCCTGTTAGTTTTTATTAAGTACCTACTCTATCCTACAATATAGGTGTTATGGGGAGAGTGAAGACATTTAAAACAAAGTGTTTTCCCTCAGGGTAGCAGTGGGCTGCATCTGCCTGAGGAATCAAGTGAGTTGCCTTCCAGTGCAGTCCTAAGCACTCACTAGCTGGTTAAGCTGGTCACTTAATCTCACTAGTAAACCAGCCTCTCTGAACCTCAGTTTCCTGACCTGCAAAGGGAGCAAAGGGATATTGTCATCTCTTCCAGGACTGTCAAGGTTTCATATGAGATGTACCATGAGATGTTCAGATGGGGTTAAGTGCTTTGAAAATTGCAAAGCAACTTCCACAAATGAAGCCTGGTATTAAGGATATTACCACAAACAACAAGAGAGGAACCCAAGGATGCTGTGATTGCTTGAATTAAATTGTATGGTTTCAGTGATAGTATTTGTGCAGCAGAAGTAAATGTGCAGATGATTTCTGGATGGACCCAGGGGATTCTGACAGCAGTGGTTCTGCAGGAGGAGAGAACCCAAGTGCAGGGGAGGGTGGGGGGAGGGTTTTTTGATACCTATCTACATCCTTTTATATCAATGAATTCTGAACCATGTGCAGATATTATCTGGTTTTTAAAATATACTGAATCATTTCAAGAAATAAAATAAAATTTTTCAGTATGACAAAATGGAAACATAGTCAGTCCTCAGTGGTGCTCTACCGCCCCCTCCCCAACTGCCTCATCACTCCCCTACCCCCTGCACCCCAGGTCCCAGGGCCTCCCATAACTGGCTTCCACTCCTCTCCCTGAATTTCAGCTCTCTTTCCCTCTCCAGTGAAAAAGTAAGGAAACTGAGACTCAAAGGAAGTTGACAGCATGCTGTCACATGTCCCAAGTCACGGGCTAGCCCATTCTGGGTTTGGGTTCAGCTCTACAGGACTCCATAGGACGCCCAGGAGCATCCCCCACCCCACCGAGAGCCAAAACTGATGATAAAGCCCCCTAGGGAAGACCCTAAGGTTCAGGCACCAGGTGATAGGCCCGAGCAGATATATTTTGAGTGGGGAAGGCCTTCTTAGGGCCCCTCAGATGCCCCCCCCCCCCCGCCGGCCACCAGTGGGCTAGAGGAACACTGCTGCATGACAAGCTGCTTAAGGTGTGAGCTGCAGTGTCAGTGCCCTTCGGAAGGGTCAAGACGGGCAACTTATTCTAATTCCACAGTAGAGGTCTTGGCAGGATGCCCAGTTTGCAATGTTTTAACCAAACAGTTTTAAAAACTGAGTTCAAGATCTGTCACCCAAAGCAATGAACTTTAACAGAGTACCACAGCTTAGTTGCTATCTCCAGGAAGGAAGATGCTGGAACACGTCCTGCCTCTCAAAGGGGGCCATGTTGTTTAAAGTTGAAGCATCCCTTATTCTTTGCATCCAAAGACCTCAGGAATTCAGTGTATATGGTATGGGGAGGAGGGGTTGTTTAGGGACCTTGTCAGGGAGGGTGGGAGCATCTGGCAGTGGCCTTGGCTAAGGGGTCCCCTTGGGGCTTCTGTGTCCTCATCTAACGCAGGCATTTGATAGCTGGCACATGGAAGTCATCTACTCCATCTCCATTGCCGGTAGGTGGCTTTGTCTTTCCCCAAGATGGAAGAAGAAGGAGAGGTAGTCAGGGTCACCAGCAATTGCCTTTCCTGTCTGCCTCGCATCCCCTGGAGGGGGAACATGTCACAGCCATCTCATGGCCGGAAGCCCCTCAACCAGAGGCTGCTGGCTGCTGGGGTGGGAGCGGAGAGAGAAAGTGCAGCCAGTGAGAAGAAACAGACAAGACAGCCTCAGCAGGACAGAACGTGGGCCTCCTTGTAAGCCCTCCCACCACCCTGGGCAGCCCACAGTCCCAGTCTCAGCTCCCAGAGGGACACTGGACAGGAGTGTGCCTGCTCTCTGCTCCAGCTGGGCTCACATCAGGACCAGCAGGGGAAAGTCTGCCTGCAGGCTTAGTGGGGAGCTTCCAAGCTGCCAGGCAACCAAGAGCCGGGGTCCATAGGCAGCCCAAGCCAGGGCATGCAGCCCACCCCATGCCCCTGAGCCAGGACAGGAAGACGTGGCAGGTTTCATGAACAATTTGCCCGGTTTGATACCTGACTTTGAAGGATGGGATAGGGGGATTTAAACCTGGGGCTGGGGGTGGGGTTTTCTGTGCTTTGATTCCCAAGGCTCAGAGATGAGCTGCTCTCTCCCGCTGAGCTCTAGATCTGCACTTGGGGAAAAGAGGGCGTTTAAAAATAGCTCCTACTGACTTGAACACCTCTGTTCCCTGCCTGCTGCAAGTCAGATCCAATTACTCTGCTGACAGGAGGCTTTTAGCCCAGGGAGCCTGGTGTGGTTCACGCTACTCCAGCGAGCTGGGCTCCCTGGTCCCTCAACCCCTCCTCCTCCCAGTGGGCAGCACAGGGGCCAGGAGAAAGGGACCAAGGGGGTGCAAAGATCACATGCACACACACACATATACACACATGGCCCAGCTCCACACACCAACTCCTGCACAACCAGCTACTTAGCTGAATCTGCTTTCCTTGAATATCCTCTGTTCACATCAAGAGAGCAGCCCCAAATACCTGGCCCATGCCTGAGATTCTACCAGAGAACCTCACCCCTTTGGAATGCGAAGACTTTTTAAAGATTTTTCCTAAAATGCAGGTGCTCCTCCCAGAGATGGGTACTTGGTCATAGCTAGAGGCACTAAACCAATACACATAGAATGTCAGCTCAGGGGCACAGAACTTTCTGGCACACTGCTGGCACACAGTAGGCACTTAGCAAATGGGTACTGAAATGAATGACTGAGTAATAAAGGGTACTTGGCAAGAAAATGCAAATGGCTCCACGCAACCCCCTCTCAACCCCAAGGGTAAAAAATAATCAACAGACTCAGAAGCACATATCCTATTAATAATCGTCAGATGGCATCACCTCATCTATAAAAGCCAAGGGCAGGGGCCCCTAAGGAAACCTTGCCTCTTTCCTTTCTCCAGCCAACCCCACTATGGTTTTCTTTTAGCAAACTTGCCCAACCTAAAGTCAGTGGCCGATAACACTATTAAACAAGCAAATATCTACAACTGAAGCTTTCTCCACTCTCTCCATGTAGCAGTCCCTTCCTTTCTATTTGGCTTCTCACCCTTCCTTGGACTTTCAAAACTGTTGTGCAGGGCATGCAAATCAAGAGTGCTGTCCTTAGGGAGATGTCTGTATCCATAAGGCATGTTTCACCTGCCTTGTTTATGACACTTGTCACTTTAAATCCTATGTTCGTCACAAGGAGCCTTGTCTCAGCAACTTCCCCAGGGTGGAGGCTGAGTCTTGGTCACCTGCCACTCATGCACAGCCAGCACCTGGCACACGCTGGTCCCCAGGAGATGTTTGATTAATGAATAAATGCGGGGAGGTGGGAGGTCCTGTAAAACATTACAAAGGCGCATGTAAAGAATCCAGGAATTACTTGCTGACCACTTCCTTTAGCCTGGACAATTGAGGAAATGATGTGGAAAGCAAGTTTACCATGTGCCACATCAAATGAGAACAGAGAGGAATGGACCCTTCCGTTCACTGGGTTGCATCTATACTTCCTTTGTGGCAGATTTCTATTTACTTGTCCGGGAGGACTGTCCCCTGAGCTAAGCCCATGGACAGTTGCTGGTGATAAGTTTGAGTGCATCTGGACACAGCTCCCGGTTGCACTGAGAACCAGGCTCTACCAACACCTTCCTGGGGTGAAATTGCCATCAAATATCAGGAGACTTGCTTGAGTTCACACTTGGTGATCCTTGAGCCAAGAGCTGTAAACAGGCTAGTGAGTTTGCTCATCCATCTCACCACCTGAGGGGCTCTGTCCTTCGCGGTAACACTCACAGCTGGCTGGCTGCCTCCTCCCCTCCCCCGCCTGTGGGGAGCCAGGTGTGTGTACACTGAGGTTGGAATGCTGACAGGTGCTGGCACAGCTCTGGTAAGACACTGAGCACCTGGAACTCTTTCTCTCTCATCTCTGTCTCTCTCAAATTAGAGGAAGCTGGAGGGGGCGGGGAAAGGAAGGGCTTGAAGAAGCAGAAGAGCCAAGATGCAAGGAAAGGAGCAAGAAGCCAAACCTGGCCAAGTATTTGGTACCTGGAGGAATGGGAGCAGAGCATAGCAGGGCCCCAATATCACAAAGCCTTTGAAGTGGAAGCATACTGGAGGAATCATCTAAGATGCACCCCCACCCCCACCTACCCACTCCTCAGCCCCTAAGGGCCCACAGCCTGGCAACAGGATTGTAATTTGATTAGACCTCTCTGTGGACAGTGACTCAGCAATGACCATGAAAATCACAAATGAGAAATGGCAACTCCACTTCTACGAATGCATCCTGTAGGTAGGTTCATACTCCGTAATAATAGATATGCGAAGATGTGGACCGTAGCTGCTAAGGGCCAGAGACTAGAAGCAGCCCGGTGCCCGTCAACAGGGAAATTTGCATTCGAGGGAACACTGTGTAGCTGCAAGAAAGAACACCAAGTCTCTCTGGGATGCTGTGTGCAGTGAAGAAAGCAAGGAGCCTGAAGGGCCTTTTGAGAGCATCTACTCAGAATCCTTCCATTTGTACATTGAGAGGCTGAAACCCAGCGTAAGAGAACATGCGGCAGGCCACCATCCCACTGCTACTCAGAAGTTGGTTCAGAGCTGGGATCACAGCTGCCCCACTCCCAGGCCAGAGGTCCCTCCTGGGCATCACAATCTCCACCCTAATCAAAGATGGCCAGGAGCTCACAACCTCAGCTCCCCCAGCCCAATAGGTGACATCCCACAGAGCCAGACAATTCCTCTTTATCAAATTCAAATTCTTAGTGTCAGTGCTTTAGTCCATTTCCTTCTGTTCTGTCCTTGGATAAACTAGAGAAGAGTATGTCACCATCCTGCACCTGCAGGTATTTCCCAAGGCATCCAAGTATCCTCTGATCCCCCTTCCTTCCCTCTTTCTCAGAAGATCATGCAAACAGGACTTGCTTACTCCCCAGGACTGGCTGCTCCCCGGACACCATCCTGTTCTGGTCGCAGGAGCTCATGAGGCTGTTCTCCCTCTTTCCCTCTTTAGTGGAAAAGAAGCTTGCAGGCTCTCCTTTCTTTGGGACGGTGGAAGCACCAACAGTCTTTTTCTCAGTCTTAAAGGCTTGTGGTTATAATAGCTGACATTTATCTAGCCCCCACTGAGTGCCAGGCACGGTTATATGCCTCACATGAATTAACTCATTGAATCCTCAGAGCTCCACGGTGTAGGTACCCTCATTGCCTCAATTTTATCAAAAAGGAAACCAAAGCCAAGTAACGTGCCCAAGGGCAAACTCTTAAGTAAGCAACAATAACATGAAAAACGTCCCTGTGGGCACCTAGGCTGGGAGCGGGGAACTGAGGCTTGAAACAGAAACCACAACTCGCAAAAAGGCCTGTGCAATGACTCATAAAACAGATAAGCTGCACCAAACAAACCCTGATGTTCATCACAGACCATCTAAGCTCAAATGCATTTGACACCAGCCCATTCACACCCATATGTTCCAAGATGAGACCGCAAAGTGATCTAGCCAGGATTCAGCATGACACAGCCTCCCATGGCTCCCGCCACCCCTAGTTTACAAACTCAGTCCAAGACCATGTTGGCATTACTTCAAGCCCCTAAACTCTACAAGCACCCTTTCTTCAACTCCCTCCCTTTGAGATGTCCCCCAGTTTCCATGGTGCATGTTCTCCCTTGCTGCAGCAAGCTAATACATCTAACTTTGTTCAGCTATTCCAGTGTGTTCCTGGTGCCCTCTGGCTTGTGGGTTTCACTGTGGAATTTGAACCAAGCAAGTCTGACTCCAGTCCACTAACCCAAGGGACGGCCTTCCAGGCCTCCAGATAAACAATAGAGTTTCCCCACTTCCAATCTTTCCCTGGACTGTTTCCCTAACCTGGAATACCCACTGACCCTCCGCACCCCATCTCCCATGCCCTGTCTTGTCAAAACCTACTCAGACTCCAAAGCTCAGCTACCATCTCTCCTCCCCCAGAAAAGCTTCCCTACCACCTCACTGGATCTTTGCCACCTGGAATTCCTAAAGACACTATTCATCTCTGCTACTCAAAGGCTGGTGCCCCCAAGCACCGGGACATTTGGGATGCCTGTGGTGTCACCCAGCTTTTTATATGGGTGGATCTTGTCATCCCAATTGGAATGTAAACTCCTTACAGGCAGGAGTGACCTGAGATGCCCCAAGGCATTGAGCCCAGGGTCTGCTCCTGCAAGTGCTTCTCTTTTCTTAATTTTAAGACTCCGACTGTGAATAGCAGCGGTGATTCAGTTTTCCATGCAAGCCACGGCTAGAGCTGCAGGTCTGGAAATGTCCTCTGCATTAGAAGGGGTTAACCTCCAATTTTAAGAACATAAAACTCAGCCAGCCCTTATCTGCATAGGGAGAAAATCTGAAAGGAGGCACACGGCCAACCTGCTAACATGGTCATGTTGGGTGATGAGATTAGGAAAGATATTTTTCAAGTTTCTTGTTGCATAATTTTATAAATGGGGGAAGAAATAGAGCCATGTATTAATAGTAAAGACAATATGTCCCAAAGACAGGGGGCACACATGAGCAAGCAAGAAAGAGCTAATCCCCAGGCCAGTCATTTGTGGCCACACACGGGTGTGCTGTCAGGACACTGGCTACGCCTGTGTCCAGGAGGAAAGCCAGGGACCTTTAAAGGACTGGGCAGGGCTGAAGCTTGACTCCCAGGCCAGAGCCCGTCTCCACCCTATGGGGTAAGGGTCGCGCACGTCCTGCAATGGGAGGTGGTAGCCCTTGTTTCTGACCCTGAGTACTTCAAACAGACCTCAAACATAGGAGAATTCAAGACAAATCAAAGGAAGCCCAACTTTATGTGGTGGGATGCAATTTATGGTGCTCATTTCTCCCCAAGAGGTGGGAGGCAGGGGCAAAAGTCAGGTTCAAGAAGGTTTTAGATAACTTAAATAACAGCTCCATAAATAGACTTTTTAAAAGGGAAACTAGGCTGTTCGGGGACATAATGAGGGTGATGTTGGGAAGGACAAATCACCCTCCGTCTGCCCTGTTCTTGTGTGTCCCCATCAGGGTCAGAACTCCGGCTAGAGGGGCCTGCCCTCCAGCTGCCCTCTCTGCCCACTCACTGTGCCAGCCAGGCCCAGCCCCCTAGGAGGGCAGTCCCTTTGGGACAGGACAGGGAGCCCAAGGGGCTCCACAGGCCAAGCCTGGCTTCCTTGCTATGGCTGGGCTCAAACCCCAAAATGTCAGCCCATACCTGACCTCCCGTGGTTAGACCTATCATCCAGGACACACTGCAAGCCCCTCTGCCCCAGACAGAGGGAGCCTAGTATTCCCAGCCCGAGCCTGCCCCTCCTGCGTGAGCAGGACCCTACGCAAGTCACGCCCCTCCCTGGGCCTCAGCTTTCTCATCTGTACGATGGACGCTATGGGCAGCTCTCTATGAAGTCTTCTCGTCCCAACATTTGGTTCCATTCCAGCAGCCTTCTGGTCTCGTGTGTCCCAGAGGCCTGGAATTTAAAAGGACAGAAAGGCTCTGCGTGTCTCAGAGGTTTGACCCCAGCCCGGGCAGCCCCAGGTGGCATCCCCGGGACGGATGGTGTTAGGGGCTGGAGCCACCCGAGTGTGGGTGGCCTGGCTGCAGAACTGTGACTCGGCCACAGCTCCTGCGTCTGCCCTGGGACATCCCGTCCCTGACACCAGCCACTCGATGGCACAGCACGAGCTGCATGAGAGTCTGTGCGACCGCGTGAGAGTGTCTGGGCAGTGGGTGTGAGTGCATGTGCGTGTATGTGACTGTGAGTGGGTGTGTACGCATATATGAATGTGTGTGAGCAGGAGCAGGAGTGTGGAGTGTGTGTGTTTGGATGTGTACGCAAACGTGTACATGTGTCTGAGTGTATGTACGTGTGTGTGAATGTGGGAGTGGGAGTGTGTGAATGAGTAAGCATTCATATTCGTGTGAGTGTGTATGTGAGAGTGTGTTTGAGTGTGTGAGTGCATTAATGCACACAAGTGTATAAGTGTGAATGTGGGGGTAACCTGTGAGTGCATGAGGGAAGTGAGTGGGTGGGAGTGGAAAAGTATGTTTGTGGGTAAAGGTATACACAGTGTGTGTTGTGAGTGCAAATGTGTACAGGTGTGTGTATGTATGAGGGGAGTGTGTGAATGGGAGTGTGCACGTGGTTGAGTGTGTAAGGGTGTGCACATGTGCATCTTCTCAGGCAGACTCTCCTCTGGTGTGAGAAGGGAACGTTGGTTCTGCAGGAGGGTTTATTGCAAGGAAGCTCTGACAATACCAATAACTCTAGAAACTGGCTGCCTCACAGCAGTGATCCAAAATCTCTCTTTGCAGCCCCAGACAGTAAGAAACTCTTTGGAGGGATGCCCCCCAGGCACTTCAGACTCCATCCAGTAAAATCGAATCTCTTTCCGCCTTCTCACTGCTCCTCCACCTCCCCCCACTGGGGTGGATAGACGCATATGGACCCAGCGCACAGGTGAGGATGCCCGGAGCCTGCCTAACAGTTCCCTCTTGCCTCTCCCCTTCACACTTTCTGTCCAATCCCTTACCTCCTTCTGCCGATTCGCCACCTCCTACGACCTCTCCCAGCCGCCCCACCACCCCTCTACTTCAGCTGTGGCGACAGCCCAGCCTGGCCCCTGCCCAAGTCCCCCACCGGCCCCCCACGTCTGGCCTCACTGCCCAGCACACTGTGCGGGGCCCCTTCCTTCCAGGTGCCGACCCCCTCGAGGCCGAGCTTCCCCGGCTCCTGGCAGCTGCTGGAAGGCCTCACCAGCCAGAGGCGCCGCCCGCAGGCCCTGCTATTTCTGGGGAGCCCTCAGAGCTAAACAGCTGCTGACCTCTGAGCTAAACATTCTGCTACGGGAGCCTCAGCAGGGCCCTCACCCGCCCTGTGTCCCAGACAGCCACACGTCTGCCACGCTGTACAACAGCTGTGTTCAAGAAACTATTAACTACCATTTTCTGAACCAGGCCCTACGTAAGAGGAATTAGGTGATGAGACTCCCCCCAAAAAAGTAAAGGGTTTTGCTATACCATTCTTAACAGCCTGTGGTAGAGTGGACAGAACACGGGCTTTGGAGCCAGACTCTGCCCGTAACTATCTGTTGTGACCTTGAGCAACTCAATTTCTCTGAACTTCCTCAGCCTCAGTTTCTCTGGCCCTAAAAATGGAGCTAATAATCCCTACTCAACAGAGTTTTGGGAGGGTGAAGTGACATAATGAATACCGACTGCATTCGTGTCTGACCAAAATAAGAGGTTAGTGCCTGTTTGTCTCCCTCTGTCACCCCAACCCCCCGTCCCTGTCTTGCACCCATCACAATTACTCAGAGAGGATTCGTTAGATTAAGTCAAAAAGAGTTAGAGTCATTCAGCACAGTCAGCGAAGCCAGGGCTTCCAGGAGGGTTCCAGAGCAGTTAGCACCAGGGAGAAACCTGCAGATGCGACCTAACAACCACTAAGAAATGTTTGAGGAATCAAGAATCACTGCTCAGGGCAGGCAATGGTGGCTCAGTGGCAGAGTTCTCGCCTGCCATGCCAGAGACTTGAGTTCAGTTCCCAGTGCCTGCCCATTAAAAAAAAAAAAAATCACTGCTCACACTCTAATAAGTATTTAAAGTTTCCCACAAGGAGAAAAGATGGCATCCAGAAACTTTAAATTTGAATATAAAACACCTTGACAAATTTTTAATAGATTTTTTTTGTACGACTGTGATCACTTACAAAGGGAAGAGGCTGGAGGGGGCAAGTGGCTACAGATAATCTCCAGGGGCCAGTAGAGTTCCCTAAAGAAGGAGTTCCCTAGGATGGTGGATGGAGCCGATTTCCACCAGGCACCTGGCACATTGCACAAGGAAGCATTCAAGAACTGTTCACTGAAATGAATGAAGGATAAAATTAAAGAAGGCTGTTATGAAACGTTTGCAGCTAAAAATGAGAAATGTAATCTGGGTAATAGACAATACGTTTAGGTGACTTGGGCCAACAAGTATGGTTAATGTCAACTTAAAGTGAGGATGGAAGGAGGGAGGGTGAGCCCCTCAACGCACACACCATTGGCCTCTCTGCTTGGCCTTGGCCTGGTCCCCAATCCCATCAGATACTTGGCTGAAGATCTAGAATCAGGCTTTCCAGGTTTGAATGTATTCTGATCTGGGAGGGATGGACATTTTGCTCGGTGCAGACTCTGGCTTCCATAACATTCCTATGGGCTGCAAGCACAAACAAACCAAGAAAAGGAAATATCACAGGCATAGATGGAAAGACCAAGGCTTAGTTCAAAACCTCTGCCCAAGGGTTGGATGGGGAGGCTTGTCTGATGGCAGCCCAGGCGAGGTGAGTCATGGGTTTTGAGTAAACAAGCTGAACAGGAGCCATGGGACGTGGCCTGGAAAGGCTAGCATTGTCTTAGCACCATGAATTAACTCGTGGGGTTCAGGCCAGGGCAGTCCCGTCCAGTCCCTTGAAGCTCCAGGGAAGTTCAGAACACATAGGGACACTGCGAGGCCTGTCTTCAAACACCAGAAGGGCTGCCTCTTGGCAGATACAGTACACAAAATCTACAGAGTTCAAGAGGATGGCGCATAGAGTTGCCAGATTTAGCAAATAAAAATACAGATGTCCTGTTATATTTGAATTTCTGATAAATAATGAATCAGTTTTAGTATAAATATGTCCCATGAAATAATTAGGGCCTATTTATACCCAAAAAAATCATTAGTTTACCTGAAATTCAAATTTAACTGGGCATCCTGTATTTTGTCTGACAACCCTAGTGGGGCTGGGATTAGAGAGTAGAATTTAGAGGAAGGCAAGATTTAACTGAACACAGGACTGCAGGAGTCCCTAGCACATGGCACATGCTCAACAAACAGCTATTCTAAAAAGAAGAGCTAACCAAGAGGCAGCGAACACTTTCCCAGGTATCAACCCTATGTCAAAACTCACCAAATTGTACATTTTAAATCTATGCAGTCTATCGTTTCTCAATTATAGTTTAATAAAATGATATTTCTTAAAACAGAGGAGGGAGGAATGGATGGCCTATTAGAACAATGTGTGTGACCTCTCAGAGGGAAAACTCAATCCAAGGCCTCTTGTGGGGACAGGGAAGAGAAGTTTTCTGAGGTTGCATCAGAAGTGCAGTTTTCAATTTCTTTGCTTTGTAACTAAATCTGCCGGAGAGCCCCACTCCACTCACATAAAAGCGGATGGGTCCCTGCAGTTTAAAGCCTCCTCCTTTGGCAGGAGATGCCTGTTGTCAGCTGGACTCCTGGACACAGGATGAGCCTTCCTGCCCTATTGGGGACCACAGCCCAAGGCCTTCTAGGCTCAGGCCCCAACATCAGGAAGCTCCAGGGACAGGTTTGGGCATAAATGAACTGAGGGGATGGCTTGTGCTCATTTCAAGATGAGCCCTGAAGATGGGTGAAACTTGTTAGAGAGGACTCAGTGGGGAGATGGCAAGATGGAAGGAGACCCAGCTCGGTTCATGGGCTCCTGCCCTCTATCCTCAGCCAAGCCGGGGCCAGACCCCATGTAGCCCGGGTAGCAGGATGACCACTGGCAAGTCATTTTGCCCCTACAGAAGAAAATGAGGGTCTGCTGAGGTCTTTCTAGGCCTTAGGGCTCTTAGAGCCTTTAAATACAAAGAATCTTCATTCTTAGTTGATTGACACTAGGAAAGATTTTGAAAAATTCCACACTAGGGATAAAAGTTTCCTAGACTGACACCTGGTACTGGAAGAAATGGGGAGATGGGGGGCAAAATGCTACCTGATTCCCTCTACATTTGGCTGGCATTTGCTGAAACAGTGCACAGTTTGGGGTGACCTGCAGAGCAACTTGCCCCAGGGCGGCCCCAGGCCCTGCCCACGCTGGTGTGGTCGGTCGAAGTAGCTCCGCCAGCCAGGGCCCACAGTCCCCAGGTCCTAGCTCTCAGAGAGGCCCAAGGGACACAAGCCGAGCCTGTGCCTCCAAGCAGCCCTGCACAGGCCCCTGGTGACCCAGGGCCCAGGCCTCCTGGGCTCTCAGCTCCCTCTTAGCTCCAAGCTTGTGTCCCATGGCCCCGGGGACTCTGGCCTGGCATAGCATGCCCCTCACTCCCTTGTGGTAGGGTCTGGCCTCCCTAGCATTTCAGTACAAGAGTCAGCTTTGCTGGTGGCAAGTTGACCTTTAGCAGCTTTGGCCACATCATTTTGCACCATATATCTCCTCCCACTCCATCTGCTCTCAGGAAGGTCCTCAATAAACCCAGAGGGAAGGAATTGTAAATGCCTTCATGAGCCCTAATCCAGGGTTCTTTACCCAGAGATTTGCATTCGGAAAAGACTCAAATGGTGGGATTCACCATTAGGAGATGGAATAAGGCATTAGGAGTGACCAGGAGGCAGAAAGTGGAGACAATTTAGGCTGTGCTCAGACCTGGGGAGATGACAGAACGCTCCTGGCAGGCCACTGGCTCTGGGCCTGTAGCTAAGGCACAGCAACATACCAGTATGTTCTGGGCACCTGGGGTCCATGAGACCAGGAGGCCGTCTGTCTGTCTGCTAATGAAACCAGTTAGGCAGTGATGGCCCCCTTGTGCTAGCATCTCAGCCCCATTTCTTCTTCCCGGCCTCCAAAGCAGTTAACACAGAGATGGAGGCAGATCACCCAATCTCACACACGGCCTGTTGACCAATTGAGGGTCCCCATTTGATCTGTGTGGGAGAGGCGACCAGAGCTAGGAAGAAGCCGACAAGTCCCCTTAAAATGTTGCATCTATTCATTGTGGTCCTGCTGGGGGGCCGAGCCCCTCTTCCGGGGGACATGGGAAGAGGGGCAACCAGGTCCCTGCCCTTGACACAGAAACAGCCAAGCTCAAGTAAAGCGATGGCCCCAGGGACTGTCCCACATGATCAGGGCAAAAGTCTTAGAGGAGGGCGTGGGTCAGGCAGCTGGTGAAAGGGGATGAACAGCGGGGGGCGGGGGTGGAGTGTGTCTAGAAATATCCAGCCCATTCTTAGAAACATGGGCTAGAGCAGAAGAGGGAGGCCAGGACACCTCACCCCCCACCCCATCACCACAGAGGTGAGAAGTGAGACCAGGCAAAGGTGAGAGATAGGGAGCAGGTCCCAGCCTGAGCTCAGGAGCTGCCCTCTCTGAGAGTCAGAGCACCCAGTACCCCAGGGGCTTCAAGCCAGAACATCCGGGGCTGACCCCAGCTCTGTACCTTGCTCACCCCAAGGCTCATTTCTTCATCTGTTAAATGGAGTTAGGCCACTTTCTCCAATCACCTTTCAGGGTTTTGTGGCCACATATCGTGGTATTCACAGAAGTGCTTTGGAGAAGTGATGGATACTATAAGCAGTTAAAGGGAACCAAAAGCAACAGCCAGAGACGAGAGAGAACAGAATAGGGCCAGGCCAAGGAAGAGAGAAAAAGGGTGAGGCAGTAACTAACAGTGTGATCCGCAGCCAAGATATAGTTTGTGCAAACTGAGGGAATGGCCAGGTGGGTTGGGGTGGGGAGGGCAGTTGGGAGACAGTTTCAGAGAAGTGAGGCTCCAGACACCGAGTGCAGTGGGGTGAAGAGTGACTGGAGGGTGGTGATCTGGAGAGAGAAATAGGCAACCTGGAGACAGTTAGCTGGTAAGCAAGAGAGAAAGCTCAGGGGCCAGAAAAGAGCTTGAGGGTCAGGGAGGGCCTAGGGGAGTGGGGTGGCTGGGAGGAGGGATAACAGCCTGCAGAGCTGGCACATGTTGCTATGCTATGTTTTGCAATCTCTGAGAGGTTGCTTCTGCCTATGGGTTCCTCTGTCCCTCTAAGATCCTCCTTGCAGGGCTGACACATCAGCTCTCCCTCAGCACATGCCTGCCCCAGGCTGGTTGCTGCAGGGCACACTTAGGTTTCCAGCCCTCAAGGGCCGGCTCTGGCTCTGCGCTGAGCTCAGTCTTACTCACTACAGGCCCACAGAGGCCACAGACCCGCAGGTGGCCCCAGAGAGCACAGATGCTAGGGACATAAGCTGATGGGCAGGGGGAGTTGCCGCTCAGGCACCCTCCTCCATTTGTCTGCCCAGTTGATAAAGTCATGGAGAAATCATCCAGTCCACTTGTGATACCTCCCTCTCAGAGCTGTTAGGGAAATGGGCACAGTGGTTCTCTAATGAACGGCAGCTGAATCTGAAGCCCAAAATCTGAGCTTGGGTGGCCTTGGGTGAGTCATTTCTCCTCTCTGCATCTCGATTTCCTCAGAAGAACCTGTAGAATGAAATACCTTCTGTTTTTACAGTCTAGGACTCCAAGAGCTGCTGGGAATGCTCCCAGGTGTAAGGAGCTGTCCTGGACTGGTCACAGGCAGCCCTGGCCACTGGTACTGCCAGGCAGAACTTCCTTTCGTCACCACCCCCTTCCCCTCCTGTCAAAGCATGTCCATCCCGCCCCGCTCCCCCGGGACGCTGTGCTCACAACCTCAGCAACACAAACTAATCACTGAAACAGCCTCCTCCTGGGAAAACACGTGCCTTAGCCCCGTTCAAATGCCCAAATCCCCAGAAGGCCTGAGGGGGGCCCCATGACCCTGTCTAAGGGGAGAACTTTGAGGGAAGGATGGAGAAGGCAAGCCCAGCACTGGGCACGTCAGCCACGTGCAGCCTGCCTACCCTGCCTGTACTCATGCTGGATCTTTCTGATTAAGTGCTCAGGAGTGCTGTGCTGGGTGTCAGGGGTCCGCCCTCCAGTCCCAGTTAAACCACGTGGGGCTCACATGGTGCTGGGCAAGTCCTTCTCACAGCTTCCACTGCCCTCATCTGAAACACGGGGATGCCTACCTCTGCTCCTCTAAACTCATAGGGCCGCAGTAAGTTTGGAAGGAAACCCTAGAGTTAAAGGTATTTTGTCACTCATAAAACACTGAGGCGTGTTTCTCAGGAACTCCTGGGGACCTTGCTAAAATGCATATTCCTAGGCCCGGCAGCTGATTCATTTAATCAGAATCTCCGGTGGCTGAACACAGAAGCCTGCACTTTTACAAGTCCTCCCGGGAGACTCATTGGCACAGCTTTCAGAACCGCTGCCCTACACATGTGCCTCATACAGTGACTAGACATCAGTGACAAGCCTTACTGGAGATGGGGGTCTGAGGAGGGAGGACAGAAGGAAAAGAGGACTGTCAACTACCTTGTCCCACCCAGGGGCACTGAGCCGGAGAAGGGAGGGGTCCCAGTGTTTGTCCCATCACCTGCCCCAGTCCTGTAGATGCCAGCAGCTTTAAGGCCACTCATCTATATGGAGCCCCAGGGGCTGCCCTGTGTGTGCTCAGCTCAACGGCAGACCATCCATGCTGGCCCCTCTGCAGTTCGAGACCCTACAGCATCAGCCCGACTCAAACCCTCCTCTCCTTCAGATTTTGCCTGCCCTCCCCTCCCCTGTATCCCTCGAGCCTCAAAGTCCCAGCCACACCATTTGATCCTCATGTGTGTCAGATTTGTGCCCCCACCACCTTGGGGACAAGAGGCTCCGTTTCTTCTCCTAGACCAGGACAGCTTCTGGCAAAGGCTCAGGGTACCCGATGCACCCTTGACATTTAGTATCCAGTCTCCTGGTGTCGGCTCCTCCTTTCCACCTGCGTCCTTCCTCCCTCCCTTCCACCTCACCATGCCTCTGCACATGCGTGCATGCACACACACACACACACCACCTGTCCAGAGGGGCTGGCAGAGTGATTCCTGCTCTTCAGTCACCCACTGGGAAACCAACCACATTGGTGCTTCCTTATTGGGAAGGAGTCCCATGTCAGCTTCTGCCCCAGCCCCTGCTCCCTACCCAGAGAAATGAGGGATCAGAGTGGTGCCTGATGAAGTCCTGTCGGTGATGCTCCAAGCCCATGCCAGAGAGCAGGAAGAAGTGCCACTCAGGCACATTTCTGGCCGGCATGAAGCCTGGATCCCGAGCCTGGGTCCTGGCGGAAGCAGCTTCCTGTTTCTAAGAATCTGGGCCTTTGAAAGGCCACTGAGTGTCCCGGCTGCCCTTACACAAACAGTATTGTGGTGAATCTCAAGCAAGGTCTCGGATTTCCCCTCCAGAGCACTCAGGCTTTCAAAGGAAAAGGGAAGCCAGCAGGCTGCCTGAGACAGCTCTGAGATAGGGCTGAATGGAGCCAGTGGAACATCAGCAGAAATTCCACCCAACCCACATCCTGCCATGTGCTAGGGAAGATTTTCCAGACTCGGTCCTGGACATACTCTTCTGTGGGTGACGCTGCTGTCTTCTGTAGGTATGGATTTACAAGGCTGGCACTACCAAGGCTATCTGAATCAGTTCTCTGCAGCCCCCTATTGATAAGGCACTTGGTCCTGACAGCCGAATAATATCTTCTGCCTCTCTTGGATTAAATCAATAAATATTAGGTCCTCAAAAAAGACCAATGAAATCAGATTTCATTGAACTGAGTTGAGGTGACCCCATTGACTCCATCTCGTATGTAGTAACTGTTGGCACAGTGCCTGCTGTGTGCCAATGCAGGGTTCTTAGGGTTCACGCGTGAACAAGGCTCATACCCTCAAGAAGCTCACCATCCTCAGGCTGACAGGGACGTGCTCTGGGTCCAGGTAGCTAGGACTTCTCCGTGGAAGCTGCCTGAGCCTGCTAACTTTTCTCTTCCCACTTTCACTGGTGAGGTCTTGCTTTCCAATGGCTAAACCAGAAGGTCAGAGGGGCACTGTGACCAAATAAACACACAAATGCCCTCAATTGTCCCCCACCCTGTACCCACTGCCTTGCAAGGTGACTTTTCAACTTCTCCCATTGTGGCATAATTTTATTCTTGGCCTGGTAGCTTAGTCTCTTTCTCTCCCTCCCTCGCCATTTTGGCACGTCCGGTTCTTCTAAGCCTCTGAATTACAAGCCTCACCGGGGACTAGTGATGATGCAGTCTTGTCTCTTTAACCCTATTGGCCTTCTCCTTAGTCCTCTACCTGCCCAACATCCACTGCTACAAGTACACTCAGGAACAGCATCTCTATGGTCACAGTCACTCATCCGTCCTCCCTGTGTGATTGGCTACCCTCCCCTGGAGGCCACGCCCTAACTCCGCCTCTCCTCAAACTGTATATAACCCAGGGCTCACCGAGCCTCGTGGTCTTTAGCTACTGGCGGCCCTGGCATAAGCGTCTACCAACAATAAAGCTACCTCGCTTCATGCCTTAATTGACTTGGCCTCCAGTCCTTTAGACCCGCAGCGAGGTCTCCTGCGCACGCCCCTTGGACCCAGACCCCCGGCTCGAGCCCCTTTTCTGCGTGCGGCAGCGTCGTCTAGCAAGCAGTGAGAAGCTGAGGAGTAGAGGTTCCCCGATAGTTTAGCGGTTGGGCCAAACCGCATCCCATCAAGAGGTGGGGTCTGTTTCTTGACTTGCATTGGCCAATGGAATGGTGCCGCAGAACGGGGCAGAAATGCTCCAGCTCCTAGCCTAGGTCTTGAGGGGCCTTGAGCATCCCATTGCTCTGTCTCTTCCTTTCAGCCTTCTGCCTTGGACTCCGTCCACACTAGCCCAGGCTAACCTTCTAGGTGATGAGAAAGCACGTGAAATAAAGCTGAGTCAGCCCAGTTGCCCCAGCTAAGGCCACGGAAATGCACGAGAGCATAGTCAGAAGGAGCAAACTATAGATGTATGAATGAGGCCCCCTGAACCTAAACAAGACCAAAATCTAAGCAGGGTCCTCCCAGAGAATCCTAAGCAATAATAAATGATTTTGGTTCTTAGTCACTGGGTATTGGGGTGGCTTATTACATAGCGGTATTGTACCAACAGATAACATTACAGACCCCCAATCCAGCCCACTACTGCAGAAAGTTTCCCACTTGGCTACTTCTTCCCATCCCCATCTGGCCCCGAGAAGCCCCTGAAGGAAGAGAAATCATAAGTTGGGACATTTCATTGAACACTATCTACTTAGCTCTCTTCTCCCAAATCCAAGCATAAGCGTTTTTCCAGGTGAACACCTGCTGAGAGCTTGGGCTCCTCCATGCTTAATTGAGTGAACAAGATCTTGTTTGGGGCAGAAGGAATCATGGGCTTTGTCAGAATGTGTGTGCCAGGGTCTGAGTCCCGGCTCTGCCAGGACAATGTATTCCCTCAGTCCCAGTGAATTATCTGTAAAGTGGGGATAATATTAATAGATGATTCCTCAGAGGGCTGCTCTGAAGATTGTGTGGGATGATATACGTAAGCAGTGATTCTCAACTGGGAGCAAGTGACCCCCCCAGGAGACATTGGGAAATGTCTGGAGATATTTTTGGTTATCACAATTTGGGGGGAGGGTTGCTATTGGCATTGGATGCGTGGAGGGCAGGGATGCTGCTAATCCTACAATGCACCAGACAACACCCCCTCCCCAAACAAAGAATTATCCACCCCCAAATATTAGTAGTGCTGAGGTTTAGAAACCCTGACATAAAGCATATGGCCTAGTCTCAGACACACAGAGAGTGGCAGCAGAGGTGGTCACACAGCCCCCTGGAGAAGTGGGATTGAAAACCTTCTGGAAAGGTCTAGGGAGCAGTAGTGATAGCAGGCTTGATGCTGATAATAGCTGACCCACTTTCCATCTTTGAATCCATCTATTCTTTAAGTCTGTAAGATAGGAGAGTCCAGTTCATCTGGACTGATTTTTGGTGTAACCTTGAATTTCAACATGGGGATGTACTGTATGACATTTCTGAGTTTCTGACAGCTAAGATTCTGCGGCCCAAATGCAGCCATCTCCACAAGTTAAGACTTTGCATGGAATTGATAATGCATTTAGAGCAAAGCCCCATGAGAATAAAAATTCATGTGAGTTTTATGTGCCAGTTTCACAGAGTTACCCTCATCCTCTGCAAGGCATCTGGTTTCAAAGAACCTGACTGTAATAAAGTATCCTGGACCCTTCCTTGGAGTATTCACAAGGGTACTAGCTCCTGCAGAAACCTCCATGGAGCCATTATTAGGACACGCAGTTGTGCTTACAGAATGCTGTGGACATGAAGGGAAAGCTCTGCATTTCCTGCTTGTCTGGATTTGGATGGTGTGTGGAGGGATCTATTAATCGCCAATTAGAGGTGAGTAGGAAAGCTAGTTGAAACTGCACTCCTGGGCAAAGTGCTGATCAAGCCACTGGGCATCAGCAGGAAACTCGTCCCTGGAGACATGTGAACAAACATAGCTAAGAGCCAAGTGACAGTGAGGAGGCTTATGGGCTTGCAGAAATGGAAGAATCTCCGGGGTCCGCGGTAGACTGTTGAGGGGGTATAGGGAGAGATGTGGCGTACTTGGGAGTGAACCGTAGCCCAGTTTGGTTTCAGGGACACCTGGCAGGCTAGAAGTGGAGAGCTTGGGGAGGGACACAGGGGTTGGGACACAGCCATGGATTTCCACACCAGGGCTCCTTCTTTAGCCCAGGAAGATGATGATGCTCCATGGTGAAGTCAGGGCATGCACTTTGTCATTTTATGTTCGTGTGTTTACCCTCTTTATTTCCTTTAAGTGGGGTGAACATTTTCACCCACACTCTTCATACATACAAACACATCTCTTGGAGTTCTCTGGGTTTGCTCCTCACTCTGGGAAATGGAGTTTTCTTTGATTTATCCTAAAATTGCCTTTCTAAAACAGCCACTTCTTGTTGACTCGGATTTAGTGAGGAGGCCCCCACCCATCCTTTCCCACCCTTCCCATTTGAGAAATATAAGCTCCAGAATGGAAAGAAGCCATGAAAGTCCTTTACCATGGACTTAGTCAGGTCCATGGTAGTTCTGACTACCCCAAATCCTGACTAAGAACAGCTTTATTCAACGCCGGCCCCGTGTGCAGACCAGCCCCTTGAGCATGGCCAAGGGTGACCCTGAGCAAAGCATGGGTTTGGCCCCCTGGTCTCTTTCTGCTCAACCTGCAGGTTCTAACATTTGTCCCTGGAACAAATTGTACTGCAAGACTGAGCAGATTTTCTCTTTCAATAATGCTTTACGGCATTAGGAAGTACTGTGTTAAGGAAAGTCAAGCAAGTTTCTTCCTGCTGAACTTTTCCAAGCTGTAGTGTCCTATGTGAGCTGTGAATCTTTAGGGTAGAGTTGCTTTTCCATAAAGGATTTCTCAAACCCACCTAGCCAGGGAACCCAAGCACCCCTTGAAAACATCACACTAGTATGCAGCTATCTCCTTCACCTCCCAGGTGTACTCCTAAAAGACCATGTGACCTTCAGTAAGCCACACTTTGTCTCTTGGCCTCCTATTCCTCATTGGTCTAATGAAGGAGTTCATCTAGATTTGGAATGACAAAGAGGATTGTGTTGAACTAATGCGCCAGTTCAAATCTTGGGAAGTCCCAACCTACTACGCTGTGTTAAGAATTCCAACACTGTCCTTAGGCTTGGGAGTAGAGCTGTCTGGTCCATTAGACATGCCTACAACAAGCTCGGGGCCTGCGGGCCCCACTCTAACTATCCTGTAACTAACCAAAGTCATTTTATGCTTCAAGAGTCTGCTTTGGATGGACAAATCCTTGACCTGACCCTGGGATTTCATAAGTCCTCCCTCGTGAAGGCTAAACCCCTCACCCCTCTCAGCCTCTGCCTCTGCAGCTGGGGAGGTCTGGGGTTTCTGGTCCATTCACCAGGCCCTTGCATCCCCCAAATGACCTTCTCAGCTCTGGACTCCTCCAGTTTTGTGATATTTTCCTTGCTTCCCACCCTCCAGACCTACATATTTAGAAGCCCAGGAGTTTCCACATTTTGTACAGTCTTGAGGGAAAATTTGACGCCAAAGTTTGGACAAGACTCTCCCCTCTCCAAGTCTGGGAATACTCCAAGTTCTGTACAAATTCCTTGTCCCCAGAGCTAAGTGCTGTTTTTTGTTTTGTTTTGTTTTTTACTGGATTCATTCTCAATGGTCTTCATTGTCTTGAGGAAAAACTACTTCTTTGACTTCAGGGGTCCCCGGAGCATGCCCTCGGAATTGTCCCATCTCCTCTTGCAGAAGACCACTCTCCTGAGGTGGGGGCTGGTTATCTGCATTTTTCACACATGCCTCAGTTGTCCACCGAAGTTTGAGACCCGTGGGTCTCGATGAGCCAAGCTGAATTGGAAACTTGTCCCAGGCCCTGGCTGACAAGACACGTCAGGATTTCACTGCAATGGAAACACTGAAAATTGCTTTCCCTGACCTGGCCCAGTCACCTCACCGCCCACTCTGCTGCCTCCCCTCAGGACTGTCGTGAGAAACAAATTAGATGATCCCAGTTTGCAAAGTGCCCAATACAGCACCAGCACCCCGTAATGTCCAGAAATGTGTTTCCCTCCTCCCCTCTGCAAGTGTGTAGCTGCTCTTCCACCCACCCAAATCCTGCTCACCATGAGTCAGGTTCTAGAAAGTGGAGGGCCCCCAAATGCCCTAAAGCCCATCATGCTGTGGGCAGAGGAAGGAGGCAGCAGTGGGAGATTGAAACAAAATGATTCAGAGCTTCACATCAGCTTCCTACCATATACCCCAGCTTTTCCCACTTATGGAGACCGTGCTAGTTCCCAAGAAGAGAATTCCCACTGGACTGTCAGCTTCTAGGGGCAGGAAAGGGGTCAAAACAGCAAAGCAGATCACTCCTAACCCTAGTGTCCACCTACATGCTTTGGCATGAAATGGGTACTTAGACTTATAATAGATGGATGGATGGATGGATGGATGGGTGGATGGATGGATGGATAGATCTTGGAGTCAAGGTGTAAAATATCATAGGAAGAGACCTGGATTCCAGTTCCGGTCCCAGTGCTTACAGCCCTTTGGATAAAACTGATATTAAACTCTTTGAGCCTCTGCACCCTATAAAACAATGTTGCCCTACCTTCCTCATAGAGAGAGTTTGTGACTCAAGTACGATGACTATGTATACGATGGTGCTTGGTAAATTGTCAGGTCAGAGATGATGGTGATGATGAAGGCAATGCTGCTGAATAAAGACTACCAGGTGTCAGAGAGTCTACGATCCTTGCACGTTCATGGGGAAGCCTTTCATGTAGCCTGCCTTGCCAGCATTATCTCCGAGGCAGCCAGGAGAAGGAGGCTAAGCCCTGGTTTACTGTGGGGACCCAGCAGCCTTCCCTTCTCACCCGTGAGTATCCTGCCTGGGTTGATGGGCCCAGGCAGTTTGCTACCAAGACCCCATAAAATTGTGGGTGGACCCTAGCACCTCCTTTTTGGCAGAACAATGACACAAAAGGCCCAGGTGGCCTGGAAGCAACTCCCTCCTGTGGTCCAGGAGCCAAGTGCCAAGGCTGGCAGAGACCACCAGGAGGTCTTCTGGCCCCATCCCCTCATTTTATGGAGACAATATTAGTCTTCTTGGCACCTATTAATAAAAGCAACTCCTCCAGTCCCAGACAATTCACCAGGATTAGCTGAAACACTTATCACTTACAGAGGGGGAAAAAAATCACTTTTCCAAGAAAACAAACACTGATTTATTAATTTCCTCTAGGGGATCCTGCCAAAAATGCAGGAATGGAGCAAGAGGCTGGGGAGTGGCAGAGCAGCTTTGGGAAGAGGCCACGGTGCTCAAGTCACACTCTGGGCTGGCGCTTCTAGATCAAAGACCGTGGGGCTGGTATTTAGATTTTCCCTGTCTGCATTTTAAAACAAGCCTTTTTCCACCCATCAGCAGAGAGGACCAGAATCTGGGAAATTTGGAGACTGCAGAGGCTATTCTGTGCGCTAGAATCAGCAAAGCTAACCCAGAAAAGCTCAACTGTTGTGTGTTATCTTCCTCTCCAGGACCACTCCCTGTATATATATATATATATATATACACACACACACACAACACACAACACACACACACACACAAAGTCCTCCTAGTGCCCAGAGCCCTCCAGACAAGACCATTTGCTATCAGCCATTTATACATGATGGCAAATTTTAAGGCAGCACTTTCATCTCCCATAGTAACTCCCAATGTAACTCTCACTTGTGTGCAATTTGATTTGGGACCCAGGAAGCTGTCCTGTAATGGGTGTGGGAGGACACGGTGGGCTTTCCTTTAGCACCTGACACCACACTGCCCAAGCATCCACACCCTCCAACTCCAGAGACTAGTGCTGGCAGTGAGCTCTGCAAGATCTCTGGGTGTTCAAGAGTTGGTGGTTCTATCACCCATGTGGACTTCAAAAGGCTTGTCCACGGAGAGGTTGGAGGGAACCCCGGAGGCCCTATGGAAATCTTGGGGAGGATGGGGAATGGGGCCACCACAGATGGGCATGTTCTCTGGACTGGACACAAAGACACCCAGCAAGGGGCTGAGTGCCCCTGCTCAGGACTATACCTGCCAGGAGAAGAGGAGCTGTAGTCCAAGTGGGAAGAGATGGGAGGTAGATGGGCCCCATTTCTACCGGGAGGCTCTGCTATCTGCACACTGCACCCTGAGCAAGTGGGTTTACTAGTCTGGGCAGAGGTGCATGTGTAGTGGGGAGAGGGGGTGTATGCCTAACAGAAAAATTCCAAGGAAAAGCAGTGGACTCAGAGGAGGATAAAAAATATGGACCAAGTGTGTTTCAGGGAAGAGGAGGTTTCCAAACCCCATCTCTGGGAAGAGCCCTAAAGGAGAGAGGCCCTGTATGAAAAAGGGGAGGAATCTTCCCCCAGCACACACCAGCAGGCAGATCCTCAGGAAGGCTGGACGCTTGCAGGACCCCAAATGAGGTCTTGTGCACGTCTACCCTAAAGTGCCCGGGTCACTCTTTAATAACCACAGAATGGAGTTCTGGAGGGAGGGAGGGCAGGGCAGGCCCAGGGGGAGGTGATAAAGCTGCCTCGGATGATGAAAGCCCTGCTGTGCCATCTCTGGCTGGCTGGAGCCCTCAGTTTCACCTCCTGACTGCTTCTGGCTTACTGTTAAGAAAAGATACCCAAAAATAAATTGGGTAGACCACTAGTTACTAGTGGTCAATGAGAGGGAGGGGTAAGGGGCATAGGATGAAAGAGTTTTTTCTTTTTATATCTTTTTCAGGAGTGAAGCAAATGTTTTAATAATGATCAGGGTACAAAGGTTAAAATATATTGGGTAGATGGAAATACTAGTGGTCAATGAGGTGGGGGTTAAGGGATATGGTATGTAAGAGTTTTTTCTTTTTTCTTTTTGTTTCTTTCTGGAGTGATGCAAATGTTCTAAAAAACTATCACGGTGGTGAGTATACTATGTGACGACATTGTGAGTGATTGATTGTACACCATGTATGGACTGTATGTGTGCGAAGATTTCTCAATAAAAATATTTTTTTTAAAAGAAAAAATACCCAAAAGTTTAAAATCAGGCAAAAAGAGGACTGTGTGTCCTTCCAAAGTCATACTAGAGCGTTGTCTAACAGGCCTGCCTGGAAGTCATCTGGCTTTCCAGGGTACCACAACTCTGGGTGACTTACTACTTACAGTTGACACTATGAAGTTGGATGTTATCATTAGAAAACTGGTAGGGTGGGCAAGGGATTTTTGTCCAATAAAGACGATAACTCCAAAGGTTATGTTGTTATTGCTTTGTGGGCATTAATCAGTTCTATACCTAATTTAGGAATCTTATTCTAGTCTTTTCTGTTGTTGTTGATGTATCTATTTTTCACTGATGTATATATATATACTTATTTCTCATATCCTCTTTTGAACTAGGTGTATCATCCTGCCACTCTCATTACCAACTTAAATCAGTCTTTGACGCACGCTCCCTATATATTTGTAGGAGAACTGTTTATAACATTCCGAAAATTTTACTTTAATGCTCCTTGGACTGATCCTCCGTCTTCAGCCCCCAACACGCACTACCTCCTCCAGCTGTCTGGGGTCTGACCATGTCTCCTCTTGAGTGGCCAGAGTCTAGCCCCTACCCACCTCCCCCAACCCTGGCTTGGCTGGGTGAGAAGCAGGCAAGCAGGAGGCGGTTCCGTAACCTGGCCCGGGAGGTGTGTGAGGTTCCTGGTCTGGGCCGGGGTCGGGGGAGCAGACGCCTCCCAGAGGGAAGGCCGAGGTCAGCCTTTAAGCACCCTGCGTCTCCCTCCTGGGGCTGCGGTGGGCTCCGCGGAGATGGAGGCTGGAGAGAGGACAAGACACGGACGATGCGCATCCGCATCGCCGGGGTCCGCGGGGCGAGCAGGACTTGACCTTCCAGCCTGACCCGAGGTGAGTGCGGTAACTAATTCATTTCAAAGGTTAAATGGCACACGGGGGGCCCGATTTCTCTTGGTTAAAGAAAGCAACCGCGCGTCTGAAAGCCGCAGACGAGCCGAGGTGGGACCCAGCGAGGGCGGCGCCCCGGCGCTGAGCTCGGCCAGCGAAGCCCCAGCCCCGCAGAGGCGCGGCTGCGGGGCCCTGATCCCTCGGCCACTGCGCCCCCCGCCCCCCCCCCACCAGCTGCGTGCTGAGGGACCTCTGTCTCCGCGGGGGCCCCGCACTCTCAGGAGGAGGGAAGGGAGCGGGCCAGGAGGGATCTGGGCCACCAGGGACTTGCTGCTCAGAGGTGGGAACCTGCAGGAGTGAAACGGTGCGCCTCTCGCCGGACTGCTGGGCCTCCCAACGCCAGCCCAGCTCGGACGGGACAGACTGCCGCCCCGAGGGATCGAGGGATCGGACACAGTTACATCTCGCCTCCCAGGTAAGGCGTGGGCAGGCACGGCTGGTCCCTGAGCTGAACCTCGCACAGGAGGCAGGGAAGAGATCTCCTTACCGGGGTGCCTGAAATTCCACCCTGAGCGCTTTTGCTCCTGGGGGGCTTAAAGGGTGCTTTCCTTGCACTCTGGGAAAGAGAAGCGCCTAAGAGGGGCCACAGGGAGCTAACCGCAGAGGGACAGGTCGGGGGAGGGGGCAGAGGCCGGCTCTGTGGCTGTGGAGACAGAAGGCCCAGGAGGGAGAAAGAAGAGGGAAGCACAGGCCAGTGTTTCCTGGGGCTGGGCCTGCCCTTGTGGTCTGAGAGGGGAGAGCCCGGTTCCTCAGAGCCAGGACAGGATGGTAAGTCTGCATGGAAACAGGGCTCCTAACTTCTGAGGCAATGCCCGGCCTCCTCTCCCAGCCTGACCAGCAGTGACAGCACACAAACACACACACACACACACACACACACACACACACACACACACACACTTCAGACCAGCTTAGCAGCCCTGTCTCATTCCATGGCGCTGCCCCCATTTACGGGTGGGGAAACTGAGACCGAGCAGAGTGCCATGCCCAACGCTCAGCCGCACCCGCACACGGTCAGAGGAATGCAGGCCTGTGCTCCTACCCTAGAGTCAAAGAGCTCCCACAGCAGGAATCGTATCTGAGAGAGGAAACCTAACCCTCGCTCAGTCCCTTTCCTTCCTCCTCTGCCCTGTGGCTGCACTTGGGGGAGGAGTGTTGGGGGGAGCGTGGTGAGGCCTGGGGGATGGCCTTCCGCCTTCCAGCCTTCTTCCTCCCTTTGCTTAGTGGGGCCACTGCCAGGTCCAGCTCAGGGTGGGCAGGCTGGGCGCAGAGCCCCAGGATCCTAGGAGTGGGGGGAGCTCGGAAGTCACTGCTCCCTGCTCCCACCCTCCCAGTGGTAGGAGGCTGAGATTCCGCACCCCAGCAGCGAGCGTTGCAGTTTCAGAAGGACGCAGTGTCAGGACATGAGGAAACACCAGTCATCCAGCCATCTGCTGGAGTTAATGCAGGTCATGCGCATAGAACTGGGCACCTGGCACATCGCAGTCACCATAACTGCTGCCACCGTGGTTGGTGAAATCTTCCAGAGGTTCCCTGGGACTCCTTGGGGCCATGGTTACCTTCTGCACACTCTCCCCCAGGCCACAGGGACACCCCCAGCCCAGGCAGGCTGGAGCGCTGGACCCCACGGGCCCCCCAAGGGCCTGTGCACAGCCTGCAGGCTCCCCGTTCCCCTCCAGGACCCTCTCCCTTCTCCCCATCCCGGGAACTGGCCAAACGGAAAGGCAGCCCATAGCTCTCCCAGCCCCACCCTCCCACATGGGAAAGGAAGAAAGGGGGCCCCCCCAGAAGCAGGGAAGTGCAAGGGGAGCGCTTCAGAGCTCTGCCGGGTTGTGGTGGGCAGGGGAGCAGCCTTTAGAAAGCTGCAGTGAGCAAAGTGTAACCCACCAGCACTTGTCCTATAACATTGATTTGTTTTGTTTTGTTGTTTCTAGTTCAGTTTCAAAGTGAGGGCTGTATGTTTGTCAAAGTTGGGGTGGGTGAAATCAACAACTTTAAATCTTCTGGATCAGCTGCCCCGGAAAAGAAGAGCAGAGAAGCTTTCTCTGGGTTGAGTGCCTTGATGGGGGAATAGCATTTCAGGCTCTCTCTTATCACAGAGTAAATTCAGGGTGAAGGATACTGGGGGCTCCCAGCAGGGCAGTGAGGCCCCGAAGCCTTCCC